>NW_016690341.1:1030505-1148007 GCF_001604755.1 Lepidothrix coronata | reverse complement strand
TCTTATGCAAAACTTCCCAGCTTCAGGGGCTATACCTGGGTGAGATGATTCCTTATTATCTGTCCCCAGGAGTTTACCTCCTTCACAGCCTTAAGATTAGTTTTTTTCTGATGCTGATTTCCTGAGTATACTGCAGGCATCATTCTTTGCATTTTATACTACCTGCAAAAAAACCCCAACCCAACTTATTCTTCCTCATAGGCAGAAATGCAAACCCTTATTCATTATCTCTAAAGACGTTTACCTCTGGAGTCTGCTCTTCCATATATTTTGTAGCTCTCAAGGCAGTAAATAGTAAGAGTTTCTCCTCTACCTGAAAGCAGAAAGTAGTCTTTTACTAATATTTTCAATTTTTTTTTCTGGAAAGAATGCAAGTCTTTCTAATTGCCTGGATTTCGATCCTGTAATAAAAATCACACATTTTACAGAACAGATAAGAAAAAGCCTTGAGTTTAATGTAGAGGAAAGAAATTTGGCTAATGGATAGGACGTGGGACCGGAAGGTAGGAGATTTGGGATTAATTCTTATCATTACTGTTTGCTTTGACATGATCATTGTCAAGTCATTTAACCTCTGTGTCTCATGTTTCTCTGTATGCAGAATCAAAAAATATAATTTCTCTATTTCAGGCAGATATTGCGTGGTGTGAGGCCTAATTAAAGCCAGCAAAGTGTTTTGAGATCCTTGGATAAAAGGTACTATAAAAAGTTCCAACTATTAATTGCTTCATGCTCCCTAGAAGATTTTAAGTCACATATCTCTTTGAATCATGGATCTCTGTTAAGTGAAGATTGCTAACTGCGCAATCATGCAGTTGTTGGCTTTTTAATTTCAGAAGCAGATGTCTTGTGAGACTGAACCATCCTTGCTTATGAACTTATCAAAAATCTCAGCTAATACCTACAGACTTCTGAAATAATGCAGGAAAACAATGCACCAATAATCCACTTTATTTTCTTTCTTAAGTTTCTGCACATTCTTCTGACTTTCTGTATTAATTCCTCCACTGCAGAATATATGTTTTTTCCCAGGAAGATCATATTTAGTCTGAAGTAGGTTTCTGTTTTGTTTTGTTTAATTTCCTCCCTCTCATTCTGAATAGAGAATCTTCAGGAGGAGATGGAGTGTGTATTGAATGAAATCTTCTGCTTCTCAGATTACCAAGCTGTAGGCTATGATCCACACAATGGTAGCATTTGAACCAGCACAGTCTTGCATGAATTTGAGCAGTCAAAGAATTTCTTCTAAACATGTGTATGGATGTAAACCACTGTGTAACACAATCACCACTCCTTTGGTTACTTTTTCTTTCTACAGGGTTGAAATGGGAAAAAACACTTAGCAGACACCCAAAAGCTGTGTTATTTCACTTTAAGGAATGCTGTGATTTCTTGCAACTCTGTCAAAACCTGACCGATTCTTTTTACGAAAACTAAGAAATGTACAGACTCTCACGTTACATGTAACTTCCTAGACTCTGTTGGAAGGTATCTGGTTAACTGCTGTATTGCTTTGAGATGAATGAGCTTTTTAAGAAGAACAAATGCAAATTAAAACACACCTTTAAAAAAGCAAGCATTCTGGAGTTATACCATACACCTATCATCTCAGACTAACGATAGCTGGGGCTTTTTAGTACATATGTCCAAAACCAGTTAGCTTCACAATCACTTAGCAAAAAAGTTTCCACTGAAATATGTAAAAGCCTGATTTTCCGCAATTTGAATTAGAAGTCTTTGATGAACTAGATTTGTGTGATTAAATGTGAAGCTGGTAAAATATAGATGGTACAAGAAACATTTCTTTGAAAAAAAGGTGAAACCACATTACTGCTCAGTTTCGAATACAACACTGATACTGCCAGCTCTCTTTACTTGAACATAATTTAGAATCATAGAATCATAGAATGACATGTATTGGAAGGGACCTTTAAGAATCATCTAGTTCCAACCCCCTGCCATGGGTAGAGACACCTTTCAGTAGACCAGGGTGCTCAGAGCCCCATCCAACCTGGTCTTGAACATTTCCAGGGATGGAGCAGCCACAGCTTCTCTGGGCAACTGTGTCAGTGCCAGAATTTCTTCCTAATATCTAATCTAGACTTACCCTTTTTCAGTTTGAATCCATTCTCTCTTGTCCTGTCACTACCTGCTCTGCTAAAAAGTCTCTCCCCATCTTTTTGTAGGCTCCCTTCAGGTACTGGAATGCCCCTGTTAGGTCACCCCTAAGCCTTCTCTTTTCCAGGCTGAACAATCCCAACTCACTTGGACTTTCATCAAGTCATCTTGGTGGCCCTCCTCTGGACTTGCTCCAACAGGTCAGTGTTCTTAGTGTGCTGAGTACCCCAGAACTGCATGCAGTACTCAAGGCAGGGTCTCATGAGATCTAAACAACTCCAATGGTTCTGTAAGGGAGCTGTGAAGAGTCAAATCCCAAACAAATTTTCACATAAAAATTGACATCTAGGGGTGATCCTGGACTGGAGAAAGAGATTGTTTATCACCAGACAGTAAATGTCCATATATGTCAGAAAAACTGCAGTGCTGATGAATGTAAATTTTCTGAAGTAAAACTGCCTTTTTTAACATTTCCAGAGGTAAACTACAAGTTTTTCTCAGTCAAAAGCAGGATTAATTACTTCTCCTTGACCTGGGTTCTGCAATAAAACAGGAAATATCTTGTAGTGTTCAAGTACTAGAGAAAGCTCCCAAACTCTGCTCTGGGTTGTATTTAACTCTTTATTTATTGAAAATGCTCCAGCTGCAGCTGGACTCTCTTGGTTCAATACTTATTATTATTTAATCCATGAGGAAATGGGAATGATAAAAGCAATTTTTGATCAACGAATTCAATTCCAAAAGGCTTTCTGGTGTGGCTTCCTATGATTTCTGCAGAGGGGATCTCTACTTCTAACTCCACTCTCCAATAATTTGCAACTCAAAAAAAATGTTTTCGAATGGATATTTGAAATTTTATTGTCTTTTTCATTACTATAGCAACTGTTTTGGTCATCAGACAGTGAAAGACTAGAACAGGATACATGTTCAATCTTGCAACTGCCTTTACCTAATGCAGTGGTAATATTTTCAAGGTTAGCAGTCCTATTTCAGTGTTTTATTTCAAGCTGTTTCCAGTAATTACATAGTAGAGCACCTGTGCTGGATGAGTATCAAAGATATGAAGGTCAGAAATTTTTGCAGACAAAAAGAACACTTGTTTTTATCTTAAATTGATTTTTTTTTAATTCAAACAATCTATCAGAACAGTCAACACCCAAATTTCTGAGTATGTTAAGGCATAAGAGGCAGAAAATTAAAAGGTGACTATACAGCAGCAGCTCTAATTGGCATTATTCAAGCTGGTGAAGTGCAGATAAAGAGTACAAAACATGAAAAGCTGGAGTTCAGTTCTAAAGACACCTTTTCAAAAGATTTTAGATTCTACTAGTTATACTGAAAAGGACTATTGTAACTACTTATATTTCTATACGGTTAACATATACAGAGAAGTGTGTCATCTACCAATTCATATACCCAAAAGTAAGGCATATGAACAACATGATTATTTTCTAAAAAGGTTACAATCCCCAATGTTTGGAAACAGGGCTATTATTTCTTGTAATTGTCTATTGAGTTCATAATAATTTTATTTCCAGCCACAGTACTAATTTCTTGTACATTCCAAGCAATATTATGCCCACACATGTGATACAGTTTCTGTGTATGTCCATCATAGCTATTTTGTGGTGTGTTTTGAAGCCTTCACATCCCCAGTATTGCAGTGGCTTGCTGCCAAAACCATCAGTAGGTGTGTTAAGTCTGATCAGGTATGGAATATAGGGGCTGTTGATTTTAGATAGGGTATCTAACCACATCTTAAAGCAATCAGGGCAACCAGATATTATCTTTATGTTTTTCAACACATTTAGAGTGAAACTTGGGATGAAAGTCTCCTGTCAGGGATTCAGCTTCCACTGAGCTGAAATTGGTGCTGTTTACTCCTGACATAGACAATACAGATTTTACCTGGTGCAGATTGCTTTCATGGTCCACTATAATGTACAGAACTCACAGAGGTGAGTTTATCTACACTTTCCTTTTCCTCTTCATTTACCCCCTTCCCTTCTCCCCTTCCTCTTTCTACACAATTGTTTCCTTGAGGAAGAGCAATTTTGCATCTGGTAATTTCTGCTCTGGATCCAGGGGCAGACTATTAGAGACAAGCAAGGCTGGGAGAGACCCTGGGACATGACTTAATCCACATCTTTATCTCAACAAGGATTAGTTATATCTGACAGAAGATTCTTCAACCTATTCTGAAAATCCTCCACAACACATCCAAGCAGTGTATTCTGGCACTTTGTTTTCCCAACCTGTCTAAACTCTCTGCTCATACTGCCTTGAATTATCTTCAGTTTAATTTCCCTACCTTTTTTCTCTCTTTAGTATGAATATAGTGAAGAGAATAAAGCACTAGTTCTTTTTTTAAAAGCCTGTTGTATATTTGAAACTCATCACTGTAAGCCATCTCAAACTTTCACCTTTCTTTTCATTCTTGCTCATGAACCTCTCATACTCATCCTTGTTTCTACTTGGAGATCTATGTCCATCAGGTCCATAGCTTTTTTTTTAAAGTGCCCCAGGATTGTATCAATAGTAAACTGAGCAGAGCAGAAAGTTTATTTTGCATTTTTCAGGCTGTACTTTTATCCACACTGCAAAACGGCATTTTCCCTTTTTACAGAAATGCAGTATTCTTCACTCATATTCCCCTGTGGTGTTTTATAGCACCCTGCTAGGGAGACTGGACAGAGTTCCCTCTGTAAAATCAGTCACAATTCCCAAAGTGAGCTTAAGTTTTGCCCAGCATGTAAAAATCTGTGCCCTCCAGTGATCAAAGGAGTCAGTGATCACACAGACTTCTAAGAACAAGTCATACTCTAAAACAAAAGCATTTAAAAGAAAATCTTAAAACCACAGGACAAATTATGTGCACATCTATGGTATTAGGTACCTAATTATCTCCCGCAGTTGGATCCTAACCTTACTAAAGAAATCCTTCTTCCGCTTTTCTGGCTCCCCATCTTCCCTCAGCATCTTTAAAGTTGCTCTCATCCATTGAATATTAAGTTATGTAATTTCTCTTGAAGATTAAGTAGACTACCTTACTGCGTCTATATAATATAATATAACATAACAGTTTTATGAGTGTCACATATCTCACTTAACTACACAGATTCCCAGACCCTTGGAATAAGTTAGATTGGAAGGAACTCCGGGATGTCGAGTCCATCCTTACTCAAAAGCAAGTCTAACTGGATGACGTTGCTGTGGAATTTGTACAGTTGACAACACTACCTGTGGAAATAACCTCCTTTTTGCCAAGGAAAATTTTTATTCCCTCCTCCTGGTACATATCCAGATAACATGTGAAAATACAGCACAAATATATTTCCTAGATATTTTCTTTCTTCTTGATAAAGACATAACAGAGAAAACCAATTTGTTTTTAACTATTGACATTTCAAAATGACAAATATTTCAGCTACTGTGGCTAGCAACAAATGATATATCCTTTGTGTTTCATTAGTCTGTAGAACAGGTATATCTTTATATAGCAACCTAGCAACTCAAATATGGTGATTTTACCTCTGGTTTCTTTACTTTAAATCCATAAAAATTTTGCACATTGTAGATACAAAATCCCGGACAACATTTCAAGTGAAGATTTGACACCCAGTGGATGAAAGTAGCAATCAGCACTGAGGACAGTATTGGAAACATAAGAGTTAAAGAAACTCCATTAGAAACTAAAAGTTATATTTTATATTATTTCACTTTTGGTAAGTTTTTAGGAATAAATAAATCTTATCAGGTTTAATGGAGTTTAGTCATTCTTAACAGCTCCCTAATGAGCTCTCCAATTATGTAAAGAGGAGTAATTCAGTTCATATGCTACTGTACATACACTACTGTATCCCCTCATAGAAAGGGAGTTCCTCCTCTTCAGAAATGACTCACTCAAGGTCATACAATAAACCAGAGGCAGCAACAGGACTAGAGCTCAGATAGTTCTGGCTAGTGACCTTATCACTAATCTTTTACATGGTGTGTGATTTTCTTGATACTCTCTGTTCAAATACTTTTGATATCTGACATATATTTAGCAGCTGTGAATAAAAGCTACTCTGATGTTTATTGCCCCACAAATATTCTTTAGTATCAACAATAAACCAAAAGCACACCTACAGTACATACAATCAGAACAATCCAAATATTAAAAAAAAAAAAAACAAACAGAGAAAAAAAATAATTAAAACTCTATGACTCCTGCATAAGTCTATGAAACTGAATTTTGCACATTTTTGATGAGGGAGTACCTGTAGATAAAACAACCTATAAAGCCTCATGATACACAATGGCATAAAGGGGAAACTGAAAAAGCTTTTCTCAAGGGAGGGAGGAAAGATAATATACTAATACTGAAGTTATTTGCTAAAAGGAAAGGGGACTGTAAATATTGAAACCATATTATTAGACTGTATTTTTTTATTTTAGTAAACATCTAACTGGACATGATATAAGCCTTCCTCTTCATTACTTGATGTGAAATGTTGTAAAAGAGAAGAAAGAATACACAAACTACTTACCAGCAATGCTGTTTGCTAGGCAAATATTTCATCCAATACTTGTATGATACTTTATCTTCAGAATCTATATACTATTACCAATGTCCTGTAAAATGATAAAGACAAAAAAAAAATCATAATTCTTTGAGGAATATTGTAAATAAGAAATACAAGTACAGTGTCAGTAAGAAATACCATATGCTACTGAAATTTCATATTATATTTACTAGGAGAGTGAAGCTATTATTACAAGGCATTTTAACTAAGATCACTATTGAGAAAAATTACATTTGAAAATAATACAGTAAAATACTGACAGATGGGTAAGTTTTGCTTCATCAAAAAAGGTTGGTAATCTACATTGTAAAAAACCCATTCATGATACAAAATGGATAAAAACTAAATTGGGTTCATCTACTTAAATGAAGAGATTTTTCTGGTGCTGCTTGAAAATCCAATGGCAATCTCACTAGAAAACAAAATTGTTGAAAAAAAAGCATAAGTTTTTGTTGCTTTGCTTTACCTCACCTCCTTAAAGCTTAGTCTGAGCTAGTTAGACTCTCCTCTGAAGCTGGTAAAAAAAGACAAGTACCTCTGAGACCAAGGGCCTGTACAGATGTTCTTCTCTTCACACAGGTTGTTTAGATGGTCAGTTCAGCCTGCACTACCAGCTAGTACAGTTAGACAACACGAATCCCACCCAGAAAATGCAGGGGAAACAAGAATTATCTCTTTTTATTTCAACAATATTTAGCTGTCTCCCGCTCCTGCAATCTGCAAACTGGCTCGGAAGGCAGACTTCCTCAAGGTTGTGAAGTTCTCTCAGATGAGATTTCAGGCTTTGATAAAATTAACTCTCTCTGAACAAAACCATGGTGTTAGGGTCAGAAAAGTAGTGCAGATTAGACTTCAGGCACCTTTCTCAAGGTCTCCCGTGAGATGATGAGAAATGTCAATGGAGCAACCTTAAGGCTCTTTTTTCGGAGTGAATGATCAGAGTGCACAAATCCCTGTACAGGACCCCTACTTGAATACACTTTTCATCTCCTAAGCATTAGAAAGATGCATAAAGCTAAATGTTTACAAAGAAACTGCAGTATATGCAGGGTACAACATAAATATTTTACAAGTGTGCAGAACCTGCTAAAAAAGATCTTTTCTCACTTTTACTAATGCATCCTTCATACCAATAACAACCTTAGTACATTTAACTGCTTTATATAAAAGGAATAATCTTGCCAAATATGAAATGGTTGCTGAGATACAGCCTGATCTGCCCAGTGAAAAACAAATATTACATTTCAATCTGCTTTTAGTGAGTCCAGGAGCATCCTCGTCTTAAATGCTCTTTAAGAATATTTTCTCTCTTAACACACACCAATTAGAAGGAGGAAAGGCAGATGGTCAAACTAAATTAGAGACAGCATACCAGCCCTGCCTGAGATCATCACCATTGGCAGATCTAAGCAGCATCACCATCCAGTCACTAGTTAGGAAGAGAAGTATATGTGCTTTTTTTCCTCTATCTCTTTCCGGAACAAAACTGGAGAGGCATTGCAGCTGTCAGAGTACTCAGTTTGCAGATCTGAAGGAAGCAGAAATCTGGCTGGGGATACACAAATCCTTTTGGTGAAGGAATTTATCTAATATCCAATCTAAACCTCCCCTTGTCACAACTTGGATTCAATTCCTCTTGTCCTATTGCTTGTTACTTGGGAAATCAACCATCGCCTTGCTGCAACCTCCTTTTAAGTACTTGTTGAGAGTGAGAAGCCCCCCTAAGCCTCCTTTTCTCCAGACTAAACACCCCCAACTCCCTCAGCCACTCCTCATGGGACTTGTGCCCCAGACCCTTCACCAGCTCTGCTGCCCTTCCCTGAATAAGCAGAATAACATGTCTAACGATGTCTGTGTTACTTATCAAAAGGAGTCCAAAGGAGAGTAATTTAAAGTTTGGGTTTTTTGTTTGTTTTATGATGATGGCTCCAGCTTCTCCATGGTGATGTTGTTAATGGACAGTCATTCTAGACTGTAACACACCATCATGGACTAAACACTTGAAGACACTGAGGCACAGTGGAGAGGGGCAAAATTTCCTGCATGAGAGGAATAAAAGACTCAAACACTAAAATGACACCCAATCCTAATAAATCCTCTACAGGATTACCTCACCAAAAAAAGAGAACCCTCTTGGAGGAACCTGTTCAAGCAGAAGTCTTGAACAGAACCTGGAACGGTCCTTGAAGTATCGTTCAAGAATTCTAGATCAGTATCTTTGAACCAAGTAGAATATTTTTCAGGTCTTTCCTGTGACTAAATTCAAATGAATGACTAGATGGATGTAACATTTCAAAATACATATTAATCCAACTTCCTGAACTGACTAAAGAATTCAGTTCTGCCTTCCCTGAGATACTGCCTTCTCTACGCTTCAGACACAAGTCTTCTTTCCTTAAGTAGGAATACGTGAAAGATTGTATAAAATAAATAATGAGTACTAAGAAATTTAAGGAAGTTCTTTCAAAATAAAAAAGTTCCCTCCCAGGCTGGCTAGAAAGTGCAAAAAATTCTCACAATCCTTGCACAAAACAAGTGTGCCTCACTTTGACCATATGATTGATGAAGCATATACACAGATGGGAATGTGAAAGATAAAAAAGAAAGGTGGTAAAAAGGGTTACAACAGTGAGTGGTGGAAAAGACTCACTACAATGGTGCAGGGTGAATTGCTCTCTATGCTCAAATCAAAAAAGACTTCATAAGGCAAGGAGTAATGACAGCTTTAGATGGAGGAGAAAAAAGGAAGGCAAAAGTAAAACAAATTAAGATTTAAAATGAATGAGGATAGCTCATTCTTCTCTCCTCCTTAAGCCCATTTGTACATCAAACACAAGCCCAAAGGAGTGAGACTAACTAAGGACTTCTTAGGATGTGCTTTTGTCAGGCAATCTGTGGCAGGCATTAAGGAAAAAAATGGGATGTTAGGGTTATACCTCATCGTATATGTTAGAACACCTGAAGCTTTGCTGACACAGCTGAGCTAAATGATCTGCTTCTGCGTTTGTAGAAATTAGTCACAACAAACACAAATTTCAGCACCCCCAAGTTACTTTTTGAAAGCCTTTTGCCTTTCTAGTGAGAAAGTAAGAGTTCGAAGAAAGATATAAATGCATAGTTTCATTATTGGACCAAAATAACAGGTCCACATCTACCAACTTGGAGAAGTTATTGTTTGCTTTATATATTTACATAAAAATCACCTCAACAAGCTATGAAGAGTATTAAGTAATCTGAATGCTGAGTGACTCAAGAGAGTGATCTTTGCAGTTGCAGAGCAATGCAAGCATGCCTGTAAGGTTTTGGACTGTTTTCTTTTGGTTCTTATTCTACCTTTTAAATTGAAGATAAATTGTAGCCCACAAATGTACACAAATTATCAGCTGTTTTACATTTTCATACTGACAATCTTATTTTTTGCAGGTTTTTTTTCCCAGTTGTACTACTAGAAAGTGTAAGTATTATAAGCTGCATCTAACTGACACAGCTGCATTTCTAATTAAAAAACTTCAGGCATTTTGCAGTATCTGACATGTCATGAGCATTATAAGATACCATTTGTTTCCAGTCTGAATTGCATAAGTTGGGTAACCCAGTCCCTGCACTACTAGGGGCTATTATGCCTTACCATGTCATTTTGAATGCTTTTTATGTATGATAAATAAGTATTGTTAGTGTTTCCACTGTTGCTGGAGGGTTATCTACCTCTTTATATTCTATTTTTCTTGCCATTCTAAAAGCTTTTTTTTTTTTTTTCAAAAAACTTAACTTCTGAATACATTACTCTTGTCCCTTAGACCTTGTATTTATGACTGTATTTTATAGTTGGGTCAGATTTATAGTAGATAGAATTTTACTTGGGATAAAGCTGTATCAAAAGCATGTTTGCCAGAGCTTTGGGAAAGCCTTGTATATGGGAACCTGCACTGCATATCGCAAAAGAATAGATTCATGCAATTCAAACATTTCCAGATATTCACTTTGGTTAGAAATAACTTTTTATAGCATTTGAGCTTTTTCAGGCTTGCTCAAATCTGGGAATCACAGAACTGTGGAAATATCATATCATGGCATATAACACCATTTGAATTAGAGTCCTGCTGTGTTAGGCATTGAACACAAATTACATCCAGATTGCCCTTTAGTCCTAATTGCTCTCAGTTTTTATTTATAGTTTTAAAAGAGGAGACAATCAGCCATACCAAGTTCTAGTCTTTCTTAATAATTACTTACAGACACATCCCACTGAGAACAAAACCAGCTGCCATTTTCCATTATCTATGACAATCATTCACAAAAGAATACAAATCTACCATCCTAAAATAGTACCTCTGACCTTCAGAGAAAGTGGAGATTTGCACCAACAGCCTAAAGTATAAACTAATATAGCCAACTGGAATCTGAGAAGGGGTAGAAGTGAGTTTTGAGTCAAAACTAAGCAATAAAATCATGTTTTGTCATGGATTTCAATAGTTGCAGGAATATGGCTTCAAGAAACATAAGGATTTGTTTTATGGAATGTGTTTATTGATTATTTTGCTCTGAATTCTCAGGACTTGCAGTGCACTACTGAAGATGTTTTGTTTTGCCACATGGACAAGAATAGAAGGCAGAGCAGGACTGGAAAGAAGGATAGCTAAGTCCACAGCATGATATCACTGCTAAAAGAAACATGGGAAGAGAGGCTGAAACTAGATGACCTTCAAGGTCCCTTTCAACCGAAATCATTCTATGATGCTGTATGATTCTATGACTTGCTGTGACAAGTGGCTGCTTGGAAATGTCATTTCGACTGGAAGTCAGCTTAGAGTTAGGCAATGTATATTCTATAGAGATTTTTCCTAAACCAAAAAGTCAACAACATATAACTTCCAGAGTTCAGTTGACCGGCCAGTAAAGACTCAACCTAGTTGCTGCAGAATGCTGGCTTCTGCCACTAGAAATATAATAGGGTAATTCACCTCACTTTCAGATTCTAGAGAGCGTGTCAGTTCCTAAAGGGCATGTGTCTCAGAGGTTTTGCATTGTATCTCCCAGCATCATGTAAATGGTCTAGATTTACCTGCAATGCCCCTGGAATGGCAGAACACTCCCTTGCTCAAACCCCTATATCATACCTTAAATGTGTGTTTTAGGGAGAGCTAAATAGTTGTTTAGAATCACATGACTGCATTGATCAGAGGCAGGATCCAGATGCCCAGCCATAGGTAGATATGAGATATCCAAGTATATTATATTTGGCTTCCAGATGCTGCTTCAGAAGACTATAAGCCTTCTGAGAATGTCCTGGATACAGGTATGGGAGTCAAGTGGTACCAGAAAACTGAATTTAGGCAACTGAACTGTGTTTGGAGCTCAGACATATAGCTCACAAGCAGATACTCACAAGTAGGCACGTGTGTTTGCTATATAGGGAAACTAAATCCCACTTGGAGAGCTTGATTTATGTTTACCTTAATAAAAAACACGTAGAACACACTGAGAGATTTTAAAGTATCTAGTAAACTCACAGAAGGGGCAGATACAACACGAGACCTATAGAAAAACATCCTTTTTGACAAGGCAGCTAGCTGAGAGCCAAGGTATGTCACATGGTTGGGACATCCTAAGGTAACTACATCAAACTTTCACATCCACGTCAATGATGTAACTTAAACCAAAGGAGATTATTTCCTTACTTTGAAAAGCCCCTATTGAACAAACAACTAAGCTTAAAAGACAAAGAAGAGCAACATATTTACTTTTGCACAACCAGTCAATGATGATGCGTGCTAAAAAGGCATCTTTTTTTCAGATTTTAAGCATTTATTGAACAGAGATAGACCTGCCTTTCATGATGACACACAGACTGTATTTCTCCCTCCTGAGCACAGAAAAAACCCCAACCCAAACCAAAAACCAACCAAAAAACCCAAAATCCAAACAATCTGTTAGAAGAAACTGGATGTTGAAGATGCCGCATTTCAAATAAATAAGACTATGCTGATCAATCTAGTGCCTCAATGTATGGTGAGATTCCTCGTTATGCTGAGTTTACAATTTGATGAAAGTTTTTCCCAGAGATCCTTAATTTGGAGAAGCATGTTGGATTTGCTGTCAGTGCTGTCTTTGACACCTGCGAAGTAATTTATCATCAGTTTTAAAGATTTTTAATTATCTAGGATGGGGTTAAGGCATCAAGATGACTCAGGATTCACAGGTGCTGTTGCAATGTGTAACACTTTTAAATAGTCAGAGTCATTAATTAGAGAAGTACAATTGAAAATCAGAAATAGTATTGCAAGCAGAACAGGGCAAAACAAAATGTGTGGTCACTGTCCTTCAGTAAGCTGGAAGGACCTCTTCTATGACAGAAGTCCAGCCAATGTAGCTTTGAGCAATATTCGAGACACAGATGATATGTGATAAATCAGACCTGCTTGCAGAAGATGTCAGTTCTCATTTTCCTTTCAGTAATGTTTGTGAAAAAATAAGTGACATTCTGGCTTGTACCAAAATCTCTAATGAAACTAAAAGGCTGTTGAAATAATTACCTGGTAAATCAATGTGCATATATATATATATATATATATATATATATACACACACACACAGGATTTTATTGCACCTTCTCACTTAGGCTTCTTATTTCTCTTATCCATTTTGCTATTAAATCCCACACATGGGAGACGGATAAAAGGAAGACCAACTAGGAGCGCAGCATGAAAGATGTTAGGGCTTTAAAGTAGATGTGATGAAATGAAAATCTGGCCTTGAATCCCCTTTTTCCACATAACTGTCTATTGTCATTCAAGCTACCTTAGGGACCCAGGTCATCCACACTTTGATTCCTCTTCAGATTTTTTGGCTGACAAAGGGAATATTAGAACTCTATGTACTTCAGAACTAATTTATATTTACATCCATTTTGCCTATGTATTACCTTAAGTGTGATGTGAAGGGCCAGTCAGTTTAAAGACTGTAACAATAGGTATTTGCATGTATTGCTTTGATATATCTCACAGAGGCATATTCACAAAGGCTAACTTAAGTTTTGGGCAGTTTAAGACTAATTTCCCCAAGTCTTCCACTACAGTCAGTTCAGGGAAGTGATCCTTCATAGAGTGAGGCAGATTAGGAGACTAACTTTTGCTAGTTTTCCTGACGATCCCTCAAATAATATAATTTTATGACTAATTGACATTGTCATTCAATTCTCTTGCAAAGAAGCCCCTACCTCAAACATACAGACAGCATAAAATCAGTCTGTTGCTGTAGTTTTTAGTGATTTTTCAGAGTAGTATTTATTCTTTTCAAGTTATTACAATTATGTTGCAAAATACCATTTCAACAGCAGGGCTGTTGTGTTAAACAACACTCAGCACTTGAACTATCATTGCATTACCTTTTTTAACAACCATGCACCACCTACTTTTCTAAGTGGTCCAAATTTAGAGACCTCTATGTCTGATCAAAGGCCAGGTTAAGGATGATGCTTCCTGAGCTAACACTTCATGGAAGATAAGTTCTGAAGAAAGCTATAGAGAAAAGTGGGCTGAACAACTCTATGAAACAAGCACTTGCATTCACACATCCACCTGAAGGTCCAAAGAAGTGTGATTTTTGGGAGGGTGAAGAGCAACAGTAGTATACTCTGTTAAACAACTTCACTGTGTTGCTGGTTTCTTACGTGAAAATAAGTTTTCTCCTTGCAGTTTCATATAACATGGTAAAACGCTCATGAAGCCAGCTCTGTTAAGACAGCTCAAAGAGTGTTATTTAGTAATGTGAAGAATCACATGTTCCTTTCCAGGATTCATCTGTGCTTTAAACAGAAAGTCTTGACCTTCTTGTCAGCAGTTCAGTTCCTCTTGTGAATGTTGTAGAGATTTTATGGGAAGAGAGAGACTGACAAACTGCATGTGGTGATGTATCTGGTCACTGTAATGATTCAGTTGTGTATTACTAACTGGCACTGCTAATGTTAGTTGAGACCAATTCATTCATAAAATGTATTTACTGGCAGCTAGTTTCTAGTTTACAATAGTTAGAAATTTGTCACTTATGCTGCAAAGAGAAGGTAAGCAAGCTTATTATCTTATGTGCTACATATTTACAGAATGAAATCCAAAGTCCTACATTTCTTAAGTTCATAATAATATTTTTATTGTTCCTTTCTGTACTATTTTCCTGTAGATATATCTGTGGTTTATATTTGTATCAAAATTAGTCCCAGAGACCAAGTTTTGACTTAGACGAAATGGCAACATAACGATTTCAATTTTAGATATTTTAAAGTATTAGTAGAGGGAGAAGGATGGCTGTGAAGAGTGGAAACTGAACTGAAGCTTTTTGTGATCTAAGAAAATCTCGGCAATTTTACATCTGTCTCTGGGAATATTTGTGTGTTTTTAGCAAACCAAGCATTGAAAGTGTGAAAAGAAGAAAAGAGTAATATTACAAAATTACATTATATCCAAGGTATGAAAAACAGCTCAGGATACCTGAATAGGCCTCAAAAGTTGTTTAATTACTGCCTGTAAATACTTGAAATGACAAAAGATTTATAATGGTTTAAAGCCATAAAAATATTTGGTTTCCTACAAGACTTATTTCCAAAAGTTTTCAATCTGAAGAAGGATTTTTTCTACATTTAACAAGGAGGGACAGGATAAACCCTAGAGAGAGATTCATCACACCTAACTTAGACATCTGCATCTGAGCTAGTCACCCTAGGCTTCTTTTCCAATCAAGAAGAGTGAACAGCAGTGCTACAGTACAAGACATCTGTCTCTTTTAGACCTCTTCTTTAATACGACATGTTTTTCACCCCAAACCCCATTGTTTCTCATCTTTGATTTTAACTGTAGTCTGTTGAACTAGCTCAGATAGCCGATGTTTAAAATTGCATACAAAATTCTCCCTCTACTGCTATTCCAGAGTGGGCATAAGACATTCCTTAGTATCAGCTGCCACGCTGAGTATATACGAATGTGTCACTGAAGTTAAACTCTCTCACAGTGTTTAAGAACAGCAAGGAGCTGGAGCTCAATGCTACCGTGTGCTTAATAATAATGTCATGTCATGGTTAGGCTTCGTGAACGAATAATATATAGCTAAATAAATGACATTAATTTTTCTTGTCATATTCAATAATGATTCTGATGAATAGACACTTAGAGGACTTAATATTTCACAGTTGTTTTTTTTTTTTTTGAGAGGTCTCATAATGGACCAGAAAAATATATACTTTTAAGCAGGAGATAAATATCAAGATTTCTAATATATATTCTTCAGTAACTACTTTCACATCTTTAACTCCCAGAGAGATTTTCTTTCTCTGTGTTTTGCATGACCTTGTTGGTTCAGCCCTTTAGAACACGTGACTTCTAAAAATATATCTTATTTTAACTTCTTATGCATACTGTTGTTCTGCATTTAGACTGTTCTCAATTATACTTATTTTTAAGGAATGCTGTTTTACATTCAAACCTACATGAGACAAAAAAGTTTGTTTCTTCTGTAAATACCTTCAAGAAAAAAGAAAAATTGTACTTGAAGAAGCATTTGGAAAAAACATCTTTTGTGGTTTACTAGATAGCAACTAAACTACAGAGATTCAGAAAATCCCCTCACCACAAGATGGTCAGAGACGGAAAAGTATTAGCAAATTTGCAAGTTCGGTTCATCCTTTTCTCCTGCAGTCTGCTTGCAGCCACTGCTGGAGAACAGGAATTATGCTAAATGCACCCAGGCTCTCCAGCTCAGCTAAGGATGTACAATGTGAAATAATGACTGAATAACACAGAACACTTGTCAGGTCTAATCCAACTCATTTATTTAGCTGGAAAACATTATTGTTATTCATTGCTGTATAAGATTTCATCAGATGTTCTTCAGGTGCATACTTAAATAGAAATGAAATAAAAATATTAGAAGTTCTATGCATTTCTTCCTAACCCAGTTCAGGTCTGACTGTCTTAAAAATGTTTATAACTCATTAGGTGGAATCAATACCCTTAATTAACATTCAATTGTTAAAAAAGGTTAAATCCTTGAACATTTTATATAGCATCTGTAAGAACTGAGTTAGATTTATCTGTTCCTCTATCAAGAGAGTGAGCCTAAAGATGGCTTTTTTCAATGTGCTGCTGAGTATCTAAACTCTCTATACTTTCTGAGAGAAATTAGGAGGGATTAAGTGGGCATAATGTTAATGTATCAATTGAGCTAAAAAAAAAGTTGTACTGTATTTTTAAACAGACAGGTTAGATGGGATTCTGATGAATAGTCCCACAGGAAGAAAAGACCTACTATCTCTTCTACTCTTTAACCCAAACACTGTAAATAAAATCAAGAGAAGCTTCTGATTTTTAAGATCATTGATTCAGTCTTCAGTCTGAGACTGTATATTCATCCAGCATTTCCAACACTAACCTCATGAGTATTTTAATTTTCTTTTAAGATTGCCTAGATTAGGAAAAAAAAGAAGAAAAAATATTTACTGATCGTGGCCTTGTAACAAGAACCTCAATCACTACTTTCTCTGTCAAATCTACAGTTTCCAGTCACAACATTTTTTTCCTCAGAGGGAAAAAAGGAAAATAAGGCAATCTAAGACATTACACCAGTGTCCAGGACTAAAGTGGGAGTGGGAAGAAAGTGTTGATTATTTCCACCGTTCATCCTCTGTATTATGAAGATTCATATATCTCTGTTACAGTTTGGAGAGTCATTGCCAGAACAGATTTCATTCTAGTGTTCCAGATAACTGTCTTAAAACCTGTTTTAGAAAGCAAGCTCAGGAGGGTAGAAATGCCTCACCTCTTTTGTCTGGTACACTTTGTCTTACACAAAACTGTTATTTCAGTTGCATTATGTGCAGAAATCTTGAGAGTTTCTGAATAATGTAAAGAATGTATCAAAGAACTTTACTCACTAATTCCTGTATCAAAATTATGGATTCTGTTTGAACTATCACAAACTTCAGTCAAGTATATCCAGCCTCAACTTTTAGACTTCAGGTGATGAGGAACCCATCATACATCCAGGAAAGCTTCTTCAATGTGTAAATAGCTTTACTTAGTATATGTACCTTGTTTCTAGCCTGGGTTTATCTAGCATCAGCTTCTACCCACTGAAACTCATTATGAATTTCCAGTAAATTAAAAAGTCATTACCATCAGATGGCTTTCCTCACTTAAGTGCTTGTAGACCATGATGAAATTACCTCTTAAACTCCATTATAAAATAAATTGATTGAGAATTTTTACTATACCTACTCAAAAGACATTAACTGCTTCTTGAAGTTATTGGGTAGCAAATATACCGCTATGTTCTCTAAAGACTTTCATAACCTCTATAGCACATCATAAACCCAGTATTCAAGAATGGTAGTTCTTTGTTTAAACACACCTTGTCAGTGTACACAGGGAATTTCTCAGCCCATAGTCCATTTCATAAAAGAGAGGCACGATATTACATTTTTCAGCTGTGAAATTCTTCCTCTCTTTCTGCCTTCTGAGCCTGACAGTTTATTTTCCAAATTCCCCAAAATGTACCAGTTCTTGTCTTTTGAGAATGGAAGCAGTTAGGGTCTCTCAAAAAAATTTAAAAATCCTGCTTGGAAAATCCATTCTGTGGCTCCCTTCCAGCCAGCCATGTTGAATCTTCTGTTAATAATGGAATTTCCCCTTCTAGTTTTATAGAGAGGAAACATATAGTCTAAATACTAAAGGTTTGACACATCTATATATGAAAAGAATCCAAGTCCTTTACTCTGTAATTTTTTATCCTCTCTTGTCATCCAAAGCAAGTAATATATATAAAAATTTGCTATATAAACCTTAGACAGAACCTCAGTGTTAAACAATTACCTAAAAGCTACATTTACCTTCAATAAGCCCTATAGACTCAATTTCTCTCTCTATCCATTAATTGCTGTAAAACTTGTTGTTCTGGAATATCTCCTGCAGCAAGAACATGTTTTTAGAATGAAAAATAATTGTCACTAGTTTTGAGGTCAATTCATGGCAGCAACAATATATTCCAGCTTTGAATGGTGTTCAGCTAAGGCTACCCCTTGCTTTCAATGCTTACTGCTAAAAGGCTTTGTTATACACCTGGTTTGGATCGATCTGGCTTGGATATATACTGTTTTATATATATATATATATATATATATGGCAGCACTTTGTGCCACTTTCTGTAAGAAATGAGGGGATCAATATATCTTTTTCCTTTGTGATAGCATAGCACAAGAACAGCTGACTTACAGCAGTCATGATTTGACTCCTGTTAGCTGTTGCTGAAAATAAGAAACCTATAATTCTATTGTTAATGTTGCACATCTGGGTGAGAAACTTCATTTTGAGAAATCCTAGTTGACTTTTATGGGTGGAGTTGAAAATGCCGGGTCTGAGAAAAAGAGAAAAGTTCTGTAATCTGCAAGGTATTTTCATTTCAGCACTTTATTATCCTTCAGTATTTTTTAAGATGGCTCTGAAATATGAAACTGGAATTGCACCAGCTCCTGCCTTGGCTCCGGAGTGGGGATGGTACAGTGCAGGTTACAGACTGGTGCAGTCACATCAGGGTATGAAGTTTCCAGGTCCACAGGGAGAAAGAACTTGCTTTTCAATGCATTGTGTTGTCTTGGCATTTTGATATACATGTGGTTCCTAAACCATAGGTTCAGATAAGTAGCAGCTTCAATCTCTCCTTCAAACTTGAGGGCAGTTTCCAAATTTGTATTATAATATCATGGGTTGACAACATCCCATAGTTAAATGGAATAAATTATATTTGTATAGGGTTATCCAAATATTCAGAATTTTCACCTTGCTCCTCATCCTTGCTTTTGAGTTGTTTGTTAGGTTATTATATGAGTAATACATCTATTCATGCAGATATGAGAAAGGTAGCACAAATAGTTACTTGTGCTGATTTGACTTGACAATCTCTCTTGCTTCCTTTTTTCTCCTATTTTTTTAAACTATTTCCCTTGACACAACTCCAGCTACTTCTCTCAGTCCCAAAGCTACCATCTGGCCTGTAGCTTGGAAAAGCTGTTGTCAATGTAGAATCTTCTTTATTTGACACTCCAGCTAAGAATTCTTATAATCTCTGCTCCCGTTATCCTAGGCTTGCTAATAAAAAACAACAACAAATATTACTAAAATATTATGGTAGCATGTCAAAATATCACCTTAGCTTCATTTTTTGTCATTTGGAGAACAGTGAATGAATCATTACTTAGAATGTAATATACTATAGTAACTGTAAAAATTTCCCTGAAGTAAACACTTTCCAAATCTGATTTGCTATACTCGCACCCTGGTCTTTGATTTGTCAAGAGCTAACTGCACAGTAGTACACTAGCAAGCAGGGACAGAGCAGCAAATCACACTAATTTCATTGTGACAGACACCAGTTGTATTATTTTGAACAAAAAGAAAAGAAAAAAGACTCTCAGAAATTGAATCTTCATGGTGAAAACAAGTTTCACAGAATTCTGCAAGAAGAAACCAAATGTAAACACTACATGTAGCTTGAAAAAAGCAAAGGAGAGTTTTTTACTCTGGCTTTTTAGTCTAACATTTTACTCTGCCTGTTTTAATAGTTTTATGATTAGGAAACATAAATTTCCAGAAATCAAAGTCCATTGAATCCTCAGCTAAATCATTTGACCCACAGAGAAGAATTTTGTAGATCATCCTGGTCACTGGTTAATGCTCATGCTCAGAGACTTCTGAACTGGCCAGCACTGAATGCAACAGAAAAATAAGTAAACCTCATACTAATGGGTGTTGTAGGATTAAGGAGTTTGATCACCAGCATGAAGTCAAACAGACTTCTGATTGCTATTGGTGTTTCTCTGGAATCAGACTTGAAGCTAATTCTGCTTAAAGTCAGTGTTAGTGGTCTGGGCAGTGGGACAGAGTGCACCTCGGCAAGGTTTTGGATGAAATCAAATTGAATTGGAGAGTACTCAATAAGCTCGAGGTCAGATCTGCCATTCAGAGGATACTCAGAGGGCTGGAGATATGGATTCAAAGGAACACCATAATGTTCACAAAAAGAAAATGCACAGCCCTAGAACTGAGATGGAATGATCCCATGCAATAACACAGGCTGGGATCTGGTTGTAGGAGACTGAAAGAGCTGGATTTCTTCAGTCTGGAGAACAGAAAAATTACTGTTGTTTATAACTGTCTAATCAGAAAATATAATGTGGATGAAACCAGACACTTCTGAGAAATACAGAGCAGAAAAAAAAAAGGCAAGGACCAAGCTGCATCATGGGAAATTCTGATTATATATTAGGATAAATATTTATAAGAAAGGTAATAAAACATTGGATAAAGTAGCATGAAGGGGTTGTGCAATCTCTATCTTTAATACAGTGGAAATCCAACTGGAAAAGACTCCGAAAATCTGACTTAAGTTTGCCCTGCTTTGAGGAGTAGATTGGACGAAATGGTCTCTAGAGATCTCTTCCATTTTAAATTAGTCTATGAAATAATATTTTACTGATTTAAAGCCTAAAAAAAATACTGTCATTTTTTTTCTCCCAAATTCTTTTTCTGCTTTAGTTGTCATTTCTGGATATTCTTGTAGGCAATAAATGCAGCACAGCTCTTGTCTCCAATCTCTTGATAACAGAATTCCACTTATGTCAAGAACGAGTTTTCACTAGATGTCTAATCCGATTAATCTGACATCTCATTAAATATTCAAATGGCTATTAGTTTTGATTGATTTTATGGCCCAGTGGTATTTTTTTTATGGTGGAAATTCTACCTTTTGTTGAGTTTTCCCATGTTCCTTATCTCTTCTTAATCTCTGCTTCTGGAATATTCAGTCTGAGACTAGTGCTCTACTCTACACTTAAACTGGGACATCACTGGTATGTGGGACTGCATAATCTATGCTGTTGTTCTTTCCTTTCCTTATTTATTAAAAATATTTTGCTCTCCAACAGCAGCTACACTTTAAGCAAAAGGTGCTATATGTAAACATGCTATGCATAAATAAAATATATTAAAGCTGGATTTCTATAGAATAGAAACTTTCATTAGTGAAAACAGGTCATAAAGGGAGGCAGGGAGGGAAGAGATCTCAATTACAAGGTCCATCTGTTAGCTACAGGAAAAGTCACTATTCTGTGGAAATTATTCCTGGCTGAGGAACAGTGTGCAAATCCACATCACAGTCTCTGCTAACTGAGGGTTCATTTTGCTTAGTATGAAGATGCATAAATATAAATCTTTAGCTGCTTGGGCTTTAGTTGTGTTCTTGTTTCCAGGCTAGATGATAAGCATTATTCTTCTCTCCAGTATATTAATTTCTCCTAGACTCCAATCCTTATATTTCTATTAACCCTATTAGGAATCCATTTTATGAAGAAAGGACAGGGCGCAAGTTTTAATAACTTATGCACTAACATGGATTTCTGAGAGACTTTGAGACCTGATCAACAACAGCTAAAATGCATTTGCGTTTTATGAGCTCCTTAGCTGGTCACATGTCCAAACAGAACAAGGCAGTTACATGGCCAATTTTGACACCCTAACAATTCTATCAGTTGGCTCAAATTACATTAATTGTAACAGTTTAAGCTCTGCAGTTCATAGATGTGCATGAAAGAGACTTTGAGAGACTGTCAAGCAAAATAATCACATTTGTTTGACCATGGGCCGGGTAACTACAGCTACCTTTGCTAGGTTAATACCAAGGAGCCCTGTATTTCTGTTGGACTACCTCTGTGATCTGCACAATATGTGAAGCTCACTAAACTGAGGAATGCAAGCAGATAGCCAGAAACTAGAGCCACTAAAGTGTCTGTGCCCATGTGGCATGATGCAATGTGAAGAGGGTGTGTAATTTCCACAGAATTTTGGAAGCGGGATTACCATACTGAGTTTACTCGTATATGCAAAGAAAAAGAATCTATTGAGTTTAGAAAGCATGAAGCTCTATTATCTTGTTCCCCTCTGAAACTGCTCATGGGTTAGAAAAATAAGGCTGAAATAGTTCTGCTGATCTTTTTGGAAGGCATGTTGGAGGCTCTTACTGGGAATTTTATGCATTTATATGTATATGTACAATTGTAAAATATTAATTTTTTTCTTAAATTCTTGTTTTTCTATGTATTACACAAAACAGCACACAATTGTTTTGCATGAGGGAAAAATGCTACATAGGCTGCAATTTAAGACAAAGAGATGATTAATACAATTTCAAATTTTACTGTGCTTTTCCTGGAAAATGTGAAGAGGTAAGAAAGTGTAATGTAACTTCTCTGTTGATTCTATATCCTGGTTCTCATAGAATGAAAGGGAATTAAGAACTCAGTGCAAAATTTTACCATAAATATGTATGTAGAATTTCTATTCACCAAGAACTGTCAAAGGAAGACTTGATTCTCAAGTTGTAAACTTCCATTTGCCTTTATAATTAGGTGATCATGTCCACATAGTAATAAACCAGCACACAGTATTTTACCAAAAACCCACCTGAAATTATTTAGGGAAGAAAATATTGCTTTTTTTCATTAAAACTCACAAAATTTAGAAACATTCAAAGCTACAAAAAATAGACCTGCCTTTTACCTTCTTTCTCTCCTTTTTTTGTAATGTTACTTTATCACTTGGGTCAAATTGTCACTAGCTAGTCCAGACCAGTATCTTTATTAGTTTTAAATGTCTATCGTTAATATCCTAGTCCATTAAATTACCAAGCTGAGAAGTTTAGTCCCTTTGGCTGGGCTGATGTTAATGGCCATACATACAGAGTTACTTTAAGTATTCTCCAGAAGTCAGTTAAAGAGGTATCAAGATACTTTTTGAAGAAATAGAAGAGAGGAAGCTGGGGTTGTTCAAGAGAGTGGGGGTTGTTCAACCTGGAGAAGAGGAGGCTCCAGGGAGGCCTTAGAGCACCCTTCCAGTACTTAAAGGGAGTTTATAAAAAGAGAGAGAGTAACTTTTTATGTGGGAAGATAGTTATAGGACAAGGGGGAAAGGTTTTAAACTAAAAGAGGAGAGATTTAAATTGATGTTAGGAAGAAATTCTTTACTGTGAGGGTGGTGAGGCACTGGAACAGGTTACCCAGAGAAGCTGTGGATGCCCCATCCCTGGGAGTATTCAAGATCACGTTGGATGGGGCTTTGAGCAACCTGGTCTAGTGGAAGGTGTGCCTGCACAGGTCAGGAAATTGGAACTAGATGGTCTTTAAAGACCCCTTCTAATCCGAACCATTCTATGATTCTATGAAACACGGAGTACCCTGCCCTAGTCATGTTGATCTTGGAAGTGCCCACAACCATAGGATAAGATCAAGAGACAGGATGGGATTTTGTCAAGATAAACAGGCAGAAGTCTGAGTATGTTATATCTCATCATAGTGGAAAGCAAATTTATGTTAAATGTTATGTCCCAGAATAAAATGTGGAAGAAAAGTAGAGACAAAAAAATAGAATTTTGCAGATAACTAGAAGGAAAAAAACAAACAAGAAAAAGTTA
The DNA here is from genome assembly GCF_001604755.1 of Lepidothrix coronata. NCBI lineage: Eukaryota > Metazoa > Chordata > Aves > Passeriformes > Pipridae > Lepidothrix > Lepidothrix coronata. The sequence continues at coordinate 1,123,819 of NW_016690341.1, read as the reverse complement.
AGAAGAGAAAAAGGAAGAGCTCAGCACTGTGATAAAAACATAAGTAACCATTTGTCAAGTGAACGAGTATTTCAGTGAGGGGGAATGAGCAGCATAATAAAGAGAAATAACATCCAAGCGGTGGCTTATAGTAAGGAATCTGAATACATTGCAATTAAACATGGAGTCTAAAAAGTGAGATTCAGAGGAGATACTTTTGCTCCTAAATGATAGTTCCTATGTTCATGCATAAAGGAAACAGTTTTTAACGAGAAATTCCTTCAACTCCTTTCATTAGGAAATGACAAGTTTCATTAGAGGGATATTTGGTGATATTTTTTCTTCTCTCCCTCCCTTTGGTAATTCATCCCCACTCATGTCACATTCCATTTTTGTCTTTGGTGAATTTTCCTATTTATCATAAAAGGAGCAAGGCTTTGGGTCAATATTTTGCTAATATGGAGGGAAAGAGCAAGAAAGTATTAATGAAACTTCCCTCAAAAGAGAAGAAAGCCCAGTAGTGTCCAAGAGCTAATAAACAAGTATTCTACTCAGTTATGGGGAGATGTTTCATTTAGGTTTGGGTTCTTTTGTATGGCTTCTATTTGCAAAGGACATATATGCTAAAATATATTTTTTAAAAAGATCATATTTTTCCAGACAAGATGCAAAAGACATGAAAATATAATTTTTGAACTGGAAAGAGCCATTAAGATCAGCAATCAGAGAGTGAACGCATGATAATACAGCAAATAAAATAAGAAGTCAGAGCTAGACTGATATTATTTCTACATTAAATATTCAGATTTTTGACAAGTAATGTTTATATCAAGAGTATATTGAAATACAATACTGGCTGCTATACATGAGCTCCTGGGGAGCTTTTAGGGTTTTTTGCGGGGGCTACTTTTTTTCTCTCCACAGGCTTTATATCACACATTTCCGGGGAAAAGAGAGAAAGCTAATCCTCAGAGGGCATCATGAGAAAACCAGACAATACTGGCATGGGCACAGTGACTCTGATCACACTGAAGATTGCAACTCAGCAGCTAATCTAATGGCTAGGAGACTAAGGTTGTAGCACTAGTAAAAGGGGTGGTAAGGCTTGAATAAAATTAAAATCAACATATACATGATATTTTGAATTAATCTTTATAAACGGAGTACAGTTTATGAACCAAGGCCAAAAGAAAAAGGAAACCTCTAAAAGTATTAGAGAAAAAAAATCGCCAACAGTGATTTGAGGTTGTGTTGTTTATGGTTTTTAATTCAAATATTACTTATAAGGCAACAGTAGCTAATGGCTACATTTTTTTCTGTGGAATGTGTTAAACTATAGAAGCCAAAAAGGCTGCCTGGCTTGTCAACCAGGTGGAAATTTGGATGATTTATTTGTGTCTGATCTAATCCTCATCAATAATAGCTCACTGAATTATGACAGCACCTGCATAGTAAAATACGTAAATATAAGGATATCCACTGTGTCCTATAAGGAAAAAAACCCTGAATGAGCAAGCATTGCAACTAATACTTTTACATTGTTTAATCTAGTACAAATTCTGTGTCTTATATTTTAAAACAGGCTGAGTTAAAAAATATAAATTAAAGTCACAATACTTAAATGAATATCCCAGGATAATTTTTAAAAATATTATCAGAGCTATCTTTCAAACTCCAAATTCACAACTATTTGTCTACCCTATTTGTCTTCCCTAATCATGTACCTTCATCTCCCCAAATTCACAACTCCTCATCTATTATAAGAACTCGAATCAGCTAAGTAGCATAGATTTCAATAAAGTAGCAGAATTTGAACAGTGTTTCGAAAAAGGCTATACAGCTTTTTGGGGAAAACAAATGAATTATGCATCTTAAATATCAACAAATATTTATACAGCTAACAATCTGCAGCTTAACTGGTCTCTAGAAATTTAAAGAAAGGGCATATTGTAGTACTCCATGATAAACTCAATAATAATTAGAATTCCTACCAGGTTGTTAACTAATGCAGACATATTAATGCTTATTTTTAGTCGAGTTTATTATGTTCTAATAAAATTTAAAGAATCATAGCTGAAGGGTAAGAAGTAGCAGCATCTACTCTACTACCAGCACTGCATTCTGCTGTGCCATTTAGACACTGCCAGTGTGTATGTTTTCGAAATACTGAAATGAAGTCCTAGATTGATCTGCTATAACTGCTTTAAAGTAGTCTGTGTATAAGCCTCTGCTTTTAAATTCTGTGATACAGCTTTTCTGGAGAGATGCAATCTCAAAAGTAGCAGTCTAAAATAGAGACCCGGCTCAACAGAAATGATGGCACTTGATCCTCATGGCAGTCTCTCAGAAACCAGCTTCCACTACCTGTATCCCTAAACATAGCTCTGACCCTTTCTTTGATGTCCAGTCAATAAAAGAAAAAAAAATGTAATTTTTTACAATTATTTTTGTACATATAACCTCTAACTTCTACAAGACTGGTGTCTGTTTCATGGCTGGGAATTGTGCTAAATGGGGATGGCAAAAATGTTAAAGGGAAGATGATTAGTCTTATAGTACTAATGTTCCTTAAGTGATACAGATTACTCTGAAGGACAACAAATTTCAAAGCAAAGAATAATCTGAGCCTTTACAGATAATTTTGTAGAATTAATGTTGCATGAAAAACAGTCCTTTAACTTTTTGTTAATATATTAGTCATTTGCATGCTTTCATGCTACCCTTCAAATCTGCTTGCAGGCTGATAGAGTCAGGGAGTCTTGTCAATGGCACATCTAAGTTATAATGGGTTAATTCTCATCTCTCTGGGCAACACTGGTGCTTGATAAGGCCTGAGGTCTGAGCGCACATAAGCAATGTGGAACATGCTGAGTACCTCAGACAGCGTCATTCATACACTTCAAGGAATGTCTCCTGCAGGTTGTATCACAGAAATGATGCTATAATCTGAGAAGTTGTTCCACTAGATTTGCTTTCCTTTAGGAATCGTGTAGAAGTAATTTAGTTTACTTCAGGCAACAGGACAAAGCTCTTTGGATTTCTCATGTCAGGTAGGCAGAAAGAAAAACAGTCCTAGTTCCATTTAATGAGTATTGCTTGATTTAGGGAGCAAAGTAGCATTAGAAGGAGTGTAGTCACTTTTGGGAAGACAAATATACACGTATCAGTTTAAGAATCTGTGAAGTAATAAAAATAAATAATTTCCTTTTTTTTTCTTTTTTTTTTATTGTCAATTATTTGTAATCTGTGATGTAGTTCTGTTAATGCAGTCCTCTTTCCTGAAGTATGTACTCTAGGGATTTCAGTACATAAGCATCTTTTATTGCAATGTAATTTGGATGCAATAACAAAAAGGGAAGGGAAGAGGAGGGAAGGGAAAGGAAGGAGAGGGAAGAGGAGGGAAGGATGGACAGATGAACCAAGGCAGTAATCATCAAGTTACAACCAGATACTGATAAGGGCACCTCTGAAGTGAAGCTGGGAATCCTGTAGGTTATGAGACTGACTGACCTTTATAGGTTTCTTGAGGGCACATAAAGCACACATGTGAATGTGGATTAGAAAAGGAGCAGGGTCAGAAGCAAACTTTTTAAGCTCCCTTTGTCAGCCTATTTCGAATGCCTGACCAAGAGGTGCATCCTAAGCCATCATTAGTAAAAATAAACAAGAGCCTAGTAGAAATGTGATACATGCCATAATACAACTAATTTGTGTCTAGAGAGTAAAAAAAGTAAGAAAATAAATGGGAAGGTTATTGATGACTCCCTTCTCTCCAGAGATATGAATTTCAACATTTTTCAGTTTTCAGCACCTTGCTCATTTTTCCAGCAGGGACGTGGGTCACCTTATCATAAAGGTAAATCTGGTGCCAATAGGCTTGCTTTTTGATTGACTTTCATGGGGGTTGTAGAAGGAGTGAAGAGGTCCCAGGAGACACCCAAGAGCACAGGATGAAGAGCATGGAAGTAGTGCTGTCTGCCCACAGATCACAGTAAGAGACCAAATATCCCATATAAGAAATCCAAGAAAGATTACACTGCACTTACAGTTTCTTGATATCATTACACTGCTACTCAATGCAAGAAAAGAATTTCACAACTGTTAGCTTTCAAGTGAGAGTATCTCTCCCAAGGAGCTCTAAGTTCCCTTCACTCTTTCTCCTCCTATGCTCCTTTCTCACCGTGCTCACTAACCACTTTCAGTGGTAAATCTTTCTCAGCGTCTGATAACTGCATAAAACAAGAAATTACTACTTTTTAATTTTTAAATGTCTAAATATTAGTGCAGAAAATTATTGTAGTTCTCCTTTCTTTTCTTTTGTTAAATGAAAAATTTGAACACAGTTTCTGTGTGGCTACACCAAGTGACAAATAATATATAAGTAATATATAGGTGTAATAAATTATTTTGTATCTCTCAAGCAAAAGTTTATATAGATTGTTTAGAGATTACGGTGTACTTTATAACAACTTTACTGCTTATATTGAATTTTTATCTATTCTACATACTTACAAAATTACTGTAATACCTCGGGACTTCAAAACCCTCTGAAATGCAGCTCTTGGTAAGACTGGAGAAGGAAACAACACTGCTATTATACTTAGGTAACAAAAGAGGATCAGCAGCCCCAGATCCTCCAACTTAGACATCTACATCTCAGTTTAAATTCTGTGCATCTGCATCTGTAATGATCTAGAAGAGCAAGTGGAGACTTATGTTATCAGGGTATATGAACAGCTAACTATACATGTTTGAATTTGAAGGAATTTTCAGAAACCACTGCATTGGTTTAAATTTGTGATGCCCATCAATGACAGAGACCAGAGCTGTTTAAAAAATATCCACCAAGGTTCTCTCTGTAGCTCTGATTTCCTAACAAGTTTAAAAAAATTGAGCCCTTTTGGCTTTTTGTTTTTCTTTTTAAGACTGTTTCATAAAACTTAGGTAAATCAGTTAACCTTGGGATTCTGCTTTCTAGACTGCTGGATTACCTCCTAGTACAATATTCACTATTGTTTGAATGGGAAATATTTTTCTTTGTCTGAGGCAATTTTAACCAGTCTCAAAACTTCAGAGATTCAAAGAACATACTTTTTCCCTAAATGCTAATTAACATGATAACTTTGTTTATTTAAAGCTTATTAAGCAACCTGTTAAATTAATATGTAGCATCATAATATATCTTTCAGGTTTCTTGCAGCTCATTTCTTGGAGGGTGTTTTAACAGAGCAGCCCTGGCTGATGGAATGCTGGTCTCATGGGATTTGCAACTTACTGAAGGAGCAGATTTTTTTTTGCTCAAGTTGTGGCTCACTGAATTATCTTAGAAGTGAGATGTTAATTGTAGCAATAAACATAGCCATAGTGCCTTTCACAGGTCCCACAATAGCCACTTTTGCCTCAGCTGGGGTTCTTAAAATGTTCTTTGACTGTATTATTCCACAGCTGACTTGTACCACACAGCTAGTATTTCTCCCTGACTCATGCAGCAAGAAATTTGAAACTGCTGGTGAAACATCTGCAGGCTCGCTCTGCACCAGGCATATGAGGAGTTTCAAAAGAAAATCATTAATTTTTCCTGCAGACCACCAATCAGTAATAAAATGGCATTTTTATCAATAATAACAGAACACGTTTGTATTCATGCAAACTCCACCATTATTTCAATTTCAATTAGCTCTGCTATTCCTTGTTAAAATATTTTAAAAATTGTAAAAGTGTATTTTAACTTGTGCAGCCTCAGTTTTATGACTGGAGGGAAAAGACAAAGAGATACAGGCATTTCTACATATATGTAAGGTTTTATAAGGAATTTCTCTTGAAATAAACTCTGAAATACTCTTTTTTGCTTTATGCTTTTTAGCACTCCATTACACTTTCAACCACTTCCAAGATCTCCCATTATTGGTTATATTGAATCAAGGCTATATCTCAGAAGAGCTTAACTTTTTATCTATTTTAGGGAAAGCACTCTAATGTGGGATCTGAAAGGAAATACTGTTGGTTATTGTAGAGCACACTTTAAATATTTTAAAATGTCATATTTCAGTTCCTTATTATGCAGTAATTAACAAAAACTTGGAAAAGATTCTCTGCAATACACCTCATCATTTTACAGCTAGGTAGATGACATTGACTTAAAATACTTACGTAGTAATAAAGTTTATAAACCATTATACAGAAAAAAACATAATCATTACTAATGGAGTGCTGCATAAGAGCTAAATTCTTCTCAGTCACCAGCATAATGCAGAGAATAACAAAACAGAGGAGTCAAATATCACATGAAGCACCAACTAAAATAATTTCTATTACCTAGATTATTTAATTTATTTTTTTTTTAGAATTATAGAAAGGTTTGGGTTGGAATTGACCTTCAAGATCATCTCATTCCAACCCCCCACCATTGGGGAGATTTTTTTTTTCTTGTTTTATTCTCCTACTTTAAAAAATGCATTGATACTTAGCACAACATGGTAAATGTCATGAACAAGGTTTTTTCATCTTTGGTTTTTGTTGTTTGGTTGGTTTTTTTGTTTGTTTGTTTTTGTTTGTTTGTTTTTGGTTTTGTTTTTGTTTTTGTTTTTTTTTAATTTATGTTTAATTAGCCAGAGTAAAGAAGACAGTGTCACCATTCTGGAGCCCAGAATATTTGCCCTTATCTGAACCTGAAGTATCATGGCTAAACAAAACCCTTGCTGCATTCGTCCAGTGCTGGCCATGGTCCCCTCTGAGCTTGGAGATGGCTTCAGCAGTCCCTTCCAACCATCCTTTCTAAGACCCTCTGATGCTCTAACAGGAGTGGGAATGACCCACATTTAAAATCTTGGGGTTTATGGAGGTGGTTTTGCATTGATTTATCCTTTATATTTATTTTAAAATCTCCTTTTGTCTATTTGTTGATATTGCCTATTAGTTATCACCTGCCAGAGAACCCTGTCAGTCCTCCCAGCATGCGAACTCAATAGCTTTTCAATGTGACTTTTCCCATGGCAGAACAAAATGGAATTAATCTGTTAAAAACACAGTCAATTGAACAGCAGATTGGCTACTTTGAGTTCACTATTTCTTTTCTTAATGTTACAAAAGTCAGGGTAGGAGTCATGGTTTAATTCACTCTGGATTACAGTCCAATCAGAACTTGTTAAAATTGCTCCCATGTGGAACAATAATCCATAAACAAAGAAAGAGAGGAGTTGAGCCTGCATTTCAAGGACAACCACCTACTACTTTGAAAACCAAGGTAAAAAAAAATACTCTGTTTTTCTTGTCATCAGTAGGAAAGCTTGCAACATACATAAGTGATGCACAACTTGGAGAAAGTCTGTTCAAATAGCATTACAAATATTACATTGAACAAAAAGAGAATGGTGGCATTTTTTTGCTCCCCCTGCCTCCATAAGGAAGGCTTGCAAGATATGGTATAATGAAGGACTTAGAAAAAGTCTGTTCAAATGGTATGATGAATATTGTGCTAATAGAGAATCCACTTTCCATGTTTACATGGAAATAAACCAGCTCCTTCACTAGAAATGGATGGGGCTTATTGTTATTGTGTCCTGATTCAGAGATTCCTGACATTACCTTTACAGTAGAATTTCAAATATCTATATACTGGAAAAAAAAAACACAACAAAAGTAAAAAGGAACCCACAAAACATTTTTAAACAAAACCAATAACCAACCAAACCCAAACAAAAAAACCACCTTAGGTAAAGAAAGTAGAAATTCCTCTGCTTTATTTTCAAAAATTTGTTCCTCACAAACAGTTTTAAAACTGATTATTTAGTGCAACCCTGGACACCTGATGTTTTTTAACATAACATAAAACATTTTTGTTCTGTTCAAAAAGAGAAACCATCTCCATGGACTTGAAGACAAATACCAATCAACGTGACAGGCAGAAACAATCGCATGCTTTGCTGTATGCTAATGTATTCTAATTCCCTCTTCTTCCAAAGTGGTGAATATTCAGAAAAACCCACAGAAATGTATACTGGTTTTTAAATTATAAATATAGGTCTCAGGTTATCCCAGAAGTGTGCAGTTCAGCAACTGGTGCATTCAGTAGGTGGACAGAAGACTAAATAATGAATTTTAATTTGCTTAGATTATATGCAGTTAGTTGCATTTTATATAATGCTGTAAGTTTACTGTTTGCAATAAGCAGTGTATACTGCTCAGTAACTCTTATTTTTCCCTTCAACTCAGCTTCTGTATTATTAGCAATATTAGCTATTTCTATGTATTCACATTCTAGCACCCTCTTCAGGTATCAGCATACAAAATTAGCTCAAAAATATAAGATAAATCTATCCATAAACTATACATGGTCTGGAAAAAACTCACAGAGACTGAGAAACCAGATATTACAAGGCATTTAGTTACAGCATAATAGAGACTAACAGCGTAATTCTGCTTCTAATGAACACCATGGGCATTCTGCGAATGACTTCTGCAAGAATAGGACTTTGCATAAGAAAGATATCATTGTATGGTCACCCACCATAATCTCCATAAACATGCCATAGAAATCAATCTAGTGATATCTTCACTGAGTGACTTCTCATTATACTGGAGTATGCCCTTTAAATCCAATTTGGGCATAGCATTGTTAGAATTATAAATTGAATTCCATGTTAAATATATTTTATTTCTTTCTACTTTGAATTTGTGTGCTTTTAACTTCCTGGAACTTTGTCCGCTCCTAATATTTTTCTGCTGTGAGAAACCTTCCACAGTCTTACACCACAATTATTGTCTTTTAATATTCTTTAGGACATATTTGTTACAGGGATATGGTTTTCCACGGCTACTTTTCCACCTTAAGGCTGATTCCTATTTGCATTATATCTCCTTTCAACAGCTGAGTAACACAAAGGGATTTTAAGGATAATGAGTATCCTCATGGTCCCCCTCACACAATAAATACTTTTATGATATAGGTACAGCCAGAGAAAATTGATAACAAACACTGGTTTTCTATGTTAATTAAACTCTTAGTGGATTTTGATAGGTAAGATTGCCCTTTTTTCTCCCATAGGCCAGAAAGACATTCCCAAGCTTAGGAGGTCCAGAAAAATAGCACTATGTGTAGCCATAGGTCTCTGGGTAACACCTTGCCTAATGTGAGATATGTGCAGTGGATATAGCTACATTTGAGCCAGTAACCCCAGACAGCTTTTCCCATCAGAGGGAAAATCAGACCTTGCTAAAGTGCAATTTTTCTCTCCTAAAACAGACACCTGAACTCAGCCAGATGAGCTGTGCCCTGAAAGGACCTCCATTGGCTGCAAGCGGTAGCCAGGGCAATAATCTCGGGTGGAGGCATTACTTAGAGGGGTTACATACAGCTAAGTCAAATTAATTCCAACCTCACTGTACTGCTTTTGAAGAGAAAGATAGGTTTAGAAAAAAAAATATGTCAAATTCAAAACTTTTTTCTGGTGCGGAGAACAGGGATGTTTAATGAACAGTCCCTGCTCCCTTAGGAAACAAAATTCCTGGCTCCTCAACAGACTTTGTTGGGAAGAATGGGGTGTCTCAGTGTTTAGACAGAGAATTCGTAATGACATAAAGGGTCAAAATGCTCACACAACTAGATGTTCTAAAAATATTTTTTCTAGGTGAAATTGTATAGAGTTATCAGATTTATTAAAAATGTGATCAATTCTCTAATAAGTATTCTTTACTTGACACTTTAACATTGAAAATATTTAGATTCAGTTAATGGGGTATGAATATAGATAAAATACTCAGGTATTTAGGATTCTGAAAGTAATCACTATTTTCTTGCAGAAAATCTGTTTTCATAGGTACAAACTTTTTGCTAGATACAAACAACTCATATCAAAATCTTATATAATTTATAGTTTGTTTTTCTTTGCTTTTCGGTTCTTTCAATATTTCATTTTCATTTTAGGAGTAATTTTTCAGTTTCTTTATGCAATTAGGTTTTGAGGTATTTTTTCCTAGACAAAACAATGGACAAGTAAAAGAAAACACTTTTTCTCACAGGATCAGTAGCATACCTGGGTTAAGTATATCTAGAGTTATTGTAAGAATTATTTGAAAACAATAATGATTTTATCTAATAGACACATTTGTTTGGAAATTAAGTAAAAACAAAGCAAAATGTCACTTGGGATGCAACAGATCTTCTAATAACAGCTCTTTCCTTATAAAGGGAAAGATGTAAATCCAAATCAGAAAAAAATACTATATTGCAGTTAACAAAGAGACTGAATGGCAGATGCAGAACTGAACTAATAAATAATATATTAAAAACCCACAGCCCCAAACAAGCAACTACTTGGCATGTGTTACAGCAAATGGATTTTGTCATTATACTTAGATGTTGATTTTGATAGGTTTACATATTGTTAGTGCAATGTATTGTACTTCTACAAGACATTTGAGCCGGTATCATGGGAAATCCTGTTTCATGAATTCGAATGACAAAAGCTTCAAAGCCAATAAAAAATATGCTCATTATATTAAAAAATGCTTTACCTACAAGTAAGAAAACATCATTACTAATAAGAAATTGTATCTGAGTACCTCTGTTTCCCCTCAGTTCATCAGAGGACTTTCTTGTTCTATGTTATTTGGAAATTTTAAGAATGACTGGGATAATTACATTAGTGCTGAGAAAAATCTGTTTGTGACAGAAGAGGGGTGCAAGCAGTTAATGAAAAACTTATAGAGAGTTTGGTTTCAGTGAAACAGTATCTATTTCGTTATGGCCAAGGACCATGTATTTAGGAAGAGAGAATGCAAGCTACAGTAATGATGTAGGTTTGCTAACCTGGGAAACAGTGATGCTGAAAAGTACTTAGGGCCATGGTGGATAATCAACTAATAATGAGATCCCAGGTGACACTGCAGTAAAAAGAAATAATGCATAGAAATATGGAGTAGTGAGTAGGAGTTGTGATATTATAATATATCTGCATTTGACAATAATGAAGCCATTCATGGAATAATTTATCCATTTCTGCCATCAGTGCATTGAGAGATGCTATGAACCTGCAAAGAATTGAGTGTGGAGCAGAGGAAGTAACTAAAACCTGGATAGCATTGTGGTGTCCTGGGAGGTAGGAGGTATTTCATCTTTCCAAGGAGAAAACTACAGGGTCACTTGATGGTGTCTCTATGTACCTGTGTGGACAACAGAAGTTCAACAGAAGTCTTTTCAATCCAGAATACTGAGGCAAAATATTACCAATATTGCAAAGCCAAGAAGACTGGCATGTAGGGATGGGACAAGGAAAATTGTTAAGAAAAGTTTCTAGTCTGACCATTCATGAGACTCTCTGAGAGTTGTATTCCCAACACCAGAGACTTTCACTGCTGAGACCGGAGCCCCTTCACAGTGGGTGGCTCCAGTGACCCGATGGGTGCCCCACTGAATCTCTGCACACCCCACACTCACATGCAGGCAGACCAAGTTTCCTTACTGGTTCGACCTCAGGTTTCCCATAGTGCAGTCCCTGATGTCGTGTTCCATAAAGCAAATTATTCATGACATGGTAACACAGAAACTGCCCAAGCTGGTGCCAAAGAGGAGGGACCCTGAACAAAGGAACCCCTGGGCTTTTATACCCTCACCGTTCAAGCATGTTGAAAGTCTCACTCCTCCTCACAAATCTTTGGCTCCTGCCCATCTCTGATGTCCGGTCACCTGGCCAATGACACAGGTACCCATGCCCTTTGTTATCCAGAGGCTGTCCATGGCCTATTGTCTTGGGCTCCAGCCTCCCAGAGCTCAACCTGCAGCTGGCACTGCAGCTGCACCCCGAGCTATCTGCACTGAACGTATTCCTCAACAGTAATGGCTTTAAGCTGACAGAGGACAAGTTTAGATTTCATATTAGGTAAAAGTTATTTACTGTGAGGTGGGGAGACACTGGCAGAGGTTTCCCAGAGAAGCTGTGGATGCGCCATCCCTGGAAGTGTTCAGCACTAGGCTGGATGGCGTTTTGAGCAATCTCGTCTAGTAGGTGGTATTTCTGCCCATAGCAAGATGATGCTTAAGAACCCTTTCAACCAAAACCATTCTATGATTCTATGACTTAAATTTAGCACAGAAAAAAAAAGAGAAATTAACGAAGATGATTAGTCAGTGAAATCGCTTCCTAAATTTCATGGTGAAGTTTCCGTCATTAGAAACTGCAAAGCCAGGACTGAATGTTTGTTTTACAGGACACCGCACACTTTTGCAATTTCTGGTTAAAAAATCATTTGAACTTTTATTAAAGACTACAGTTTACAGCTTATGTATGCTTAACTTAAGATATTACAGAGACTGAGGTCTCTCAGCCACAGACAGTAGATCACAGGTGTGACTTGATCTTACCGATGCTGCACACATGGAAGCACACATCAAACTGAGAGCATGGTAGATTTGCATGATAGATGCTCTCAGCTTAGAGGATGCAAAATTTGTGCAGCTCTGGTCCTGATGTCCTGTACTCACACTGGGAGGAAACTGTGACTAAGCCAGGAACTTTTAAAACAAGAATATTACAGTGGAAACTGCTGTGTGGTATTGCCAGTTGGTAGTTTATGGTGCAGACTTCAAGAGCAAAGAAGGGAGACACTGAAGCTGGTGACATTACACAGGAAACTATCACCTGGTTCCCCTTACTGTACAGAAACACTAGGACTGACTCCAATGTCTTCTGCTCTTGCCACTTGGGGTGCAGAATCTAGCCCCTTTGTAGGAATCCATGGTCTACAATAAAGAAAATTATAGCAAACACAGTTTGAAGGAGAACACTGCTACCTTAAGCCTTGACCATTTAGAAAGACCAGTCTGATTTTACAAATTATTATTGTCCTTCTTGTTTTGTACACCAGTGGTTTGTCCCATCACCTTTTCCCAGGAGGCTGAGCCTGAATTGTATTCCAGAGGCAATTCAGAAACTAGAAGGCAAGCTGGGTCTCATTTTTGAAAATTAACATTTAACTTTAATTATTCCTTCCCACACTGCTTTGGAAATTATTCCTCGTGCAAAGTGAATGAAAATGGAAAAGGTCATGTTCAAATGTAGATTTAAAAACCCCCTGAATTTATGCTCTAGTTTACCACCTTGTATTCATCTTAAATATAGCAATAAAACCAAAACAAATCTTGTCTGCATGCCTGCTTTACATTAGAGCCTTACAAAGGAAGTTATATGGTGTCTGTTGCTCTGTTGAAAACAAAAATAACCAATTTGCTCTTGTGTGGTTCAGGGCAAAATAGCCTTGAGAAAATGTTATTGATGTAGTGTATTTATGTAAGGTTACAAGACAAATTATGCCATCAGCAAATAAGGTCAGTGTGGCAGAGTGAATTACTAGCAAAAATAGGTTCCTTGCAAAGGACAAAGGTTGTTTTAAATGCATATAAACCTTGAAGCCAGATGAGAAGGAATAATAACAGACTCCGCGTGGAATGCAGTATTTTAAAGCTCTCCAAAACTCCATATGATTTTTTTTCTGTGGATGACTACTACCTTTTAAAAAGGATGAAAATGAATGCATGGCAGAATATCTGCCTGTGATTATCGGGAGGCAGTTTAAGGGCTCCCGTGAAGTACGATGTAGCTGCATCAGTTAGACTTGGGACCCTGCCTTCAGACCGGAAAACATTCCATTTAGGGATGAGCTCCTACTGCCTTTCATGGAGTCCTAAGGAAGTTAATATAGTTTTCTACAGCAGGGAAGAAGTAAAACATCAAAAATGCCAAACAGCCTACTTAACAACTATACTGCAGAGAAGAACACACTATTTAGTTTTTATCGAAGCAGAATTCTGTTCCACAATTCTGGATATTTCATATGATTTCTCATCTGTCTGAAACATGTTTATCACAGGTTCTGCTAAATTATTCCTAGTGCACTTCAAGTTTTTTTGCCAATCATAAAAATGAGCTTTGAAGGTTTACTTCTGGACAGGTTCTGGGCTGGCTGGATTATGGGATCAGTTCTTTAAGAAAAAAAACTTCATAATCATATCAATTTGATAAATAATCTTTCAATAAAGCAGCATTAAGCATGTCAACACTGATTTGAATTGGCAATTGGTATTGAATTTTTTAAAAGAACAAAATCACTGCTTATCGCATACACCTGGGCATCGTTTGCCCTCATGCTATATATTTCGCATTAGTCATTTCAGACAAATTTTGGAGAAGATATCAGAAAGAAGATCTTCCCCTTTTTAGGGATGCCCTAACATTTGTGATAGAGCACCACACAGGATGAGTGTACAGGTACAGCCAAAGAGAGGGATGTATTTACACCACTGATGCTACCTCAAGACCATCTGCCCATGATGAGCACCACCTTAAGAGGACTTATACTGGAGTGGCCCAGAGCTGAGCCTGTGAATGAGCTATCACCATCCTTGCAGGTGGTGAAGGTCCCCTAGGCAACTCAATCCTAAGCCCGTACCTGACTGGCAGCAAACACCATGGTTGCGTGCGTACAACTGTTCCACCACATCCAGGTTTGAACCCTGGCATGCAATGATCTTTTCTGTTCTCAGCATGTTCTTCATCCCAGGCAACAACTGGACATTGCTCACAGAATCATAGAATATCCTGAGTTGGAAGGGATCCACAAGGATCACTAAGTCCCATTCTGGGCCCTGCATGGTCCAAACAACCCCAGATGGTCAGGTACAGTCCAAGGTCTGTTCCTGATAGGCAGTTTGGGTATCAACAGCTTATTTTTAGGGCTTGTGAGTCTTGCCCAGACATCACCAGGCTGCATCTGAGACAAGCTGGGGTTGATGGGATGAACCCTGGCTGCTGAAACTCTGCTTTGCTCTCCCTGAGTGGATCCCTGTGTCTTCTGCCACCCCAGGAGTCACTAACACTCCTGCCCCCAACTCCTGCTGTGGATGGCCACAGTTTCAGTGGGCAGTTTGTAAACATGAACAATTAACAACTATTCTTTCCAAATAAGAACTTTCTCCTTTCAAACCTTTAAATATCACTGCTGAACTAATCTATCATGACAGCAAATAATACAATATGGTCACTGATGTTAAACTGACAGTTACAGCTGCTTTCTCATGCTTTACACTGCTTGTTTTTAGCTTTCCAAAACTTTGAAACATTACCTCTTATGTCCTGGGCATGTATGAAACACTGTCACTGTGCTTCTGCTTTCCCAAATGTTACTTGCTGATTAAGACTGAAAAACATTTTGATTGTGGTAAGAAAAAAAATCTGTGAAAAAGTTTATATAACAAGAGAGTAGAAGAGATCTTTAAACAGTGTGATTGAGAAGGAATTATCTTCTTTACACAGGAGGCCGATGCTTGGATACATATAACTTCATAACTATAATTAAGAAATAGATCTGAAGAGTTCTGCCTTGGATCAACAGTTAAAGTAATAACCTGTGAGACTGGGTTCCTCAATTGCAATCCTGATTTATCAGCAACTTCTTGGTTATTGGCAAGTAAGATCTGAGCCCAGTTCCAACATTTTTTAAATGTGCCTTATGCTGATGTAACTCAATTGATTCTAATGGAGTCACTTTCACTTTATGTCAATGAAAGTGAAATTGGGATATCGTTACAGTCTCAGTTAACTTGTCTACCAAGTAGATGTAGCTTATTGATTAGAGATAGGGGAGAATTTAGAGCTGGAATTTTTATTTTCTTCTTAAAAAAATACGGCTTTTTTGTAATTAAAAAATTGGTATTAGACATGACATAGTTCTTAGTTAAAGACTGTGACTTAAAAAGGAATGTGTTGGACTCCTGAACTGAAAAATTTATGATTTCTATAGAATTATAGAATCATTAAGTTGGAAAAGGCCTCTAAGTTCATTGAGTCCAACCATATTCTTCTGAAAGCAGCTGAGGAAATGTGGCAGGAAGTCACACATTTACAAATTGTGATCTTTTTTTTTTTGAACTTTCTGATCCTTGAGAATAGTTTTTTATTTGTTTATCTCAGCTCACATTTCAAGATGTGAACAAATACTGAAATACAAAGTTTTCCTTAAGGCAGTTTTTAAAATATTATTTGCACGGCAAGTTGATTATGAGTCATCAGTGTCCTGGAAGCCAGGAGAGCCAATCATGTCCTGGGGAGCATTAAGCACAGCATTGCCAGCTGGTCAAGGGGGGTGATTGTCCTACTCTACTTTGCACTGGTGCAGTCTCACCGTGAATATTGTTTGCTGTTTTGGGCACAACAATATAAAAAAAGACATTAAGCTATTAGACAGCATCCAGAGGAGGGCCACAGTGGTGATGAGGGGTCTGGAGGGGAAGTCTCATGAGGAGCAGCTGAGGTCATTTGGTCTGTTCACCCTGGAGGAGACTGAGAAGAGGCCTCATGCAGTCTCCAACTCCCTTGCGAGGGGAAGCAGAGGAACAAGTACTCTCATGATCAGTGACAAGACTCAAGGAAATGACATAAAGCTGAATTGGGAAAGGTTTAGGTTAGATGTAAGGAAAAGGATTTTCACTCAGAGGGTGATTGGGCACTGGAACAGGCTTACCAGAGAAGTGGTCACAGCACCAAGCTTGTCTGAGTTAAATAAGTGTTTGGACAACACTCTAAGGCACGTGGTGTGATTCTTGGAGTGTTCTGCACAGGGCTAGGAGTTGGGCTTGATGATCCTCGTGGGTCCCTCCAACTCAACATTTTCTATGATTCTATGATCTCTAGTGTTTATTTACTTTACAGAGGTGTTTGAAGGTTGAAGTTACGTCTAAAGAAATTAAGAAAACTTTGGGTAAAAAAAACTTTAAAAGAGTTAAGGCTGTATTTTATTACAAACTCCACTAAATACCAGTTACCCACATTCCCCCTTCTAGCTTTCTTGACATTTCTAGCAGGTTTCTATCCCCTTTAGGCTGCATGCTTGCTTTGAAAGTATTGTATTTATACTGTGATGGGCAATTTGAGTTTCATGAAGGAAAACCAATGTTTAGAACCAGTTATAGAACCTTGGAATGGTTTGGGTTGGAAGGGACCTTAATGATCATC
Source organism: Lepidothrix coronata (assembly GCF_001604755.1). Lineage (NCBI taxonomy): Eukaryota > Metazoa > Chordata > Aves > Passeriformes > Pipridae > Lepidothrix > Lepidothrix coronata. The sequence goes on along the minus strand of NW_016690341.1, from coordinate 1,106,837 downwards.
TAGCTCCAAACCCCCTGCCTCTCCTCCAACTAGACCAAATTTTCAGGGCCGCATACAACCTGATCTTGAACACTTTCGGGGATGGTACACTCACAGCTTCTCTGGGAGACTTTTGCCAGTGCCTCACCACCCTCACAGTAAAGGATTTATTACTATTATCCAGTCTAAACGTGCCCTCTGTCACTTTAAAGCTATTCCCCCTTTTCCTGTCACTAAATGCTCTTGTAAACAGTTCCTCTCCAGATGTCAGTTAAACAGAGCTGGAAAAACTGGTGCAACATGTCCTGTATTTGGCTTGTTTGCAGAATCTAAATAAAAATCAGAATTATCTAAATAAAAATTTGGAATGCTCTGTGTTGTTTTTGCTTCTTTTAACTTCTCTAAAGAGTGTACAAGTTTTTACATCTGTGGTTCAGCTTCAGGAAGAGTTGGAAGTAGTTTTGTCTCTTAATGTTATGGAAGAATTGGCTGGCCTACATCTCTCAATGTGCAAAAGGCTATCTCATTTGCATTCTTAGTTATAACAACTTGTCTTTATGGTATATAAAAGCACCATTTAATATATTTACTCTACAGGGAAGCAGATAAGTATTTTATCCCTGGCTTACATATGGCAAAGAAAAACCAGACAGAATGTAAGCTAGATATTAAGTATTTTGAACGATTAATTTTCAGATAACCAAGCTCAGGTGTCTGATAAAATTACACTTGTTTAGTTTTATTATTATCATTATCATTATTATGATGATAATGACTGGACACCTGCTCAAGAAGCAGGTTAAATTGTATTAGTCGGTGTCTAAATACACACAGAAAAAAAATCACCTTCTGACTACAGTGCTTATTGTCTCAGGATGAAACAAGAAATCAAGCTGAGACATGGACAGAGAGGAGCTACAGAGGAGTGAGACCCAGAACTACACAAGGTTTTCAATCTGACATCCTCAACAGTCATCATAGACAGTATATGAGCTAACTGTCAATCTATCTGAGATTGCTGTCATATTAAATATATTTATATCTTTATAGTGTAGTTGTGTATACACATAAAAACAGTTATTATACAATATAGAGGTTTGCAATTAAATCTTTCCACTCATGCAAAACACCGGGTGAAAAGCCCCAAGATGTCTTTTTGAAAGTATTGCATGTAACTTCTGAGGGAGGACTTCTTTAGCTGGTAACTGAGACTATCTCCTAGTAAGTGGTAAGTCATGAAAATCCTTAAATCTGAAGACTGATGGCTTTGTTTAATGCCATACAGGAACAAATAAAGGAGTGTCTATAAGAGAACTGAGACTATCGGAAAAAAAAATCAGGAGAAGGCTAAGGGAAGCAACATCCATAATGAAAACAGAAATTATCATATTGTACTCCACAATGAAAACAGAAGTTATCATATTGTACTCCACTAGACCAAAAAAATCAAATAATGAATCAAATAATTGAGTTGTGACCAGACTACAGCAGGCACAATTCAAGTAATATGAATGGACGGTGCTAAAAAAACTCTAAGGAGTTGTTGTGGATACCAGACTGAACATGGATCAGTGTATTTGCATCAGGAATACACCAAAACTGCTCCATTAGGACAGCACAATAAAAGAATTTTGTATCTTCTTTTACTTAGTCCCAATGAGGCCACACTTGGAATAATGGGTCCACTTTAGGACCTCCCTAATTCAAGGGGAGAAATTGGAGGGGACGCTGCAGAGAGCTGCCAAGATTATTACTGGCCAGGGAAAGCGATTTATGGGGAGAGTTTGTGAGAACTGGGTTTGTTTAATCTGATAAAGAGAAGACAAAAGAGATATTCCATAGCAGCCTACAATTTTTTGAAAGAAGTGGGTGAAAAAAGGAGTTATCCAGTGTGGATACGGAATCCCAATCCTCAGAGTTCTCTACATTTGCCTAAAGTCATGGGTGACTTGATCTGGTGTTGGTGATAGTCCCAGTCTGGGTGAGAAGTTCAACAAATGACCTCCAAAGATCTCCTTCAACCAGTATTTCTAGGAAGATGGAGAAGTAGCTATTTTGCTGCCAGTGGTTCATCTTTTCCAGGAAACCAGAGAAAGCTGACTGATCTAGACATCTACGTGTAAGAATAATGCTGATTAAGGGCGAAAAATAATAAAACCTTAGGACTGGTATTTTTTAAACTATTCTAAATCATCACTTTGTCACATAACATTGATGTGTTGGAAGGGTACTTTACTGTTCTGCCATAAAGTCTCACAATAACATGACTATTGAATTACCTGCCAGATATGGGTCAAGCCAAAAGACCTTTTAGGGACAACAGTATCCACTTAATTACTGAGAATTCCTGACCAGTTCCATTAGGAGGACCATTTATGAATAACATGTGAAGAGAAGACTATATGTGCTCCTGAACAAGTTTAAAATACTGGAGAATTGCAAAATACCGATGCATGGAGCTTAGATCTGCAAAGTGGGAGTTTGGGAGACTGAGTCATCATAAAAACAGGCAATGAAGTTGACTCTTTATGATTTGGAGTTTTAAACATGATTGAACATCTTTGTGGGAGAGACTAATGAAACACTGTTAGCAGTATATTTACAAGGGAAAATGGACAGGAGGCACATGCAGGAGGACATTTTATAGGTTATGATCATAGAAACATAGAATCATAGAATCATAGAATCAGCCGGGTTGGAAAGGACCTTTGAGATTATCAAGTCCAACCCTTGATCCACCACCACCATGGTTACTAGACCATGGCACTGAGTGCCACATCCAGTCTCATCTTAAAAACCTCCAGGGACGGTGAATCCACCACTTTCCTGGGTAGCCCATTCCAATGTCTGATTACCCTCTCTGTAAAGAATTTCTTCCTAATATCTAACATAAACCTCCTCTGGCAGAGCTTAAGACCATGCCCTCTTGTCTTGCTGATAGCTGCCTGGGAAAGGAGACCAACCCCCACCTGGCTACAACCTCCTTTCAGGGAGTTGTAGAGAGTGATGAGGTCTCCCCTGAGTCTCCTCTTCTCCAGGCTGAACAACCCCAGCTCCCTCAGCCTCTCCTTACAGGGCTTGTGCTCAAGTCCCTTCACCAGCCTTGTTCTTCTCTGGACCTGCTCCAGCACCTCAATATCCTTCCTGAACTGAGGGGCCTAGAACTGGACACAGTACTCCAGGTGTGGCCTCACCAGTGCTGAGTACAGGGGAAGAATCACTTCCCTGGACTTGTTGGCCACGCTGTTCCTGAGGATTCCTTCAAGGGTCATGTGGGTGCAAAATTATTAGGGATAAGTCTAATAAAACATACAGCATCGGTCAACCATGCAGACCAACTCAAGATCTGGCTTCTAGCTCGGAAATCAGCTCCACTCAGTGACAAAAAGTACATGAAGAAAGTGAAAAGGTGGAGCACAGAACTTGAAAATGAAATCTCAAAAAATGAGAATAATTCTCTGACATAAAACTGAGGTTTGGCTTCCTTCATTACCCAAGGAGCACAGTGGCCTCTCAGATATCTCTTTCCCGAGAGGCACAGGTTTCAATTTGCACCAAGTTCCCAGAAACTATTCAGTAAATTATCACAAAGCTACTAAATCCTCCAGGGCTGAACCAGGTCCCATTTTAACTCCCACTGAGCACAGGGAGAAAGAAAGTGATAATTCAAAGAGAATGTGGTAAAGGAATGGACATGTATTTGAGATATTGTCTGGTGTTGGGAAAAAAAGTGTGTTAATGGCCAAAATATATATGAAATAATACCAGTTATAATGATGGTCTTCACCAGAAGGTACTCTTAAAGGACATTTCTCATTCAGAATTAAATGAAATTGTTTACCTCTAATGCCGATTGCCAATGTTAGTTAGCACAGTCCTTAAAAATCTGTTCCTTGAAGAAGCCATTTAGATGATGTAACATGCCTTTACTTTTTCATGATGCAGATTTTTAAAATAACCACCCTCTGTTCAGTGCTGGCATTACCAGGAAGGGTTGGAGCACCAGCTCCCATAAGTGCCATCTCTCTGTCATAAGTAATCAAAAGTTGGTAAGAGGAAGGGTCTTTTGAAATAATAATGACAACAACAGTAATAATAACCAAAGTGGTGATGCTGATGGTGGTGATGAGAAATGTACTAAACTGCAGAAAAACGTTCAAATAATTAAGTCTGCCAAAGCAATAATGAATAAAGGAAACTATAGAAACTAGTTAAGTGGTAAAAACATCAAGGCAATATTAAAATTAAAACAAAGAATATTGCATAACTATCAATGACTGTAAGGGTACAAGTGCTCAGATACTAGTAACCTGTATCCTATGACCTATAATAGGAGTATCTGCAAAGATAGATAATAGGATGTTTAGTTGCTGAAATCTTGTATTTCCCTAAAGACAGACGCAGGTGCAAAGAAGAGCATGACAGATAGAGAGAGAACAGGGAACATATTTTATTAGAAGGGACTAAACCAGTTAATTTGCTTAACAACTTGAAGGTACATATGGGATATGATTGCAGCATATACAAAATATCCTTTTCCCTTCTTGCTTTTTATAATTATTTAGGCTAGATACAAACAAACTGATCATCAATGTCGTTGGAGTTGCTACTAGTCAGATATTTCTTGATTTAGGGGCAGGGTGACATAATAGCTCTCCAATAAAAAGACTAAGGAAGGAAACAGAGACTAGCAAGGAGTGGAGATCTCTAAGAATGAATATACTGCAAAATCCAAGGCACTTTTAGGATGGAACTTGACCACTGTGACCAGGCATCTCTTTCTGCATTCTGCCAAAATATTTTAAAATCTGAGATCTTCAAGGCATTAACTTTTCTGGCTTGAAATGTTCTGGTTTGAGGTTGATCTAAAGCAAGGAGAGGATCTAGTTTTAAGCATAACCCCACAGAGCAGCTAAGAGATTATGGGGACCTGAAGAACCTGAGCAGGCTCAGCTTTTCAATCATATTTTCTTTTTTGTCTTGGTTGGCTTTTGGATGGCCTTACTGGTCTTCTTTCCAAGCCAGTGCTATTCCAAAGTGGCTTCACAGCTCTTCACAAGCTCTCCTGGTGATGAAGGATCTGGAAGCACAAGTCTGATGGTGAGCAGCTGAGAGGGCTGAGGGTGTTTAGCCAGAAGAAAAGGAGACTCAAGGGGGACCATATTGTTCTACAGCTATCTAAAAGGATGTTGTGGCCAGGTGGGTCTCTTCTCCCAAGTAACAACTGATAGAACAAGAGCAAACAGCACCAAGCTATGCCAGGGAAGGTTTAGATTGGATATTAGGAAAAAATTCTTCATCAAAAGAGTTGTTAGGCATTGGAAGAGGCTTCCCAGGGAAATGGTGGAGTCATTTTCCCTGGAGGTATTTAAAAGATACGCAGATGTGGCACTTGGGGACATGGTTTAGTGGTGGGCTTGGCAGTGCTAGGTTAGCAGTTGGATTCAATGGTCTTAGAGGTCTTTTCCAACATAAATGATTCTAAGATTCTGTGATTCTATTTTTTCCAAGTGTCAAGGCTTATTGTTATTGAACTTTCTTAGTGCTTTCCCTTTGCTCTCTTTTGCTTCTACCTCCTTTTTCTCATTTTTAAAATGATATCCAGAACCTCACAAATTCAGGACTTGTTTTCAGATAAACTTCATATAGCAATGCTTAAATCCTGGAAGGTCTTCAGATCTCACCAGCTGAGATTTTTCTTGGCATTATAACATCGCTTGCTGGCATGCAGTCAATGAACCCTGTTAATATACCATCAATCCTGTCTGGCCCTGGAGAAAGGAGTGCCGAGACTTGGCCGGAATACTACTGCATTTGGCTTATTCCCAACTGGAGTTGTTTAAAACAGTCCTCAGGCTGCTTTAATACATGCCAAAGACAGCTTAAAAATCAGTGAGCTCACCCCCTGAGCCACCCATTTCCTGAACGTTGTGTGCCTGATGGTCTCTGGGCACATCAGGCAACAGGGCCCGGGCATCTCCTCTGATCCACTGCCACCAACAAACTTCAGTATCATCAAAGCTTCCCAGCATACCTATCACTCTGTCAAGTAGCTAAGTGTCACTACACACAGGAGTAGACCGAATTCTACAGAAACTATAAGAAAAACTAAGTTGAAACTTTTATATATGTAAACAACTATTTTCACAGCATGATGCTTTAGAACACTGTGAAACAAAATTATGTCCTGATCTCCACACACTGCTGGTTCATGTGTGCATATGAGGCACAATCTCCCCTTTCTTTAGGTACATTAATTACCACACATTACTTGCTAGTAATTTCTTTCTTCCTCCCATAAAGCAGAGGTGTGGGCATTGCAGAAATGTAGTCTATTACCTTCTGTAAATTCCTTATTTTTTCAAAGATGAGTTACTGTGAAATCAATAGACAGATTCAGAATGTGAGCTTTGTTACTTATAAACTCGGTTTTGTGGAGATAGTTTAAAATGTTGCAAAACAAGTGTAAAAGCTGTTGTTACTGTCTGTGAGTGTTTTCCACTTCCTGTGCCCTCTGGATGTAAGCAATGGCATAAGGCAACAAGGTGTTTTGGCTGAGACTTAGCAATAGAATATATTCAAAAGTCATTCATTCTCCTCCACTAAATTCATTTGATTTATTCCTTAAATCTGCTGAAATCAATATGAAACAGCTAGCTTTTAAGTGGAAAAAGTTCTTTTTTCAGATACTGAGCCATCACCATGACAGTGTCCATTTTCCATGCTCAGTTGAATCTGTACATATCTGCCTGGCAGCTTCACCGACTTAGCAAGAACGGGGAACATACACTTCATATTGCTGGCAATATTTATTCTGAACATCATTGCAGGCTTTTTTTTTAGTCAAAGAACATAGGAGGGCTTGTTTTTCCTGAAATTTAACCTGTCACTCTGAACTCAGGGATTAACCTTATTTTGCTAGTGGATTTTGGCAGCTGTAGCTGGAATAGCTGGTAATTCTGTAATTGTTGTGGGTTTTTTTGTGGTTTTGTTTGTTCTTTTGGGGTGTTTGTTTATTTGTTGTTTTTTTTTTTTTTGTGTTGTGTTTGTGTTTTGCTTGTTTTGCTTTTGGTTTTTTTGTGTTTTTTTTGTTTTCTTTTTTGGTTGGTTGGTTTTTTGTTTGTTTGTTTGTTTGTTTGTCTTGTCAGGTGTCATCTACTTTCTGTGACAATCTAGATTGTGAAAGACACAACTAAAGATTGGATAATAGTTTGAAAGGAGTCTTGAACTGGGTATACTTCTGCATATATGTTAGGACTCACTGTGTCCTTTCAGTAATTAAAGGGGGCTCATAAAAAAATTGAGAGTGACTTTTACCTGAGAAGATAGTGATAGGACAAGGAGGAATGGTTTTAGACTGAAACAGGACAGAGTTAGACTAGATGTTAGGAGAAAATTGTTTAGTAAAGAACAGGTTGCTCAGGGAAGATGTGGATGCCCCATCCCTGGAAGTGTTCAAGGCCAGGTCAGATAAGACCTTGAGCAATTGGATCTAGTGGGTGGAGGTAGATGATCTTTAAGATCCTTTCCTTCCCTTCCCAAACCATTCTGTGATTCTTTGTTTCTCTGAAAATATTACTCTCCTTTTTTTCCCTGTACTGGAATTCCTCATGTTATCTGGTGAGAGGAGCCACAAGCCAGGACAAGCCTGACTGTATCCATACCTTATCAAGCACTGTCAAAACGAAGGCAGGATCTGCAGGGTGAGCAGGAGAAATAATTATGAAATCATACATAAATACATCGCTTTTGGTACAAAGAAGTTTCTGCTCTGGGTCAGACCAGTGACTCATTATATCCAGAATGGATTCTCTGGCAGTATCAGACACATGCTGCCTTTGAGAAAAATATCAGAAACCTCTGACTGTAAAACTCATTTTATTCTAGCAGCTAATGCCTAAGATTATACCCTAAACCAGAAGCTTTGTATCCAAAAAGAAGGAAAGTATGCACACAGATCAGTCTCATCCCAGTACTCATTCAGAAGGAGGTTAAGGCATGCCCCCAGCCAGGGAGCCCATCTTTATCCCCACTCCCAAAGCTAGTTTTCTGCAATGTATTTCACAGGCTGCATATCCTCCTTATACTACGTGCTCTCTGACTCCTTTTAATTTTTAAGTTTTCTTCCTTATTTCTTTTGTATGTGCTAAAATACTTTGAAATGTATTTTACCTTCCCTATGCCATTCCTTGTTTTATGCTTGAAGCCCATATTGTAGATCTCTGAAGACATATCCTACCAAGCCTTGCCATGAGTCTTATAGTTTTCACATAGAAGTCAAAAAGTTAAAGTTTGCTTATACTGTGCTTTTAAATCACAAACCAGGTGAAATGGGTGAAATTTCTGTGTGGCATAGGAATGAATATGAAATTGTCTCTTGTAAATAATTAAACAGACATTTAGTGTGGCTGTGCTTCTTTTCAAAGAAAACGGCTATAGACAAACATGAGCTTGTGGGAGTCAGTCACACAGTCTGTGTCTGGTGTTTGATGGATTATCTGCTGTGCCTATTTGAGAAAAAAAGATAAGTTATGTTTAACAAATCCTTCCAAAACTACTTCTGCTTGAACCAGAGAATGGGGAGAGATAGCAACCAAAAGCTGAAACTATTCTGTTTTGGCAGTCATGAAGCCAGAAGACTCATGAGCAGAAGCCAGTTGACAAGGAATATAAAATATGGAAAGACTGGGATGATTTTACAGGACTGCTGTTGTGCATAGGATTATCTTGCATGGGCAACCACAGACTGCACAAGCAGGGGTGCCTGGAGTGCCATGGATAGGTGTATGGGCAAGTCATGGGAATAGTATACTGGGAAAAATAAATGCAGGTTTCAAAGGGAGTCTTAAGGGAGATGGAAAGAACGATTCAGCAGAAAACTCAAATATGTACCTTTTTATTCATCAGGGTATTTTCAAATATATAAATAAATACAGAAATAAATACAGAAATAATTACAATGCATAGAAGTAAGCTGGGCAAGATAAAGCAGGCTCTCTGCTTCAACTCTGTTTCATCACACACAACCTGTGTGTGAGCAGATCAGTAATTGAATGCTTGGGCACAGATATGGTTCATATTATAAGAAGGAAAGCATTTCTATTTCAAAAGCTGTGTAAAGACAAGCTACCAGGAATCCATCCTTGGGGGAAGGCAGGCAAAAGCTGACTTGCCTTCAAATACTGCATTTGGGGTTTTGCTTATGGCTCCTAAGATTATTGGGCAACTGGGGCTCTCCAAAGCCTTTTGGCACTGGTTTATAGTCCGAGCAGGATCCCTCAGCATCCTTCCTGAGCTCCCTGCTGGGGACACAGGTCATCACCCCTCATTTTCTCCAATGAACTTTTGGCGTTGTGGTCTCTGGGCCCCTCCCTGCATCTCTTGCACTATCATCTCCATAATGAAAATGTTTGGTGCTCACCAGTGATACAAAACTAGGGTGCAGGAGAGGTCTCAATTGTTTCCATTTTGAGGAGAGACAAAGGTAAAATAGGTGCTAAAATATAAGCCTTATCAGATTACAGGGATTGCTTTCCAGATAGTTACAATGTAGCTTAAGGACCATAATAATGACAGTACCATCAGCTGCCTCAGAGTCAGGGTTTGTTTGCTAACTACTAAAAGTCTGGACATAATGAAGTGAACAGAAGTGCCTTTTAGACCAGAACTATCAGCTCTGTCTGCTGCCAGCTAGTTTATCACCCAGGCAGGCTGAACAGTTATAATACCAGTAACACATGCTTTAGCTCAGATGCATCACAATCAAAAAATAAGAATAATATCAATGTGTTGTCCAGATTAGATATATTTTCACATCAAAATAATAGTGAGCTCTGTTTCATGACGTTCATGGCAATTTCCAGTTTGCTGAATTTTAACGTCCTTTCTGCCTTTCACTTTCCTTATGACTAAGTCCTAAATTCCTCCCTGAATCTGTATGGCTTGGTACTTCACTTCTATAGATTTTCTGCCAGTTTCTTTTTTCATTTTATGTGATATTCATTTGATGAGGTTTCCTATGTTTTAGCTGCTATCTGCAAGCCAGGAACATCAAAAAACTCCTCAATTCTTTGCAAAAAACTCCTCAATTCTTTGCGATATAACAGAAACTTGAACATATAATGATGAGATAGGACAAAGAGAAACAGTTTTAAACTAAAAGACGGGAGATTTAGATTAGATGTTAGGAAGAAGTTCTTTACGCAGACAGTTGTGACACGCTGGTACAGGTTGCCCAGAGAAGTTGTGGTTTCCCCGTGCTTGAAAATGTTCGAGGCCAAGATGCATGGGGCTTTGAACAACCTGATACAGTGGAAGATGTCCCTGCCCGTGGCCAGAAGGGTTGAAACTAGAGGATCTATATGGTCCCTTCCAATCCAAGCCATTCTATGATTCTATGATTCTATGAGATATTTTCCAGCATAAGAGAAAGAGAGAAAGAAGTAAAAATCCCCTCTGGCCCACCCTATCTGAAAAGAATTGTTGGTCAATGCTCATAAGAAAATGGAAGAGAGTTAAGGAAGCTCTTAAGAGTTTTCTGAGGTGGACCAGATTCAGGAGGTTTTCTTGAGGCTCTGGGATTCATATGTTTTTCTAAAGGGCTGGTCAAGGCCTCTGCATGAATTTTCCCTGCCTGCTGCTGACTGTGTCCCTAGATGATTAAATCACTCCACTGATCAGTTGTCCGGGTAGTTTTATAGTTGCAGCTGTCAACCCCAATACAGGAAAGGTAACAGCACTCTGTCTCTCAAGCCAAATATTAAGTATGTGCTCTGGGCCCCAAAGTGCTGAAATGTACATGCAAACACCATCCTGCAGATGCTCAGCGGATGTTTGAAGCGCTCATTCCTGTGATCAGAGCACTTAGCTGAGGCTTTATGAGCAAGCAGCAGGCAGGGTGAGGGCATCATTGGTGGAAGGCTCACATCACCCATCTCCTGTAGCAGTGTGTTCATTTTTCTTCAAAACACATGATCAAATTGCAGACAGTCCTTACATTACACTGCTTTTTTCGGACCAGCTTTCACTGGGATGCACAAATAGGTTCTATTTCTCTTGCTCTCATTCAGACACCCACATATTTTTCATACCAGTACCATATTCATGCAGAACACTGTAGCTAAAGATTATTCTGTGTCAAGTTGACATGGAAGAATGTATTAGCAGTTAGGGACAGCAGACAGTTCCCAAATTATTGTTACTTGTTTCTCTCTGCTCAGTCAGATTCTCATACCAACAGTCTATCTGCAACCTCAGATGTTGCCTGGCTTTTCAGGAATAAGGCATTTTTTCATCCTGAATTTCTCTTATCACTACTGCTCATTCAGCTGCATAATCCTCTCCTGTTTGCCTTGTACTCAGAACCAGCAACCAACAATCTGCAGCTGGTCCCAGACTAAGCCTTTCTCAAGTATTAGCAGGATATTTCCTTTGGGAGATTGGAAGCGTGGGGAAGGGAGGCAACACAGATTTGAAACGTTGCATAAAACAGCATCTCAGGTCTAACTCCAGTACCAGAGCAGTGCTCCCCACTAAATAATAAACAATTGAAAAATAAAAAATAATTACAAAATAATAATTTTACATCAATATTTATGTATTATATTAAGATATATGGAAAATGTTATGTTGACAGATGTGTAGCAGGCTAAGGAAATTTAGGGTGAAAATAACCTCTTGGTAATGGGATAAAATCTGAGAAAGGCTTTATCCCATTATCTGAGCACTGGTGGAGACTGTCATATAAAGTGAGGCTAGAGCCTTCTGGGATTGAAAGATGATGTCCATAGTGCTTCCAACATTGCTCTTGATGAAACGTTTCAAAAGACACTGGCTTAATGACCCTTTTTTTTCCTTCTCTCTCTTTCACTAGTTGAAATAACTTGTAAGAAGCATCCCCATGTTGTTACCCTGGTGACCACTGAGCAGCGGTCAGCTGCTTCCTCTGTAGCTGTTTGGTACCACAGGAATACTTTTCCCTGTTTTCGTTAGCAATAATATAGGTTATCCCTATTCCACAGGTGTTGTTACATGTGAGAGACAATAAATGGATTCCAGTATCTGTGTAGTAGCATTTCCAGAGTAACACCTATAATCATCTCTCTAAAAGGAAACATTAAGGTTAGTGTAATTCACTAAAGGCTCTTCACTGCCTCCCCAAGCCATGTGCTGTGAAGATTTTCTTTCATAGGTGGCCATTTTAAACTTTTCCCTGTGTAAGAATATGAGAAACCCATACTGGAAATAGCTGCCAATAGTGCCCTTGCATCCTATTACAGGTAATCCTTAGCGATATATCTCTCTCTCTCATAGAGAGTTCAAAACATGTACACAACTGCTTGTCTCCACCTTCTCCTGAAAATGCTTACCTAAGGGTGATCCTAGAGCCAATCAAAAGGACAGAGTCAGTGTTAGGTATTTTGGAAGTTATCCATAACAGAACAACTTTTCCTTGTAGCTCAGTGTCAATATCTCGGGCTCTGAGTTTTAAATCTTATCCAAAAGGTAAGGGAAGCCCTTCTCAGAGCACAGTAATGCAGATCAGACATTCAGCTGAAAAAGCTTAGACATGATCCTGGATTTTTGGTATCAGTTCAATTTCAGTCTCCTATAGTTTCTATCTCTCTCCTAAATGTTTTCTATAAGTTTGTGCACTGATTTTTTTTTCTTTTCCACTTTACTCCTCTCCCTTCCCCTTTCACAAATGGAGTTAATTACTGAGATTTAGAGTTCTATGGGTTTGTGACTTGCTGGTGGATGGGAAGCTCTGCAGCAATAAATTTCACAAAAAGGCCCAAACGTGGGCTTATTTTTTTGTTTCATTTGGAAATCGGTCACTCCTTTAAGAGGCCTAGTCTTAGTCATACCATGTCAATCACTTCTTTCCCTACTTTCCATGTACTCAGTCAACACAGCTTAACTTGCAAACAGAACTCCTTCATAGCATCTCTTCCCCTCTTCATATCTTTGCTTTTCCTGATCACCCATATTTTCTAAACAAGAAAGTATTTTCCTCTATAAACATCCCTCTACCAAGTTCTTCCTCTTAGCACAAAAATGCACAAGGGTGACAAAGAAAAGGGAATTTTTCTCTGAACCCCAACCACACATGATGTCTCTTACATCTGAGAAAGTCAAGAGCCAAGACCATAGAATCAAAGAATCACGGAATCATTAAGGTTGTAAAAGATCTACAAGATCCAATGGTTAAACCAGTGTTGACCAATAAGCCATATCCCCACGGGTCAAATCTACACATCTTCCAGGGATGGCAATTACACCACTTCCCTGGGCAGTCTATTCCAATGGCTGGCCACTCTTCCAGTGAAGAAATTTTTCCTAATTTCCAGTGTAAACTTCTCCTAGCACAATATGAGGCCATTTGGGACAGCACATTGAAGAATGTGGTTTGAGCACATCTCAGAGGTTGTAACTTGTAAAAAGCTCTTCCTAATGATTCTACCTGTGTGCACAACAAGGATAGCCATTAAGAGGTTAGGCTTATGGTTATACTCAATGATTCTAGAGGTCTTTTCCAACCTCTTGAACAAAAAAACTCCAACGGTAAAGCGGACTTTTTATTTCTCTGTGTTGAATAAATGTGAAGAAAACATAATAGAGGAAAAATATAAAAAAGGAAAAAATATATAAATCCTTGTAATGTAAATAACAATAACAAGACTAGTAATGGCATCATCTGCATCTAGAATTATCCACTAGGTTGCATACAGCATTTTGGGAAGTGGAAGCAAACATATTCTTCTAAATTAGCCAGCAGTTGGTACCCACACAGCCTCATGAATTCAATAGAAATATATTATGAATGTTTCAAAAGATGTTAATTAAGCGTTTTGTTCAAGGATTATAGACTTCCCACAAAACACATACCAAGCTTTAAAGGTACACAGAACTTCATGGAAATCAAACTTAATTTACTATAGGTTTTGTTTTTTTGCCAGGAAAAAAAAAAGCTGAAATATTCAAGTCAGATACAGCCTGTTTATAGGCAATAAAAATAATTATGTGGAGCAAATGTAGCCATCCATATTACATTGAGAGGGAAACAGGCACACAGAATATATAATAAAGAAAACTCTTTAAGGTTTCAACTCACAGCCTTCTAAACCTAAGACAAAAAATTTATCTCCCAGGACACACATTCTGCTTACACTCCAAGGGGATCTGAAACAAAGTACTGCAAGTGTCAAATTAGCTAAAAACAGGAAAGGGGAAATTTTTCTCTATATAAAAAGACATATGACCAGCCAAAACATACTAAGAATCATAAACCAGAGTTGGATATGAAGGGACTTGTGCAACTCAAACTAATGATCTCACAGTTTATATCAACAGCTCTATGGCAATGTAAGCTATAATCAGTTATTTTAATACTTCAATATTAATTATAAAAACTGTTGTCAAAAGAAAGTGGTAATGTATTCTGTATTTTTTCATGTTGAGGTTAAATGTTCAAATAATTAACCATGTGATGTTATGGTCAATTACATACACAGGGGTAAGGCAGGGGGAAGACTTAGCACTTGTTCTTGTCGTGAGTAAAACTCATTAGGTTTGGTACTGCTCTTTTTCACTAATTTGGCTTGATCTGCTCTGGTGACACTATTCTGTTATGTAAATTATGCATGGCATAATTAACCGAGTACATTTTTAATAAGGTTGGATGCACTTTTCTAAATCAGTCTTTGAGTCACTAGAAGATTTAGAAAGCAATTTTTAAAAAAAATAATGTTGGGGTTAGGAAATACCCAACCTGTAAGATTTATAGTGTTGTTATTGTACTATATACATTTGGAATTCTATAATTCTGTCTATATGTGACACCATAAAGGAGGAAAACTGCCTGCTGGTACATGCATACCCTGAAAACATTCTATTTGAAATCACCTTGTTAACTCACTAAATGAAAGTGAATTAAATCTATTATGAAAATATCTACGGAAATTTTCTTCTTTCTGGATTCTTCCAGAAAGAAACAGAAGAAATAAAATTCACAAAAATTCATGAAAAAAGAATGACCATATTTACTGAATGTTACCAGGTAGATGTTTCAGATTCAAATTGTTTTTGAGATCTAAAAGACCTTATTTGGATTTTTGCATGCTTTCTGGCACTAAATAAGAAAAAAATTTTCACTGAAAGTGTGTTTAAGCTTCAGAACTGGCTCCCCAGCAAAGTGATGGAGTCACCATCCCTGAAAGTGTTCAAAAAATTATTAGATGTGGCACTTTGTGATATGCTTTAGTGGGCATGGTGGTATTTGGTCAAAGATTTGACTTGATGATCTTGAAGGTCTTTTCCAACCTTAATGATTCTATGATTCATTCGCTCAAGATTATTTGCTTGTTTGCTGGTTTATAGGGGGTGCACATAATAGTTTGTTTTTTATCGGCTTAAGGAAATTGTTAAGAATGATTTTTATTCAGGAAGTTCTCTGAGAAGGAGTTGTCTAAAATGGTATTTTTGGTATGTGTAAACTTAATTGTTATATTTTTATCTGTTGTTTGCCCAAAGATTTCAAGAAGACTTTGCACACGTCTCACTCCCAGTCAGTCTTGTTGGGTAAGCAGGCAGATGCAGAGAAGTTTTGTGCAAAGGGAACCTGAAGCAGAAGGAAAATATGTTGGACAAGCTCTCTGTGGCACAGATAAGATGATGATCAGGTCTACTGACCATCTATCTATGCTGTGGCTCCAAGGCACAGCAAACTTTTTTAAGTACCTCATTTATGGAGAGTCGTTTTCTTGACTTAGGAAATCTAGAGAAACCACTGGATTTCCCAGGCCACTTCTTGCAAAGCCTGTGTTTTAATTAACATTTAGCTGAGGGAACTCATGCAAATATTTTTATGGGCATAGCTAAAATCCTCCTGCCTGATGACTGACGATATTGCATCCCTCTTCAACAGATGGATTAAATGGGAGGTATATTGGGATTCAAATGACGATCTTGGCTTCAAAATGTTAACTATTTCATACATGGTACAAAGACTATATCATTTCATTCCTCACTGTCTTTATTACAGAAAACAATAGCTGGATATATTGCCCAGAGAAGCTGTGGCTTCCTGGAAGTGTTCAAGGCCAGGTTGGACAGGGCTTTGAGTAACCTGGTCTAGTAGAAGGTGTCTCTGCCCACAGCAGCGGGGTTGAAACTGAATGACCTTTATGGTCCCTTCCAATGAAAACCATTTCATGATTCTGCATACAGGGGGTTTTATGGGGGGAAGGGAGGTGAGGGAGAAAGATCTTTGAATGAACAGTAAGAAGGGTAAAACTAAAACCACTGATCCTAGAGCTATGACTGAATGAGGTTTAACCAAAAACATGTTGAATCCGTCTCCTGCAACACATATTTCTGAATATAGGATAGATAGTACTACAGGAACTATCTTATATTAAAAGTTTAATACCAAAGTCCTTCAAGATTATAACATTTTTAATGGATTAGAACATAAAAGCTGCCTACAGAAGTGGCTGATAATATTTTTGTCTGAAGGGCACAGATTCAGGATGGTCAGAACATGACCAAATTTACTTATGCATTTCTGCTACAGCCTAACTTCATGCAGAGTAAAAAGTTAAAAAATTATATTTTTTTTTACTTTGCTTTTTCAACATTAAAACAATATGTTTTGACTTTCCAGTTCAAAGAGCTGTTTCTTGAGAAAATTCAGTTCAAGTTTTGAAAGAGATTTTAAGAAAGGGTTCAGAGAGCTTGAAGTAAAAGCCCATGTGACAGATCAAACAAAAACGGTTTTTTTTCTGCCTGAAATGTTTTTCTCAGGTTGCTATATCCACCAGTGAATCAAATCTTCATTTTTTAAAACACAAATCTACTCTAGACAATGTATAATCTGTAAATATCAAAGTACTGACTCTGGAAAGTTACAGAAGGTCTGTAATAGCCCAGTGACTTCAGTATGGGATTTAGCAGCATTTGGTGTCCCACTGGAGGACAGAAAGAGTGAGTGAAAGCATTTGGGGAGGAGGTCACACAAAGAGTGGGATTGTTAATTTTTTTGTTAAACTGACCTAAGGGAAAACTTCATATTCTGAGAAATCTTGCATGCTGTGACCTTTCACTACGACATTTAAGATTAAAATGCACAAAGGACTGGAAAAATACTGTATAGGGATCAATCCTGCACCAGGAGGTCATGAGGATAAAATAAAACACTTTTCTAGCCCTGCTTTCTAAACCATACACATTTTAAATAAATTTCAACCCCCTCTACCCTGGGCGGGGACACCTTCCACTCGACCACGTTTCTCAGAGCCCCATCCAGCCTGGCCTTGAACACTGCCAGGGATGGGTCATCCATAGCTTCTTTGGGCAAACCTGTTCCAATGCCTCACCACCCTCATTCTCTTCCTAATATCCAATCTCAATCTACCATTTTTTAGTTTAAAGACACACAAATAACTGCAATAGAAACGTGCTTGCCCTAAGCAGAAGTTGTCTCTATATTGGAAAATTTCTATTACCATATAACTTGGCCTGCTGACCTCAGTGTCTAGGATCCTAGAGAACTGCCCTGCTTTCTCTGCCCTAAACCCAGCTCCTCAATATAACATTAATAAATATAGACCTTTCCTCTACAAAGAGGGTCACAGTCGTCCCTTTAAATCTACTCAACTATAAACTTCTTGTACCTGTGCCAAAACCTGCTGCTTAAGGACATGCAAAATGACACAATTAAAACAAAGCAATTGAACTAAATATATGGAAGAATTCAGTTGAATATATTGGAAAACTTCCTAGTGGCAAGAAGTTGACTTCAAAGGGGTTGCACATGGGTGTAGAGTTGGAGGCACAGGAGAACTGATTCCTCAGGTATAGGAAAATGTAAGAGGGTAAAATAAAGTCAAGTTTAATTAGCTTACAGAATCACATGGGAAGCAGACATATGGGTCTGTGCAGCTACAACTCTTTGAAGTGAATTAATTGCTTTGACCTGGTGGTGATTACAGCTTGTAGAGAAGGTAGGGTAAGTCTGACTTTTGGAGAAGTGTCATATGAAAGGAAAATGCCAAACCTTGGAAAATGGAGTAACCACAGGAGTCCTGGGACAGAGAGTGACTTGAAAAAGAAACCCATCTTTAAATCTTTGATACAAAACACCTTTAATAATTCAGTAATTATGCTGTATGGTGATATATATATCTTTCCCCTACCTCAGTTATCTAATCTACCTTCAGCCACAGCATCCCAATTCAGAATAATGCTATCACTGCTGTGTCATTGAGGACTCAGTTACAAACTTCTCACTAAGATAAGCCTTCGCACTCCTTTGTAACTCTTGATTTGCTTCAAATAAGTGGATATTGGCTCAGTAATGAAGACTGCCCCTGTTTTACGTAGTGAGGTTTAACTTATGATATTATTGCTTCCTGCTCTGCCCAAGGTCAGTTCTTCCTGGCCCATCTGAGACATATTTAAGCTGGAAGGGGGCAGGAAAATCAGACACCGCTTGCCCCAGAACAGTCCAGAGACAATTTCCTTGCTAAATTTACTTTTTTTCAGTTACTGGGGTTATTCTGCTGTTGTATCTAGCTAATTCATGAGTGGATGATACATTGATTGAAACAAGATGTATTGTTTAAAATTGGAATCAAAACACTGGCAAATTCACTACTGCATCAGGGTATCAGAAACTAATTTAGTGATTTCCTTTAGAAACTATATAAGGACTTCCTTTAAGGAAGAAGAACTTCCCACATGGATTTCATTTAGAAACTATCACCTATTAGCAGCTGATCAAGTTGAAAAAGCAATTATTGAAAAGCTTTCACAGATGTTTTTACCAGTTGCCTATATTTTTCTTCCGGTGGATGAACACCACCATAAAAGGGCAGAGTCACATCACATATTGCGAGAACATATCTGATGAGGGAAAAATCTATGATTAAAGAGTTTAGGTTAACACTTCATTATGTTCCTTGCATATTTAAGGCTCAAAATAATCTTAAGCACAACTAATGTAGCTAGTTCAGTGGATTATAATAGAGTTTCTTGGAAGATTTGTTTGTGTACCTCAAATGATAATATCTAGCATTTCTGTTATGTTACAAGACTGCCAAAATCTGCTTCTTAGACCTGATTCCTCCCCGATTTCAGCTTGGTTCAGGATCACCCAGCTAAGAAGAGATTTCTCAGTCCAGCTGTGGGCCTCTGCTAATGCAGTGTTTCATAACAGTACCTTATTAATAGATAATTCTTTAGCATGCTGCCGCAAACAAAGTGTGCTTCTCCGTCCACCATTTATAGAAAATCATTTACTCTGAATAACATAGAAGTTAATAAAAATATCTCCTCAAGCAGGATTAAGCTAAACTTCCTTCTCATCTGTAATTTTTTTTCTCTTGTCTATTTCTGATGTCATCTCCATGGTACTGCAGGACTGTCTTGCCCTTCTCAGCCTCCTAGCCAAGTGATGTCTCAAATTCAAATGGGGTGTCCAACACTGCTGGAGATATTGCTCCAATAATGCTATTTGTGTAATTAGCAAAACAGAGGCCGAGAGAGGTGAGAAGGCCACTCTCTACCGTGAGAGGAAAGCCAGATTAATTCCACAATGAAAGCTGAGTGGGCTCACAGGACATGATACTTTTAGCTGCGGTCCATTAATTCATGGGCTTAAATTCCTTAAATCAAGTTGTTTCTCTTTGTAGGCAGCATAATAAAGTCTTAAATCAGGATGTCAATTTTTTAACAACTCTTGTGGTGACTATATTATTACATGTTTTTGTTGGGTTTTGTTTGGTTGGTTGGTTTGGTTTGTGGTTTTGGTGTGGGGGTGTGTGTTTGTTTGTTTGTTTGTTTTCCCTGCAGTATTCCATTAAGAACTTTACTTCTGAAAAAAAAAATAAAAGAGTGAAGAAAGAGATTAAAAGAGAGAAAGTAAGAGAGAGAGAGAGAAAGAGAGACAGGAAGAGAGAGATAAAGAAAGAAAGAAATCAGGAAAGCAAGCAAGGAAGAAAGAGGAAGAAGGTGGAAACTAGAAGAGTATTTGCTTTGGATAAAGTAGAGTTTGACACTTTCAAGGAGAATATTTGACTAAATCTTTTGTCTGGAGTTAGGTAAAGCAGAAGACTATGTAGCAGTTCATGAGTTAAAAGCAATGCAGAGACCTAACATACCCCAGGGCACACGTGCCTTCAAAATCTGCCACAATTTTCCTGTACCTATTGTGAAAATATGGAAGAAATATTTGAAAATATTATGAGCCTCATAAGCGAGAATATAAAGCATGTTGAAGGCTGTGCAACTACAACAGACAAGAATAGCCAGCACCTAAATTCAGAAAGAATATGGGTTTGTGGAGATGATCATCTGGGCTCAGCTAGACCAGTCTTCAACAGGACAAGAACTGATGTGGTCAATAATGGTCCTGGGAGACAAAGAGTTGTCCAGAATAGGAATTTCATGGCATATCTGGGAGAAGGATGTGGCAAATGTTACTGGGATACTTAAAGCATGTAGTAACAGGACATAGGGGAATGGTTTCAAACTGCAAGAGGTTAGATTTAGATTAGATATTAAGAAATTCGATACTGTGAGGGTGGTGAGGCACTGGAACAGGTTGCTCAGAGAAACTGTGGATGCCCCTGGGAATGTTCAAGGTCAGGTTGAATGGGGCTTTGAGCAACTTGGTTTAGTGAAAGGTCTCCCTGCCCATGGCAGGGTGGTTGGAACTAGGTTATCTCTAAGGTCCTTTCTGACCCAGGCCATTCTATGATTCTGTGATACTTGTCCTAGCTCTTTTTTAGTCACCAGTTTGATGTTTGTCAAACCACTGCACTCACTGTAGTTACTGAAATGAAGTGGGAGCTACTAGAATGAAGGATCTGACTCCTTCAAGCTGCAATACTACATTTGCAATGTTATCATAAACAAATTGTAAAAGGGCTAGTGCATTGTACTCGATACATCCACAAGAAGAGGACTCAGGCTTACAGCTTGTGTTGGTAAATCATCACTGTTAGACCTAGTTAGACTAATGTGTATTCATGCCATCATTCTGCTGTTAAATTATATGATCTCTGTTGAAATACTACATGTAAACTAGGAAGCCCTTTCAATGTTGTATATTAGAGGACTATAGAAGGCAAAGATAACCGCAAAATGATACGTAGCCTCACTGAACACTTGCAAGTGGATAGTAAAAGGCCCCCTTCTCATAAATTGCTAAGTAAGGGTTAGAGATATTTATTTACCCAATCTAAACACTATTAAAAAAATGAGGCCTAATTAAACATAACATAAATGGGGAAAAAAGTCTGACAGAGACACACCACCCTAGACATGAATATATCACTCTTTTCCCTAGGGAAGAAAGCTAATGTTTAAACTTAAATTCTGCTAGTAATTTAATAGAAAAATCATAAAAAAAAAGAAAAAAAAAGGAACGAAAAAGAAAAAAAAATCTTGTGTTATTTAGGGCAGAGAGCCAAGTCTTTATTTCAAAAGAAGCATATAACAATTGTAATTCACAAGAGGCTGAGAGGCTGTTTGTATATACTTGTTCAATACAATGCCTAAAGCAGCCCTCAGAAAACAAATGAAGAGCATCCTTAACTGGTTTTAGAGCTTGTTTTCTTCTTTCTACTTTTTCTCTGAGAAGGAGCCACTTCTAAATGTATGGGAGGAACCTAATCCAGAAACCTTTGATAGAGTGGGAGCCTTTTCATTGACTCCCACTAGGAACTGGGAGATGGATTTATCCTCAGGTCAGTAAATCAAAGAGTATTATCCAGCCATAGCAACCACCACAAAATGAATCTCATCATGTTGGACTAGTACCTGTATTTGCTCTTTAAAGTAAAGGGATAATAATTAACACTGAGGCATGTATCAAACCCTCGATTCGGCCAAAGAAGGTTTGCTGCTAGAATGGATATTTTATGTGACAGAGTCAACCAGCAGTTTGGGTTTAGTGACATGGATCCTGCTTGATTTGAAAAGCATAATCCAAGCATTCCATGAAAAATTACTACATAGATTGAAATCATTAATCTGTCTTCCACAATTCCCATATCTTAAAAGCAGGGTAATTGATGACTAAAAACTTCAGTCTTGCAAAATATCCTGAATCTGTGTTTTTATTCAAAGGCCACTAAAACCAGTAAACATTGAGCAGCTTTCAAAGACCATTTATCTCAATAACATGTTCTTTAACTGTGTAGTTTAAACACAATGAAAGTGAAGACACAATTGGCTATTGCTCGGAAGTAGAGGCAGACACTTGTGTAGCACTTTCTAACTTCCCCGGTGAATTCCCACTTGCAATTGCAGGGTCTGACTTCATTAAATTGGAGTGCCAAAAATCCAAAAAGGACAAAAGTCATGTAATTAAAAAATACCCTGCACTTCCAGTGAATGATTTGAACTATTCTTGTTCTCACTGACACAAATGGAAGAAGAAAACCTCAGGTTCAGTGACAATCAACAAAACAACCTTTGTCAAATCATCAGTCAGCTACTGTAGTCCATCTTTCCATTGGATTTATGTCTGCCATCCATCCTGTGTTCAGAAATGTTATCTTGTTCCCTTTTGGCAAATTTCCAGAGCACAGTAAAGAAAATGCTTCAACAGATGGCGAAAAAATATATCTGCTCATCTGTAGGAGGCATTTTTGCTCACTGATAACAAAGAGCTAAAAAAAGAGAAACTTTTGTAGAATACAGTACAAGAGTTAGTGGTGAAGGATGAGGAAGAATAAAACCTGCCAAAAGGACTAGTTTCTTAGTGAGATTTTTTGGCTTTTCAGCATTTATTCCTGGTACACATGACTTCTTGTTTTACAAAAGACACAATCTGCAGATACAAATGATTTACGCTGTATACTTAGTAAATGACTGGAGCTTTTTACTTATGAACTTTACAGCAATTAATAAAAAAACCTGTAAGTTAGTTAATGAACTTTAGCATTCTCAGGCAGTTGAAACTAAATGTCTTATATGATTAAATTTGACACCACAAGTTAAGCCATGAGTTTTGCAGTGAAACACAAAGTGGATATTTCAGTGAGTTCACTCCAGCTATTGTCTTGGCTACTCCAAGGTTTTGGAGACTTCAGAAGGGCTTAATACTATTCATTTTATTAAGCTGAAGACCAATTTTATGCTTTCAAGTTTCAAAGCTATTGTTTTGGGTAACAACAGAAAGCATCTCTTCCAGCCTGGCAGAAGCAGGCATGTCAGCCTCACATCTCTGTTATGAGCGTGTACAGGTTCATGGCACTTGTATTCTGGCCCAGTTGTACTGAGTTCACACCATGCCCAGAGGAACTGTGGAGTGGAGACTCCCTCACTTGCTCCATTTTATATCTGTTCTTCAAACTACTTAAGCCTTACTGCTGGAGAATGAATCTTTAACCCATTTTCCCCAACCAAAGCAAAAAAAAGACACACCAGATGAGTGTCATTTGCTATAAACAGATAATGCACGGTCAAAGGTTCTTTTCACTTACTGCAACAGTGACGGAAATCTAGTTCAACACTGACCAGAGGAGACTTGCAGACTTCAGGTTTTTCATCAGCTTGGTGTTTTCTTCAAGTTCTCTGAGATTTGTCCTGATATCTTTATCCTTCATACCCTTCCCAGACACTTCCCCAGCCCCAGTAACACACTGAGGAGGAATTTGCAGACCTAAGATTGAGGCTTTCATTTATTAGACTAAAAAGAGAAAACTTGCACCACAATATTCAACATTAACTATTGTGCACCTGGACAATCTGAAGAACCAAGGAGCAGGTTAAATATTTTTTTTTTCATTATTTTTCTTTCTCTCTAGATTAATGCCAGGTTAGAGGACTGTGCCAGGACAGGAAGAGAGAAGACATGGGCCATGGAAAGAACAAGCTCTACATGTTGCTGTGCATATCACAGAGTATTACAGCCTGTTACAAGAATAGAAAATAATTCTGAAATTTGAGAAACTCACTGTTTTTATTGTTAACTTGGAACAGTGCTATGGGCTTCAGTTTTTCTACGTTCTTATTATATATGTACCTACAAAAATAAGCAGTGCAACATTCAGGTTGTATGTGAGACAGTCTGAGCCCTTCGATTAAAAAACACTGTGTGCACTGAATTATTTTTTAGGCATCTTGGTATTCTGCTATGCTGTTTGAAAGCTGCTTTTCAGTTCAGTCCAGTCACGACACAGGACCTGGTTCTATATTACATCACATTCTCCATAGGTTGCAGGAGACATTAAACCTCAGATGGTCCACATATGGTTCTGCCTCTGCATTTTATGGGTTTAGTAGTTTTTTCTGTTGTACTCCCTAGTATTGCAGCAATAATTTTATTCTGTTGGACTTGACATCCTCTCAAACGCATGGCTATTCTTTGAATGTAGAGCATTGGGCTGTTGGATGCTGAAGAGAGAATTAGGCAAAGTTCTGAAGGATTTGCTTTTCAGCGAGGCACTCTGCTGGTATTCTTTGATATTAAAAATGGTCAAAAAATTTTTCTTTCCTATTTTTGGCTCAGGAATCACCTGAGCCCAGGACTTATAGCATTAAGCAACTATCCATGAACGGGGTTTCTGAATGTACTAATTTCAGCTGCAAATCACACAGAACTCCTCCTTTGTATCTAGAATATTCCTCTATATTTAAAAAAATAAATGTGAAGGAAAATAAACATTACTTTCTTTACTGACTGTATAAGTAAGCAATTATAAGATATAAAATACTTTATGAATGGAAGATGTATCATTTGACAGTTTATTTCAGAGAAAAAGATAAATACGTACTATTGGAAAAAAGGCTTTCTAGAATCTGTATATCAAAACATGCTGTTAAATTGTAAGCCGTTATACACAGCTACAATGTGATTCTGATTTATTTATTTATTTGGGGTTTATAGGTATTGTTGTAACAAATAATGATAATAATAGTCTTGGTCACACAGTATTGAAACTAATGGTACAGATCCCATTACTGTTAATAGCAAAAAAAAATATTGTAAAAGTATAAGGAAATGTATAACTACATAACAGAGTAGACATATATAAAATTAATTTTAGGGAGAAGTTGGCATAAGATATTTCAAAATCAGTATTTGCTATTTCATAATTTCTATATTATTCAAGTTTATCTTATTTCAAATGAGTTCATACTTTACATGTACTTCTGTTGCTAAGTAAAAATACTTGTATTTTCTTCTCTGATGAGGGGTCCAATATAAAAATGTTTGTTCCAAACAAGAGAACAAAATTTCTATACAATCTTAGAAGTCAGCTTTTTCTTCTAGTCTCAAAAAAAATGATCATCAACATTCATTTTATTTGCTCTGAATAAATTACTCAGATCTTATTTACCATATTATTAAATTTTAATTGTTCTATTGCATTTTCTCAAGTATAAACAAACCTGTGCAAGAACAAAACACTGGTTAATTATGGCAACTTCAATTTCTCAATCAGAGAGACATTTCAGAGAGGAATTTTTATATTGCCTAATTTTCCCTAAAGACAAACTCAGCTTTCTCAAATATATTGCCTTTCCATTTTATGATATATCCACAAAGGTAAATTTTCTAAAGAGGGTCTTACAAAAGAGGGCATTTCAACTCTTGAATATTTTTTTCAGAGAAGATAATTGTGTATTAGTGGAATTTTCCTTTGTTTGTCACTGCCCAGAAACCTGTATTAAAAGTAATGCAACATCCATATGAGTCTGTGTGAAAAACAAGAACAGAAAAAAACACCAAAATACCGGTTGTATCAGGAGAGGCTCAGGTCTTTTTCAACCTTAATGATTCTATGATTCTATTGCATGATTCTATGAATTCACAGTCACAAGGCTTATTGAAGGACAAAATCTCATAGGGGTAGCCCATACCCAGAAAACCACTCTCATTTTACCTTAAATCACATAATGTAGGATTTGTACTTTGTCAGGAGCTTCAGGCAAGCAAGATGGTGTGTATAAGTGGTCCTGCAGGCCTGTGAGATGAAGCAATGACCGTTTCATTATTTTTGTATTGCTTCCAGTAACAAAACTCTAATGACTGAGGAGTGAAAGCTGGTCCCAGCAATATGTCTGTGAAGGAAACCTCTGCCTGCCCCTAAGGGGTTAGTATGGCACCCTCCAATCAATGGTGGAATGTAAGGCAGCAGAAATCTGGGTTTAGCTTAGGAGTGTAATTGCACAATGTATGTTGATGAGTAAGTAGTCTGAAATATTAAAAACAAGTGTGATCACAGTGAGACTCATTAGTAAGTCACAGACCCACGTAAACGTATTTGAACAGTTCCTGCGCTAGCTTGGACCACAGGAGAAACAGACATGAAGTTCTCAATAGTCAGCTCTTACTGACATGCCTGTAAAAGTCCATTGCATGGACTACCAGTGACTCAGGGCCCTGGGGTGTTGACAGGTCAACTGGAATTTTTTGGTGTAAATGCTAAGAAACTTGGGGAAAATAGATGAATGTTTCAGAGTTAGAGCAGAAGGGTTGTTATAGGTGGAGCAAATAAACAGCATGCTATTGGAACAGAGACTCCAACACCTACAGCATTGTGGTTTTTTCTTAATGTGTTATAATCTCATTTCATATGCCTCAAATTATGGACAATGGAGCAAATTTTTGTTCATATTTAGCAATGATTGTAGAAGGAAGAAAAAAAGCCTAAAACGCTGTCAGTAAGATCCAGCTGTAATCTTGCAATCACGGCTTCTCATAAAGAGTGTCTTGCACTATCAGAAAATACATGTGTGGTCTGATCTTAGCCAGAATGTTTGTCTGGAATTTCTCTGCTGTTCTCATCTAAGACTAATGTTTATGAAAGGTTTTGCACAGCCTTGGGGGCCCTCTGTCCTACCAAGAATTCTTTTTTCATGATGGTGAAGCTAAAGGACCCCAGCTGAAACCAAGTGATCTGATATTCCACTTTAATATTGGTGTGATATATATTTCTGATACAAAAAAATAGACCAAATTTTCTGCAAAAAAGTGATATTCCCTAAATTTTTTTGAAATAACAGAAGAGAGTGACCTGCAGAAAGCTGTCTGCTCAACATTCAAACATAAATGAATAGGTGCCTGCAATTTTCTGTCGTTCTGGGGTCCTGTCTTTGGAACTCACCTGTTTGTGCTAGCAGCAAACAATACATCTGGGGAAAAATAATACACTTCAGGGCTGGATCCTCAGGTACAAGCTAAGAGATAAGTAGTGCCACGTTCTAAGTGAGAACTAAATGTTGCGAAGAATTTAGTAGAGATAATCTAACAAAGGCTGCTGAGAGAACCCAGAGGTGACGCCCCACAGAGCTGCCAGAACCCTTGGGTGAACCCAGAAAGCAGATTATTGCCTCTTTGTGATCTACTCCAGTATGTGCATGTGCAAATTAAAGTAAAAATACCAACGACAAAGAAATTTCTACCCCTGCTGCTTGGGGTCAGGCCCTCACCACACAGTAACTCTCGCACATCTTTTCTGGGTTATCAAGAAAACACAAGAATGAGAGGAAACACTAGCATTAAACTTTCTTACAATAATTAGGAAGTGATTGGTCTAGTTTCTGATTTCTGCTTGGCCATCTAAGGCCCTGGGGAAGTAAAATGAGGAACTTAGAAAGCAGACTGACCTACAACCGTCAGTGGTGTCATTCCTAAAAAAGGGATTTAGGAATATCCCCTTTACCTCTGTGCTGTCATTTGAACTTTGAAGTTTCCATATAGTCTTGGCCAATGCTAATTTTTTGTGTAAACTTCACAGCTTAAGGGGCTAAAAGAGATGCCGTGCCAGTTGGAAGGGATGATGACCTCCACTTTTATCACAGCTCTAATTATAGTATGTGCAATACTTTCAAAACCAGATAAGAAATATTCATTTCAACCCCTCCACCAATCTAAAATAACCTAAATAGTTGCTCTCTATCTGTTACATTTGCAAATTTTAATGTACTGCTCAAGTCCATGAGGTTTGAATTGCTGATGAAGAGGAGCCCAAACCTGACCTTGTAATTTTGTTTTGGTATTGGGAATTTTTGTCTGGACAACTTCAAATACAAGTGACCTTTCCCTGGAACTCTTTTCCCACGTCATTTAAAGAAAAATGGCCCTAAAATTCAAGTAATAAACAGGGTTGCATAACTACTGCAATTCTGAGGCTTGGCTATTAAAAGAAATCAAAAACTGAGGCAAGAGGATAGCTTAAAGAATATTATTTTCCATGTGTATTTTTCTGCCAAATATTTTGCTTTGTTTTGAGCAAATTCGATATATTTAATTTGTAATTCAGGTTCAGTGCTCTATTTTATTTTCATAACATTTATTAATTAGTAATTTAATGTACATAGATTTTTTTAAAGAAATGTTGGAATATCTAGAAAAAATATACCTAAAAACTCCTTCTTGAACTGAATTTTCAAATACTTTTCCCTTCCAAACTTCTATGTTAAAAGAAATCTCATATTTGTTATAAGTATTCCCCAGATCTGGCTACGTGCACCTGTCAGACTGACATTTTTATTTTAAAGCATGCGATTTTAATCCTGTGTGCTCAATAACATTGTTATCAGACTATAATTTATGTTGCTAATAATGTGCTTCTGTAAAAAAAAAAATCCAAGGTGAAGCTGAAGGAAAGGTTTGGTTGTCAGATGCCACGGTAGTAAAAGGGATTTGACAGCAAGAGCATGGGGTGAAGAGGAAAGAGCCAGCTGTTGTTATGTGTTACATTCCTCCATGAAAGGGCAAAGATGGATCAACTCCTGTAGTTTCAGGTCTTTCTCCCCCAGCCAGGGTACTTCTTCTTGAACTGTGACACAAGCTGAGGAGTAAGGATGTCATTTTGCAGACTGGAAGCTTAGCAGGGCAAGAACTGTCTGGTTATTTGGACTCATTCAACACAGCACAATGGAGACTTGAGAGAGACTGTGGCCTCAGGATAATGCAAACAATCATATAAATAACTCCACAGATGCAGGAAAGCCTCACTGAAAACTTTAATTGCTGTGACGGTACCAATGTCTGCTCTGGTAAAAGTCTGCTTGAATTCCAACACTGCATTAACAATCTAGGGCAATTTTCGTTGTATTTTGGCATCTAAAGTATATTTTAGATGACCTGAAAAAACAAATCCTGTTGTCAAGTATTTCAGCTTTGCTACTATCCAATATTTTTATTCCAAACACACATTTTTAAGTGCAGCTGGGGCTAAGTGACCAGCAAATCTGATTACTGCCAGCTTACAATGCCTGACATCCTTTATGCACTTGATTCTTGACTCAACACAGTGGGGGTTAATGGGAGCTGTGAGGCTAATGCCCTGTGTAGCAGGTTGAGAACATGACTCTGAAGATTAACATGGTATGCTTTCCATCTTCATAAGGATGCTTTGCTGGCGATGACAGTGATGGGTGGTGTGTGTAATATCAAGAAAGATCAGACCATGGCACAGGCAGAAATTCTGTGACACCAATGTAGAGGTTCTTAAGGACCTCAGCTGTTGGGAAGAGGACTCTTACCTCAGGAAATCAATTGAATATTATTTTTAAAATTACACTGATTAAAAAAGAGAGATGGCAGAAAATTATCATAACAAAGGAAGTCTTTCTTGCATTCATCATGAAAAGGATGGCTGTGGAGGGAAAACAATACAGTGGGAGCTAGAAGATTTATTCTCTAGGCTTTCCACAGATTCTATTAATAATCTCAAGAACAACCACATTTCTTCCCTCTCACTCTACTATGGGATCCAGTTAAATTATAAATTCTTCGGGGAAGGGGTGATCTCTTGTTATGTGTCCGGTACAGTGGCACCCTGGCTTATGAACATATGTTGGTATTTTTAATAGCTCCACTGTGAGATTTGCTGTAAGAATGTCTCAGTGAGAATATAATGCTTGTATTGTGTGGAAGGTCAGGCTAGATAATTTTAATATGCCCTTCTGAACATGAAATATATTATCAAACAAAAACACGGTGATACAGGCAGCAATTATTTTCATAATGAGAACTGGTAATTGTGTGGACAGTGTTGAGCAAAAATAAATGAGATTTGGAGACTAATACCAGACTTCTGTAATACTAAGAGGAACAAATATTCCCGTAAACAGAATTGGTATTGCTAATACTTCATATTCATGAAGCATTTTGCAGAGTTGTTACCTTCATTTTGCAGAAGGAGCACAAAAGAGGATCAGTGGTTGTCCGAGACCATGCAGCGATGCACTGGGTAAAGGCTGCTCAACCATCTCTACCAGCCCGTCTTCAGCCCTCCCACCTCTTGCACAACTGGAACACAGCATTGATAAGGGATCCCTCTCCTGATCCCCACTGCTCCACTTTCTCGACCCTGGATGACACTCTGAGTACCTCTGACTTTCCACTTTCCCTCCAGCATCAGTGCAGATTAGCAGCAAGTCCTTCCAGCTCCTACTGATGCCATTCCAGGTGTAGGGTTTTTCTCAGGGTGGGTTGGACAGAAGGAGCTTTAGATCAGGCTTTTGATGACCTTTACCTGCAGCTCTGCCTTGTGTCTGAATGCACCCCTTTGACAAACCCCCTGACAGAAGTTACCAGCACTGGCACACACTTGGGGGTGTGAGGATGTCATTGTGCCTGTCTGTCTGTGCAAATATAAAAGAACAACTCAAAAATATGCTTTTATTGCCCTAATTGTTTTCTTCCTCTTTTCCCCTGACCTTAATTGAGTTTACACTGGCTTCATTTGGAAAGCTTGTTACTTCTGATTTTGCATATTTTTTTTTGCTTTTATTGGTAGACACACATGTCCTTACCTAGTAACTTTTCACTTACACTTAGTGGCTACTGGAGACTAATTTGTAGACACTACATAAAGTGTCTGTAAGGTCAGGAGCCAAGTTCTGAGCTGATGTAAATAAGGAGCTATACCAATTTACATCAGCAGATTATCTGTTATGACACTAAATTTTTCCTTTCTGTCCCTGATACAGGATGCTCTGTCTACCACATGCAATAACAGTAAAATGCTGATAAGATTAAAGGCCCTTTCTAGTAACCTTTTACAATTTGATTTACTAATTAGGCCATGGGACTCACAAAGCAGTGGATTCTACCTCAACTACTAATTATCTGGCACTCAAATCCCAAATTAAAGATCTTATACAGAGGATTGGAGTCTTAGGGGAATGTGATTCTCTCCTGTCATTTTAAGGAAACAGATTCTTTCATATATTGTACAAAAATAGGAAGAAGATGACAGGAGCAATTTTGCTTCCTTGTTATTAACATTCATGACACCCATGCTATCTGGAAAAAAAAAAGAAAAGGAAAAAAATTATACTACAATAGTGATGTTTTGGCAGTCTGTGAACAACTGCATTTATAGAGTGTTATTAATAGATTAAGATCGTGTCTACTGTACTCCCAACAGTTACCTAAGAATCTTGAAGTGTACTCGTAATAATAGCAATGCTCAGTACTTAAAGAGTTTTACATCTCCAAAGTACTGTACAAACATTAACTAATTGATCATCAGCACCACTGTGATCTGTCAACATTAATCAGAAAAACCTTTTGAAAGAAGACCAACCCTGTATTTCAAGTGTTCAGGTTGCAGATCTATTCTGTAGAGGCTGAGTGCCTTCATACTGTAAAATTCTTTACAAGAAACATCTGTCATGGATGCCCTGTTTTCTCATTTTGACCTCATGCAAAGAAATATTATAAGGCAGAATATTTCCTTGGAAGAGGTTTTTGTATACATATGAAGGCGTTATTTGCATCTTTTAAATATATGCATTTGGATTAATCTATAGTAAAGAGGACACTAACAAAAATTTATATAGTGTTATTTTTGGTAATTCTTGCTTTGTATATGTATATTCTTCAGCTACATCCTTAGGCAATTGAATTGTACAGAGAGAACAAAGTCCTTCACTATTTGGTGCTTTTACACCTGCAAAGTTGTTTGCCTTTGATTATGAAAATGAAGTGGACCTAGAAATAGGAAATATAGTTTTCTTAATTTTATTTTTATTTTTGATAGATCATGATGCCATTTCACTCAGATAACAGAGGGAAACAAACCTCAGTTTTCCTTGTTCGGTTTAGAACAAGGTGGTTGTGGAGGTACCTTTTCAGCACAAGACTGAGCTGTTGCATCTGTCTTCACATACCAAAACTGACATAAAGGACTGCCAAAGGAATCATTTTCCTTTGTTGAAATAGGTTATATGTCCTAAATTACATAGAAAACAAGCTACTAGGTTTTAAACATTACCTAATAATGATGAACGCAGTGACTACTCGCAATATACATACACACACAATCACACACAGAGATACTATCCCCCCTTTGCATCCCAAGCTCCACTGAAAGAAGAGTATTAACAAACAGAAAGTCAAGCTCCCCAGAGAATTTTAGTTGCTTATGTCCCCTTAAGTAAACATAAAAATATGTATATATGTAGGCCTTGATTTATTGATAATGTAGTATTTTTCTGGTCTCACTTGGTCCAGAAATGCAATGATACAGAATGCTGTTTTCTCATTCTTATAAATGTGTGGGTCTCTTTGTGTTCGTTTTTGGTTTTGTTAGTTTGCTAGGGGTTTTTTTGTTGTTGCTGGTTTTTTTTCTGAAAACTATCTAGCCAAACTTTTTTGTTTATTTCCATATGGGATTTTCTGTCATTTGAAATGCTTCAAAAATATTAATGAACTCCAGCTGTATTTTAGTGCAGGATGGAGGGTGAGAAAAGAATAGGATGATTTAAGGTTTCTCATGCATTTAACTCTTTCATGCCTGACTCTTATAATCTTATTATAATTATGCTTTTAGGGAGAATTTTTGCAGGTAGGTTATCAGATTTTCAAAAATTAAATTAATAAAAAAGCCAAATCTCATTCCTTGACAGTATTAAAATCTACATGATTCATAGGAAGGATTGGAAACTTTAGTAACATCTAGTGAAATTATAAGAACTTCTGAGTGGTAAACCAGATGGTTTAACAAATAAAAATATTTTATAAGTATTTTGTTCTGGGTTTTCTACCTTTCTTTATGTGGTGATTTTTTCCTCTTCAGCTTGCCTTTTAAAATGTCTTATATATATTTCTTTTCTTGTTGTTGCTATATAACTCTTGTGCTCCCTTTTCTCCTTGTAAGATTCCTTCTTCCTTGTTTTCCTCATTAACCTTTCTTTCCTTGTGTGTAGTTTTTTCTCAGCTAGATTAGGTGTAGATAAGGATGATGCTTTTACTGAATGTAATAAGAACATATCCATATAGGTGCAGAGGAACACTACAGCTCAGTGTTAGCAGGTCACAGAAAGCACAGGCTTTTTTTGATAATCCTTAAATTGCGGTAGGTGCCACAAATGCCATGTAAAGCTAAATCTCTGTCTTTCTCTGTTATTAACTAGCATTCTCAATCCACAGCCCACGGGAGATGGAAAACATTCTCCTCAGTTTCTGCAAGTTCCTGACAAAGCTTGTCATCCACAGGAGGAGTTTCTGCTGTTTCCACTGGCAAGAGTGACCATGGGATTTTTAATTTGTGGTGGACACAAAACCATTGAACAGCATTTAGTGACTTATGGGTTCCTCTTTTTAAATTTCTAACTATGACCTCCTGATAATGAACTGTTCCTTTGTTTAAGGGCCGTTGCTGCACTCTCTCCGTACCAGATAACACAAAGGAAATAGACGAGAACCAAAAAGCAGGCAGCTCTTCAGGTCTTCAAGAAGCATTTGAACAATGGTCTCAGGCACATGGTGTGATTCTTGTGACTGTCCTGTGCAGAGCCAGGAATTAGACTTCAGTGTTCTTTATGGGTCCCTTCCAACTCAGAATATTCTAAGATTCTACGATTTCCCAGACTCCTGTCACTAAAATAAGAGATAACAGCAACAGTAAGGTAGCTTCTCTTAAGGCATGGTTAGGACACATTTTGCAAGCCCCATAAAGCTTTATGTTGCAAATGTGAATTGCTGAGTTCCCACTGGTGAAATCTCTGGAGGATGTGAAAAGGAGTACCATGCCAGTAAACGAAGTACTGATAGGTGTGCAGGCTATCAGTATGGGCTGATAGTACTGGCTGATGCCCCATTCAGACCACACTACCAGTATAAACGGATTGGCTGGATAACCAAAAATAGCAGCCGTTCTGAACTTCTGTTCATTCTTCCCAACCTGTTATGACTCTGCTAATAGAAGAATCTTGTTCCAGTCTTTCCTAGTGCTGCTTCCAAACTTCTAACCCAGAGAGTCTCTCTCCTCCCTCCTATTCTCAACCTTCCAGTTTCTTCCTTTGTTACTCAATTTCAATATCTCCTCTTGAATCCTCTTGTTTCGCCACAATAACTCCAGATTTGCTTTCACACAGTCCTCATTAGTCCTAATCCCACCCAACAAAATTTCTTCTTCCAGTTCATTTTTTTGTCTCCTGCTTGTTATCTGACCTCAGTTTCCTCAGTGTTGTTATGACTTTCTCATGGGTCCTATACCTCTGTGATGCACACAGAATACCAGTCTCGCTTGCTTCCTTTTACCTTTTCTCAATCTATATTCTCAGTCTCCCATTTCTAGGGCCACTGCTCTTTGTACTTGAATTCCCTAAACTGTCCTATATCTGATCTGGTTTTGATGTAAATAAATGTCTCTTCCTTCCAGCTTGATTATCAGTATAGAGAGAGGAAAAGAAGATTTCACTTGATTTAAGAGTCTGGATCATAGCAGGCTAGGAAAAGATGAACATGTCCTTAGAGGATTACCTACTTTATACCTCAACAGCTGTGGAAATTCAAGGTGCTCTTGTTCTGTGTTATGGGTGTGATGAAGAATCCCTCAGGCTGACTCTAGAACTGAAAGCAGTATGACAGCATCAACAAGGTGATGACTTTGAGCAGTGCCATCTTCAGCCTCAGCATTATCTCTATATAACTACTTTTTCCAACAGTTGTTTTCCTGCCATCTAACTCTGAACTTGCTTAGGTATCGTGTTAAGATTTGCCCTGTATTCAGTGGAGGATAAGCTACATCACATCAGCCCAGGGAATGATCAGACACCCAAGGAAGCTGCTTAGCTCTTCAAAGAATCACATAACTTTTAAATTTCTTGTTTTAAGTTACATGTAACTTTCAAAAATGTGTTTTGACTGTGTCTTGGTCTGTGTTTGTGGACTGGTACCACAAGGAATGAAATGGTGTCCACAGCCAGTAGGACTTATCAGACATCTCATGAAAGCTCTTGCTCACTATGTTGCCAAATAATCAGTGATTTGCAGATAAGCTTCCAAGAGCGGAGCCTTTCCAGTGGAGCATATCCAAACTTCCAAAGCTTGTGTAAATCTAGCAGATAGTGAAATTCCTGGCAGTTGTGAGAATCCCAGCTTCAAATAATACAACAATTTTTTTTCTAATCCCAGATGAAGTCTGAGAGCAAAAATGAAATGAGAAACTTTCTATTGGAGCCTAGGTTGTGCTGCAAGTCTTAAACACCCTTGGAGAGGGTATTTTTTTAATTTAAGAGTGTATTTTGCCATTCTATTGGGAACCATGTACGTATCAGTTGATACTCTGTGTATATTTCTACCTTTGTGCTATCTTCTGGTGTATTTTAGATGAAATCACACCAAGCCTGTAGGTGAAAGGGAAAATGAATACATATCTTCTGAAGCCCAAGTCAGACCTCTTTGCATTAGACAACCTCTCCGCATTCTGCCAGTAAAAGTAGACTTTTTATTGATGTCTTGTAAAAATAGAGGTTATTCAATGAAGCAAAACCAAAGCGTTACAGTTTTAGCTTTGAAATTTCTCAACATTCATAAATGAATTGGATACTATGAAATTATTTTGTTCACAGTCCTGTACCATGGGATAAAAATAGATAAGTGAACTTTTCACAGAGAAAATACAGCCTCTTTCCTCCTTGTTTTGACTGAGTGCAGAATGCAGCAGAAGCACCTTTTTATTTAGTGCAGTCTCATGACTGGAATTACAAAAAAGCAAAGCCAACGATGCCCAAAAACCTGTACAGAAATAAGGCTTCTTGCAGACATACCTTTCTATGTAGATAACTCCTGTTCTTGGGGGAAACAAACTCTAGGAAATAAAGAAAAAAACACTATAATTTTGGGTATCTTTTTCTCCTGGAATTTTTTTTTTTTCTCTGAACATTCAGTGTACTCACTCATATTAAGTTTTCCAAATTCTTTCAACTAATCCTCCTTCCTTCCTTGCTTTCTTGCTTTCTTGCTTCCTTCCTTCCTTCCTTCCTTCTTTCCTTCCTTGAAACACTTTTCTAGTTGGCAGGTGATTACAAAGAGCAAATTAGACACAAACTTACAGTGGCAGCACAAAACACCTGAGTAATTTCAGAAAAGTTTACCTTCAATCTTTAAAGAAACAGCACTGTGATGCCAAAAGTTGCCATACATAAATTTCTATTTCATATTTAGGGCAAACACAGACAGAAATGTATTTTAGATTGGGTGAATTCCAAGCTGCTATAATAGATGTTTTATTGCAATTTCCATTGCAGAAAATGCTTAGAACGGAGCATGAGGATGGCAGTGCAGAAGTTCTATGTTGTTTATCCCCTGTTAAGGGGAAGGGGGTGAGGTGATCTGTGTGTAAGTCTGGGAGTAAAGGAATGTGAGCTTGCTGTTGTGCTGATTTCCTTGAAGCTCTAGGTAGGAAAAAGGTTTATTTTTTTTTTCTTAAATATTCTTATTCATAAAATGTGCATGAAAAGGTTTTCCTGCTTTAGAGGATAGATTTGAGGATTAAGACCAAAGACTGAGAAGCTGAGACTGATGATATGGAAACAAGAAATGCCACTATCCTGCCTCAAGCATCCAATTCCACTCTTTATATGTTTGCAAATTACTTTTGATCAGTTCAAAGTGCATATCTCAACACAGGCTGCCCTTTGCACCATACAATCCTAAGAGATGCTGAGATTTGAAGTCACGGTTCATACAAACATAGAATCATAGAATCATAAAATGGTTTGTATTGGAAGGGATCATAAAGACCATCTAGTTCCAACTCTCCTGCCTTAGGAAGGGACACCTTCCACTAGGCCAGCTTTTTCAGGGTCCCATCCAGCCTTGAACATGTCCAGGGATGGGGCAGTTACAGCTTCTCTGAACAACCTGTTCCAGTGTCCCACCACCCTCACAGTAAAGAATTTCTTCATAATACCTGATCTAAACCTACTCTTTTTCAGATTAAAGTCATTTCCCCTTGTCTCCTCACTACATGCCCTTGTCAAAAATCCTTCTCCAGTTCTCTTGTAATCCTTTTTAGGTACTAGAAAGTATTCTAAGATGTCCCTGGAGCCTTCTCTTCTCCAGGCTGAACAAGCTCGACTGTCTCGGCATTTCCCCATAGGAGAAGTGCTCTGGTCCTCTGATCATGATTGTAGCCCTCCTCTAGACTCACTCCAACAGGTTCACATCCTTCTTGTGCTGAGGGCCCCAGAGCTATGTGCAGTACTACAGGTGGGGTCCCATAAGAACAGAGTAGAGATGCAGAATCACCTCTCTGATCCACCTGGTCATGCTGCTTTTGATGGTCAGGGCACCCTGCTGAGCCACGTCCTTAGCTGGACTCAAGGTGACCAGGAAGAGAAACGCTCAGACCTCAGGATCCCACCAGGACCTTTTCCAGGAAACCCGACCACATGCTCTGTTTCTGGTATGTGTTTGAAGCACGTAGCTCTGGTGAGCACCAGCTCTGCCAATCGTCTGTTACGGACTCTGCTGACTTCAACATGAAACCACTTTGGTGGCTCCTTGTAAAATGTTTGCTGTGTTTCAGCTGCTATATTAACAAAGTAAATCAAATATCTGTTCTTGGATGCTTTCCCTCTCTCTGTCCCAAACTGCTCTCTCAACTCACTGTCCCTCAAGGATCCTATTTCAGTGTTAATATTTTATGCATTTAACTGTTATAAATAAAGAATATAAACATGGAAAATGAATGCATTCCTGAAGGACAAAGTAGCACTATGAAACCTCTAGTTTGCTTTGAATTTGATAAATTATTTCTTGAGAGAATAAAAGGTGTACCTAAGGAAATGTCTGCTAGTCAAAAGTTTAAATGAAAAACAGAGCAAGAAAACATGCAATGTTTTAAAGTTCTAACTAACTTTGAACAAAATATACCTTGGGGAAGTGAAAGTAAGACTGGTATGTGTCCATTAAAAGATGCACGTGTAACCTTTGATTTCTTTTGTTTAGAGGACTTTGAGATGATAGGAAGAAGATGTTAAGAAAATGGGATTACATCATCAGCCATGCAGAGACTGGGACAGAAGACAGTCACTGGATATACTTGTCTCATTTTTTGTGCAAGATGCTTCAAGTACTCTGAAACTAGTAAATGCGGAAAAAGTCTCAAAATAGTAAACCATTGGTATATTTGAAGATTTTATTCTGGATGCAATAGGATATCTAGGCAGCTCCACATTTCTTGGCAGAGGGATTTTGTAAATATAAAGGGGAAAAAAAGGAAAATAAAAGCTGTAGAATATATGCAGAACACTTTATGTGGAAGAGGAGAGGGAGGGAAGAGAGAAACAGTACAGAAAGGTCTCGATAGCCTCTACTCTTCATTCCCTGTGACCTAACAAAAGCTCTTGGCCATCTGATGGAAAACTTCCAGTTCTTTGGATGCATGACAGAGCCAGACTTTTAATCCAGGTCTAGTACCAGTGTGAGATATTAATCATAGAATCATAGAATCAATAAGGTTGTATACCTATAGAGATTGTAAGACCTCCAAGACCATCATCTAATGTCATCCAATGCTTCACTGTGCCTATTACACTTCTTCCCTCAATCATTTCCCAGATGTTGAAGGCTGCTCTCCGTCTCCTTCAAGAAGGTGAGCAGCAAGTACTAACAATCAAGCACATATTTCAGAGTATCTCATCATTTGTAATTCACAATGGACTGGTTTTTGCAAGGGAAGAAAAATACCCTGTTATATAATGAACTATGAATAACAATCCCACCTAGACCTCCATTTTCCTTTATAAATTGGTACAAATGATGCCACTTACAGCACTCTGGCAGGTTTCAACAGGAGGCTAATAAATGCCACTTGCAATTAATAAAATCTCTGTTCTCAAATGCATTGTGCTGCTTTTTCCCAGGGAGAGGTACTTTGCACTTTTTGAACTTCCAGACTGATGGTCTGAGCATGCAATTGGTGGAGCTTCTTTTCAAATGGATAATCATGGCTGAACAAATGACAAACCAGATGCAGAGTGGATGGTGCCCCTCAGGGCTTGGAGAAGTGGAGAAACAATAGAATCCATAGGACATTTCTAGTGAATTGGACCCTTGTTCTCCTCCACAAAAGAGGAGGGGGAAAAAACATAGTGACACATAAAACATGCGGCAACAAATTAATGGCAACTTCTACAAAATGGAAACATGAACTACATGGCATGTGGATAAAAGAGAATGCATCTGCAAAATATGTGAGGAAAATTGTGAATATAATTCTAGCAATTATGATTATAGCGTTGTATACACTACTGCACTTAATTATAAATCTCCATTCTTTTCATGCTATGGAAATGGACTAAATGGACTACAAAATATATCTCAAAAGACAAGCAATCTGTGGCATGAATAAGAACCTCCTTTATCTTAATACAATGAGACCCACATTTCACAAACATGGCAGCATCTCTGTGAGAATTTTGATTACAAAATGAACATCGTGATAAAAATTAGCATCCTTTATTATTTCATCTGAGAACATGAATAGGATTATTAGGACTATTAAGAGGAGTTGGCTTGTTTTGTTACTTTTTTTTAAAAGTAGTTTCCTTTAGGAGTTGCATTAAAATGGTAATCTTTCCTTTATTAAAAAATTCAATGTTATTTTACTGAAAGGGAGAGAGGTCTGATTTTAAAAAAATGCCCTTAATTTACATATTTAGCATTTTCCATCTTTTTCTCTATTGAATGAGAAGATGTGCAAGTTTAGTAGTACACATATACTCAATTAAAAGTTAAAACAAGTCATAATCATTCATCTTAAACTGTGAACCAGAACAGTTCATCTGTGTAGATCTGTGAAATATTTTGCAAATAATGGATTCCGTTTAGGAACATTGGTCTAG
The DNA here is from genome assembly GCF_001604755.1 of Lepidothrix coronata. Classification (NCBI taxonomy): domain Eukaryota; kingdom Metazoa; phylum Chordata; class Aves; order Passeriformes; family Pipridae; genus Lepidothrix; species Lepidothrix coronata. Next base: position 1,066,745 of record NW_016690341.1, on the reverse strand, counting down.
AAGGGAGGCCTTAGGGAACTGAATTAATATGCAGGGGTTTTTTGTTCTGCATTTAAAAATGTACACTCATGTTTTGAGTGTTGGTTTCAGGCAGTTTTTGGATGTTCTAATGAATTAAATGAGCCAGAGTGGATTTACAGGATCTGGAGAAGTAAGTCATCATACCTCCTGAGAGGGGAAATTGTATGAAAGCACCGTGTGGTACAGCATAAGGTTTTCAGTGGCCCAAATTTGGGACAATGCATCCTTGGGAATAGTAAAATTATGAGTTACACAATTCTCTGTAAAGACGCACTGATAAATCTTGACAGTTCATTACTCTATCATATGTACTGCAGGCCTCATTCATTTTATAGATTTTTCTCTTTTTTTTGAGTGTTTAAGAGTTCAATGAGTTGGATAACTTGGCAGGAAAAATGTTGCTGAGCCAGGATGACTCTCCTTTTGGGTGGTAGTAGACTGCAGCGAGGTGGGGGTTGGTGAAATTTCAGCAAAGCAGAGCCAACTACAATATTGGTACAGCTCTTGGCAAATACAAAGACTCTGAAATTATGTGTGTGTTTGGGAGATGGGGCAGGAGTATGACAGGGGAGGACGGGTGGGGAGCCACAAGTTGCTAGACTATAAGGTGAGAAGGAAGATGGAACCAGAAAATGTCAAAGTTTGGACAGTTTGGTGTATCTAAGGGAGAAACCCAGGAAAGAATAGAGTGGCTATGAAGAAGGTGAAGGGAGACAGAGAACACACAGCTTGGAGAAGACTGTAATTGCAGCGACATACCAGCCTACTAGGCCATACTGGCCATACTGATCATTCTTAGACCTACTACCCAGTAACACACAGGAGAGTAAAGAGACCAAGCCTGGATATGCATATAAATCTACTAATTATGACATCTATATTGTCATCATTATTACTTCCTTTCTGCTAAAAAAGGTTTTTGAAGGTTGGAGAGTTATTTACTGTGGAGTAAACCTTTTTTCAGGATTCGTTGTGAAACCACACTCCTCCTACAAAAAGCAGCTTAAACAAATAGGACTTCATTGAACTCTGTAGAAGTCTTAAGGGCCATGGATAACTGGGATTATGCTCTTCACGTAAGAGTAACGAAACCAGCAAGGAACTGACTGTGTCCCAGTGAGGCTTGTGAACACCCGTGCCTAGTGATCTACCATCCAAACACATCTGCTCAGCTGTGCCTAATCAGAAAAATCTCTGTGTAGGCTGTGGCTGAGTTAGCAAAAACTGGGTTGAATTTATTTCTTAAAAAATTTTCATTATAGATTCAAATTCAAGATTGTCTGCAGAGTTCAACTGCACTACTCTTATTTACACCATCTGCCATAATTCATTGGTAAAGCTGGTACTCCTGTATATAATGTGTGGTAGGAGATAAATAACCCATCTTCTTCTCCTGGTTGAATTCAGGATAATTTAGACCATTGTAAATGTCCAATATTTACGCTGGAGAATTAACTAATATTCGGACTTCCCACAAGCCAATTGCTGTTAATTTTTCAGCATTTTCTTCTTCAGTTTTTCAACTGGTCTCTATTGCTACAGTCTGTACAAAAGCTGACATTCCTACTTAAGATCATCTAGCTGAGTATTTCTTTCACCCTCTACCGTCTTCCAAAGAGACTTTGTCTAGACTTAGAAACACATGCTAACTAAGAGTGATTTATCCCAGTCTGGACAAGCTATACAGCTCTCAATCTCAAATTTGATCTCTTCCTGTCTGTATTTTCTTGAACTCATGATAACCCTTGCTCTGAAACCAAGATATCCATGTTAGAGTGCTAAATATCAGGACTCCAGAACCTACCACATCTTTACCAATGTTTGCTTAAACTTGTGTTTCACCAGAACTCTGCAAAGGACTTTTCCTCAGAGGCTTTTTATTTTTGTGTATTTTAATATTTTTCTTCAGGAAGAGAAAATTCCTCCTCCACACTGTTTAGTCCTTCATAATAAATAAAAGCTGATGCTTTTTTTATTTTTTCCTGTCATGGACAGCCATATCTAGGAAAAAGTTGACTTCTAAAAAGTTACTTTGAATATATATAATCAGTTAACAACAATTTAATTAAAGCTCATTTAAAAATCTAGTGTTTATTATTAGCTTGTGTACTTCCTAATTGTTTTATAGGCTTTTTATTTTTATGGCAAGATTCCAATCACTACAAATCCATGGAACTTGATACATATACAAGCAAAGAAATGCATTTGCAAACTTTGTTTAAAGAGAAAATTGTCAGAAATGTCAGAGCATAATACTTCACAACAGAGAAAGAATAACTTTGCTTTTAATGATGTGGTTCTTCTCTTCCTTGTTAATATATTAAAGAATACATTACCATATTTGTAGGGCAAAAGGGGAAAGGAGACTGCTCCTAGAAAGTATAGGGCTGTGTAATGTCAGCAATGCTAAGAGATTAAAAAATAAAATCAATATATCAGTGTTCACTCAATGCATTTTCTTTTACAATTTTTCTTGTGGACACCAGAAATAGATTCTGATCTCAGTCAAATCCTGATCCTGAAAACACTATTCAGACACAAAACAAACCCCTAATTTAACTGATTTTTAATGAATAACAGCTTATAAAATGGGACTACTGAATGCAAACCTTTTTCTAAAGATTCTCTGGGACTACTCTGTGTACTTAATAAAGTAGCATCCTTATGTCTGAATTAATGAGTTAAATATGTAGAACCATTACAGATGCAGTAATGTCAACTAAAAAGGAATCAGCCCTGAGAATATAAAATGTTAATTCCATTAGTTCTTATTTCTGGAGAGCTTCTATATCTTGATATCATCCATTGCAATCTTGCAATGATTTTAAGAGATAGGGAACGTCAGAAAGAAGCATTTCCTGCTGTTTTCTGGTTAAGAATTAAATACAAGTGTAACAAACACAAATATATCTTACACAGTTTTAAATCAGGAGTTTCTAATCTGAAAGTCAAAAGCACAGGCAAAGGGAAAACAATGATACTACAGTTCCCTGCAGAATTCACCCCAAGGGGAATCAATTTGATTGTAAAGATCATGCTTTTAATCCACTGTTACCTGAGTGCCAGATGGTCACACCAAAGAATCAACACATTAAGCAGATGGACTTGGTATCTGATTCCCAATTATTAGAGTTGCTTCATGTGGAAGATTACTTCTACTGGTCAGAGAAAATTATTTGTCCCCAGATGGTGGCAAAAAATTGCTCACTCTGTTCTTTTAGTATTCAAAGTTCGCAATTATCTTTCAAAGCTAGGCAGTAGCATTAAAGATTTCATCCAAGGCTCATGGAAGGTATCTATTGAGACTGGTAGGTTTTGTATCTAGCCTTAAAAGTAGGCAATAAAAACTTAGGAACAAGAAGTTATTAGGTATGCAAACCAGGTGATTAAGCTCTGACCTAACGTTGAACAAGAAAAAAGCCATTGGATATACACAAGAAACCATAGGATGTAACAAATTACTGTGTGGGAAGTTGGCCAAAGCTTGTGGGGATGGATGGATTCCATGGGTTTTTGAAGAGGAGTTATGTGAGATGCAACCAAACTCCCCAAATACATAGACAAAGGTAGGACCTTTTGGGAAGTAGAGTCTTGCTAGGGCTACACATGGTGCACACGTAGCAGCAGCAGTAAAACTGGATAAGGCTGAGATTACATAATTAACTATACTAGAAATACAATATTTGAGTTCAGACTTGACACAACTGGGGCCAACAAAGAAAAACAATTAGGTGCAGATTGGTTTTTTTTGTGAAGAGAGAAAAGCAGAGAAAGAACTGGCAAAGAGGAGTGGAGAAGTAGGGGAATATGAAATAGGAATAAACTTGAAGCCTGACCAGCTGGAGAGGAAAGCGTATGATAGGACCTTCAACGCTACTGAAGTCTGTGTCACAATACACTGATTCTATTTCTGCAGTTGTTGGTAAGGTATGGTTCCCTGTTTGTGTGTATGTGAATGACCATCTGTGGGATTACACATTCAGAGCTGCTCATGGATGGACCCCAAAATGGGAAAAACAGCAGGCTTACATCCAGCAGTCCAGAAAAGGAGGAATCCTCAGGTCTCAAAGACCAGCAGATGTGTTTTTCTTTTAACAAAAGTGTCAAAAGTATTTAAAATAATCTTTGTAGATAATATAGGACAATAGAGTTGAAAACAATAGAGCTCTATGAAAAGCAATAAAGTTCCATTAAACCTTGTTCAGGCTTCTGCAGACAACCATGCATTAGTTACCAGCTGTACAAAACTATTTAGTCAAAGCATCTATTTCAGTGACAATTCCCCATCAAAAGGATAAATGGAAGTATTGTTGTGATGGATTCAACAAGTTGGCTCTGTAGATATCTGTGCATCCAGAGGTTAGAAGCGGATATTGTTCTGAACAGAGCTCATGCCTTCCCAGAGCTGACACAGTCAAACCAGATTCCCAGCTCCCTTCCCCCCACCTCATGTGCTCAGGACATTTGCATTGACTCATAGCCCTGAAATGAGAGACTATTATTTTTGATACCCAGCTGTAAATAAATAAATATTATATATACATATTATATATATATATAAACTTACTATGTGTTCTTTTAAGGCCAAACCAAAACACACACTTTCGTGTCAAGTAATATACATTTCCTTTGAAAATAGCATTCAGGCCAGTAGAAAACATTTGAATTAACTGAAAATTATGCTTTCATTTTAGCATTTTTCCTCCATTTCAAATGCCATCACTATTTGGAAATGGTTAACTTCTGAAACAAAATTCCAGTTGAAAGAGAAAGAATCAAAAGACTAGTATTGATCATTGGTCTTTGGAGCTTTAAAAGTTTTCGTCTTCCAGTTTTGGACTATGGTTATTCATAGAGTAGAATCATAGATTCATTAATGTTGGAAGGGACCTCTAAGATCATTGAATCCAACCATTTACAATTTCCTCAAACTGAATCTTGTGAATAGTCTCAATTCCTCACAAATGATCACTGCCCATTCCCAAATCTCTCTCTGACCTCAAAAAAACCCACCCCTCATACCCCCTGTTTATCTGCAACTTTCTGCAGGGCAAAAAAGATGGAAACTTCCATGGAGTGCAGATCATTTGACATCAGGCAGATGCACAACGCAATGCACATCATGATTTGGATTTTTTTATAAATAGCAATGAAATTTTACTTCCCAGGTGAACCACTAAACTTGGTCTAGTTTTAATTAAATCTAGCCTTTTGTTGTTCAGACAGATCAGGTTTCCACACTACACTAGCTTTCTGGATTGATATTTCTGTTCAGTGACTAGGTTTAGAAAGGCAGGAACTGCTGCTCCTCCTTGTCCTAAGGGACTGCTTTAGTTTTATACTAACATGACCTTTGAAAGAAAAGGATAAAATAAGCTTTATGCCAGAAAAGGCTGGAGAAAGTCAATTCCCTGTGTAAATAAAGGGTAAAGACCAAGTTATTTAGTTCTTTTGAGGAACAGTTTGCATCTGTTTCAGGTACATCTGACAACAGAGACAATTTTAAATGCACGCACTTTACAACTTGACAGTGACATTAGTTATAAAATGCTATAATACAAACAGGACAATAGGATGGAAAATCTGAAAGGAAATTGCAGTGATCAAGAATGGAAGAAAAATATTTCTTTATTGCAAATATGTATTTTCCTTGTCTAAATATCCTCTTGAAATTGTCTTAGCTCAGTAGCCAGTGCTCATTTGTTTGTATTAAAAGGGAGGTAATAAAGAATTTAAATAGTGATGATAACATTATTCTTCTTTAAATTTAAATTACCTTAGAAAAGAAGTAATGAAGACTTTTCTTATGCAGAATAGTTGTCTGGGGAGGCAGTGAGGATACAGGGCAATGCTACAGCTGCATGATAGGGATGGCATTTCTTTGCAGATTTACTGCACTGCATCATAAGCAGATAAAGGAGAAATGCAAATGTCTTTGTAGGTGAGCAGGTGAGACATGACATTGACCAGACAGACACTTTAGAGATAGTTTACAAAAAGAGAGAGGAATGGTATGACCTTCTCCTGACTCTCATGTTATTTATTCTATAGTGACGGGTTAATGATTCTCTATAGCAACCACCCCAGATTGGTTCAGGAATATCCGTGGCTCCTCAGAGACTCACTTGAAATAACCCCTCTCTTTATGTAATCATTCACCTCATCTCAGAGTGGCATAAGACTATGAGGTAGGCTATAGAATAAATATGATAGGAGCTTTATTGCTTATATCTTCATTCCCAGGAAAACCTGACTTGGGGAACAGAAGAGGCAACACTGGGAAGGTGAAGGAGATCAAGAGCTGATAAGCAAAGGAAGGGGAGGCAGGGAGAAGAACATGAGTGGTAAATGGAAATATTTATAGTGGTTTTATAGCCTCCTGCTTCAGGGGGCAATTTTCTCTAGGGGTCTGGAAAGTGTCTTTGATGACTCCCAGAGTCAGCCAGGGCCTAAAGTTGGGTCTGTCAACACCTCCTTCTTAAACAGGGGGCCCCAAAATGTCAAAGGGTCATGACAAATCTAGACCTAAGTTTTACAAGAATATGACGGTCATCCTCAAATTTGGTAAAAGAGAAAAGCCACGGAACTTGCTTCAGAAAATGTAAAAGAGTTTGAAACATATTCCCTTTCTGTCAATCTCTCATGGAGAGCCCCCTTTCTTTCCACTTTCCCTCTACAAGCTCTGTGTTAAGAGTCTTCTTGTTCTTTCTGTCATTTTGGCCCCTGGTTCTGTGTTTGCCCTAGTGGCTTTCAGTCCATGCAGCAGCCCATCTCTCTTTCTGTTTGCCCCATCCTGCTCTGTTGTTCTTGTAGAAGAAATAACCTTGTACCAGTGTGGAATGCAGCATCCTTGTCTCCTGCTTCTCAACCACATTCAGTGAAAGAACATAGACATTAAACACCAGTCCCAGCACCTTCTGCATCTGCTTCCTGTGCTGCAGGGATTCCCAGCGGGGTGCTGGGCAGAAGATGCCTCCCATCCATCATATGGATGCTCTCCGCATGAAAGACATGACACAGAGGAGGGACTGGAGTCCATCTGGGATGTGCTGCACAGCTGACGTATCACCCAAAACTTATATGCAGATACCCAAATCCTGCCCTTCCTTCAATGATTAAGTAATATGAATACAGCATTTTCTTTCCCTAAATTTTCTCTACTCAGTTGATTACAGTTGAATAAAAAGAGTTACTACCTGTGGTTTTTATCTTCTTTGTCCTTCTCATGTGTTTTTCTGAGAGTTAACACATTTTGAGAAAGTACCGTTGCAGAATATGCCCAGAGCTGTGACCGTCTCCATATACTCTAATTTCGCAATTTGTATGGCAGGAAGGACTTCTCCAGTTGTATATTCTACCTAGATACTTAGGATAGGCCAGTAATTTGTACAGAAGAAACTGTATGTATAAACCTCAATGCTTTATTTTAGAAGGCACTCATTAAAAATGAAAGTGCCATGGAAATATTAAATGCAAATAAGAGAGCATGAACATAAAATCAAACAAGGATTAAAAAATCTTTCTTATTGTGTCCTGCATTGTCTCATGCAGTGGAACAAAAGGAAAAGTTTGAAATTTTCACTTTCTGGACTAGGATATTTGGTAGTGCTGACTGTCTAGCACCAAGAAGTCTCTTACCACAGGAGTAAAGCCTATCAGCACTGAATCATGACAGACAGTTTGGTAGTTTGTCCAAATTTAGATACAATTTAGATAATTATAAAGGATTTTCACCACTTTACGTCTGGAAAAAACGAAAAAAAATGCATGGGCATATTCCAAACATTCACTGCCTTGAATATGCCCCAGCCAGAAAGAATTGCTAAATTCATTGTTGCTAGGTTAGATTTCTCATCCATCTCAGGCCACAAAATGCCACCTAGTGCACTTATGGTCATCCATCGAGTAATCCATATGTTGTTTGTGACACAAATAATCCATATACAGCCCATCGCATAGGAGGAGAGTAGGACAATTTTATCTTCCTCATTTTTACCTGAGGTCGAAAGCACATGATAATACTCTTGCTATACTGGACGTACTATAACACTTATAAGAACAAGACCTCTGTTTGACCTCTGTTCTTAAAGGAAGGTAATCACTGAGGATGCTTTGAAAGCCTGGATCTCTGTACGCACCGTAGCATATAAATGAGTGCATGAAAAATCTCAAATGGCTCTTTCAGAATCTTTGTACATGAACAGTCAGCCATAAGATAAGGACAAAACTGGGAGTGAATTTTCTATGACTGGTAAAGTATGACTGCAAGTTGCTTGTATGGTGGTACAAAATCCTTATAAGATTTTTTTTTTAAATTTCAAGCCTCTCCTCAAAAGAAAAGACACAGCAACAACATGCAGTTTCATGTTGCATGGATGAAATATTTAAAAATAATTAGAAAGACATCAGTTCCTTTCATATTCATGGGGAGTGCTCCAAACTCTGAAATAGCTTGGAGGTAGACAGAGGGACTGTAGCTGGCCCAGGCTTTACTGCTTGTATATAAATATTGAGATTAACACATCTTAGAGTTTCTTCTTCCCACCCTCTGTGAATTTATGCTTCTCATCGTTCAGTTCATAAATTTTCTTGTTGATAAAGATGCTGTTACAGTGCTGGATTGGAAAGAGGGGAAGAATTCAATTGCTAAATACTGAAGTGGTGCTTTAGACATGCCAGGTTATCCAAAACATTCCCAGGGAGCTGGCAGATATGACTGAGCAATTTCTGGAACAGCAACTCAAGACCAAATGAAATATCCTAGGGAATTTTCTAAAATACTAGGCAACTAAGTTTAATCAACAGAATGCCATCCTGTGGGACATGGGTGAGAAAGATGCAAAATGATTTATCAGGCATGCCTCAAATGCTGCACCAGCTTTGACTACCTGTGAAATTCTCTTTATCATAAGCAATAACTTAACACTTTTTTTTTGAACATATTTGATACTGAAAAGATATAAGATTTTTTTTTTCCTTTTAATGTCATCTGGAAAATAAAGGCTGAAATATATTCTTGATGGAAGGAGACACTCTCCTCCAGGAGGTGAGTCAGTGCGTTTAAGAATTAATTTGTCCTCTGAAGGGTGTCAAGGACGTCAATATTACCAAACAAAATGCTGCAGGCAATACCAACAATGAAATTGTATGAATTTAAAACTTATATCTCACCAAGGTTCCCTAAAAAAAATAGGATTGTATTGAGGAAGTATGTATCTCTTCTTAAAGTGAAGACTTTGAAAGAGTGAGTGCTGAAGAACTTAATTCATAGTTGTTTTTGTACATTTCAGACAAAGTTGCTGTCTTTTTCTCTTTCAATTAAATAAATTAATTTTGGTCACTCTCTCTTCTCTACATCCTTTCCGTGTGTCCCAGGAATACATCTCAGTAATTCCAGAAAAAAAAATCTCCCAAGAAAACATTGAGAGACAGGAGTGCTTCACTGGTATTAAAAGACAAATCTATGAAAATTGATTGGATGGCTGATTAGATTTTTCTGAAACTGGAGGTAACTACACAGTTTACCTCGTAGTAGTGCACCCATACCATCCGAGGGCAACAGGTGCAATAATAAACTATTAGTTGACAAATTGCAGGTAGTTGTATTAAAGAGATTGCTTTTGCTATTAAAGAGGGTTTTTATAAAATTGTCCTCTGTGTATATATAAATCCAAGTGAAATTAAATGTTTCAGACAGAAAAATCATCTCCATTTAACAACTTGATTAATTATATTTTGGTAAACGGCCAACACAGTCAGAACAACATCTTTTCACCCTTCTCGTCTCTACTTGGTTTTGACTACAACCAAAGGCACTGACAGTGTAGAAAGTTCAATTTAATTTTTCTTTCCCCTTGTAATACTTTTTGCCAGTGGTAAATGTAAAAAGGATATAATATTAAAAGGAACTACTAAATGTCTGTTAAAAATGTACCATCTAGTGTATAAAACACCCTCTCAGAACAAGCATGTATCCAACACTGTTACTGAGATTTTGTTTTATACTTTTTAAAATGTTATTTAACATGTAAGGAATACCAAATAGCTTCTTACATTCCTTTGTATCATCTTTATAACACAGATCAAGCCTGTGTATGACACTAGGAGACAATACGCTCAGATTTCCCAAATAAAATTTTTTTGATTAGAAACTCCATTCATTCTGGTCACTGTGAAAAGGCATTATGTAGCAATTTATCAGTTTTGTTTTTCAATACACAGAATGGCCAAATAATCAATGTTACAGCAGAATTCAGTAATAGGTACTGTGCAGTTGATCTGTACAGGTACAACAATTTCATTTGTAGAATTAAAAAATGGTTGAGTAGGAAGGGACCTTAAAGATCATCTAATTCCAACCCGCTATGGACAGGGGCACCTTCCACAAGACCAGGTTACTCCGAGCCCCATCGAACAGGGCCTTGAACACTTCCAGGGATGTGACAGCTACATATGGTCACAGTACCATGGTGCCACAGCACCCTCACAGGGAAGAATTTCTTCCTAATATCTAATATAAACCTACTGTCTTTTGATTTTAACCCCTTTGTCCAATCATTATATGCTATTATGACATATGACATGCTTGTTGTCAGATATGGGATTTTTCCACTTTTCCTGGGTGCAAAATATGATCCTTTGTAAGAATAATCTACAGATGTATTCTACAGATTTAACACGTACTACTTTTAGAGACTTATATCCTCAGTCCACATGGTATAGTGCAAGGTACAAACACAAGATTTTGCATGATCTTTTAATTTACGGGCAGAAGAGAATGGTGGCATGTCCAGGTTAGCAAATAATGTCATCAGCAGTGCATTGGTAGTTTTGATACAGGGGCACTAAGAACTGAATCATAATGGCAAATGATTTCATTTTAGTTGGTACCTAGTAACAACTTACCTGCGCTAAACAAAATTTGAATAGATGACCCTGCAGCATGAGCCTTTTTTTTTTTTTTAATAGCAGTTAAAACCCATCCTAATCAGAAACTGGAAATATTTCCTGCTTCATATTTTTGTTCCCACAGCAGAAATACTCAATGTCCATCTGTAAGATTTCCACAGTATAAACTCACTTAATTCCTTCTCAATAAGAAATCATTACCCTTGGAGGTTAATGAGATGTTTTACAGACCACAATTGCAGGTGTTCCTTTCTGTAGGAAGACAGAAAGCATTGTAAAAAAGTATTACAATAAACTTCATATGTAGCGAACAATTTGTTTTGCATGGTTGACGATAAAAGGCTGAGACTTCTGTCATTTGTATCTATCTGAGGTGTGTCTGCCACCTTAGCTGGTTACTGAGGTTCCCTTTTTTGTCACTGGAGAGAGGTATATCTTTGCTGTGATTCATCTGACCTTTTTTTTTTGATGCATGTGATGAGATGCATTGCACCTTTGGAGTGTCCATATACTGTGAAATGAGCCCGATGTCACCAGGTAGGTGGATACACCCGCACTCCGAGTGTCTGCCTCAGACATGTGAATTCCTCCTTTTGTAATAACTTAATTTGTTGACACACCTGTTTCTTAATCCACTGTGGGGTCTCAAGTGTCACAACTGACCCAAGACTACCTTAATAGATAGATTTGTCTGGAGATAAAGAGGAACAAGTTTCTTTTATTTCCTTTTCATCATTCTTTAGTGTCAGATTTGCATGCTCAGTTTTTCCCATTTGTTTCCCATTTGTTTTCCCTGGTGTCTTCAGAGGTAAGGGCTGTCCCTCCTGCTTTTGTTAACCCCATGCCAAAATTTGAGCCAAAGATTTCAAAAGTACATTTAGTAAATTATTTTTTGAAATTTCACTTCCTAAAGGCAAAGCTCTGGACTCAGAGTGGGAAGATGTGGATTCGTATCCTTCAGGCTTTCTTTTGCCTGATGGGAATTTCAGCACAGTGGAAGGAGATGTTTCCTTTTTACTTGATTCTGCAATAAGCACATCAGAAACAGAATAAAAAGCAGAAGCCTAGAGGCAAGACTGCTTGAATAATGCAATTTATCTGGATACAGATCTCAGAATTGGTGCTGAAATCTCTTCTAAATTGTCAGAGCCACTGACTTGAGTTGCCCGAAGAATGCTAGAGTTGGTAGAATGGCAGTAAAAAGAAACACTTTTGTCTTCTGAAGAATTTGATTCTGATTTATACATTATGTGGCATAAAAAAGCTTAAGAATTACCATATTTTCTTTTTAATTTAAATTTCTCTTTGTATAAATTTCTGGCATGAAAAAATGAACCAAAATAAAAAGAAGAAAAAATACACCTTATTTTAAGGGGCTATAGCCTTATATAAAAACTTTGTTGAAAATTGGAATTTTTATGTGTTTAGATTTTTCATCCAAAAAGAACTTTTGGGGATTTTGCTCTTACATGCAAACTGGAATTTTCAATGTAAACATCTCTGACTATGTCTATTCTTAAGATTTTGGAGCATGGCTTTTGATGGTGCCAAAGAGGTCTGTCACTTCTGAAAGGTTCAATCCTCATGTCTACAGCTAAAATCAGGAAAACTTATTCAAATTGCATAACTATGTGGATGTAAAGTGATTTAAAGTAAGCTAAATCATATAAACATTGATTTCCTAATAATATGTATTTACATTGCTTCATTAAACCATTACAAATTAATTTGGAATTAATTTCCTGCAATCTCCCATGCTGACAAATTCTTACAGAAGGAGGCAATTGCTTCTCTTTGAGTTGTCATGTATCTAATCTATCTGCCTAGATATTTAGCATGCACTCATTTGTGACAGATTAAAAATCTTAAAAAGATACATGGACAAAAGCAGTGAAGATATGACTTTTATCTGCCTGTGCTGTACATAAAAATATTACTCCAGTGCTTGCCACAATTAACAAGTAAATACTTGTTAAGTTCTGTGGTGAGATAGCACAGCCATGGGTCATCTTCACCCATGCTCTAAGCTGCAAAGCATATGAAATGTAAATGTTCAAAAAACAACTGGATATGGCACTTGGTGCTCTGATTTAGTTGACGTGGCGGTGTTCAGACAAAGTTTGGTGATCTTGGAGGTCTTTTGCAACCTTAACGATTCTGTGATTGTGAAGATCATTTAAAAGAACTAGCCCAGAGGCTGTCCTACACAAAGTTGAGGGTGAGAGTGATGTGGCACTGGAACAGGTCACTTGATGAAAATGTGAATGTCCCATCCCTGGAAGTGTTCAAGGCCAGGTTGGATGGGGCTTTGAGCAACTTGGTCTAGAGGAAGGTGTTTCTGCCCATGGCAGGGGGGTTGGAACAAGACAACCTTTAAGGTCCCTTCCAATCCAAATCATTCTGTGATTCTATGGTTCTATGAACTGAACATAAGCCGTGGAAAACCTCTGGCTCTGCTGATGTACCTTTTTTCCTGTGACCACTTCTTTGCCCAATAGTAATTAATAATATTAATTAATTTATTACTAATGACTACAATTAATTTATTAATAGTAATTGAATATTGGAGGTGACATTGGAAACAGCATTGCTTACTGTTGCACCTGGTAAAGTATAATAATATCTTTCTTTCAATTCCTTTTGCTTCCCAGAAGACACCTCTCCCAGATTAAGGCAGGGCACCATTGCCCTGTTCTTCTGAAAAGTTGTGCCTCACAGATTCAACATTTAACAGCATCAACACTACTTTAACAAAAGTAGTGGTGCAAGCAGTATTTTGACTACTCATCTTGTGTTCTCTAAATGGAAGATGATTCTTCTGTGCTGCCCTTTTTTCTTCTTGATGAAGGGAGAGGCAGTCTAGGTGCTTCTGAGGACAAGCACAAAAACCAGTTTCCTTCTTCTGTGTCATTGTTTCTCAGGCAAAATGTGCAATTTTGACATAATAGGTAATTTATTTTTCTCATTGCCAAGAAGAATGAACACATCAATTGATTACTTTTCTAGTATTGCCTCTGCAAAGGTACATGTAAGTGTTGATTTGCAGCATCCCTGAGCAGAAGAAGGTATAGCATCATCAGAAACATCTGGTAATTTTGGAGCTCCCTGGGCCTTTTGCATCAGCAACCGGAGAAAGTGCAAGTGCATATAGTAGTGCGTCATCACCAGTAAATATCAAGCCAGGCTAACTAGTAAGTAGGGTGGTCATAAGCTGATGTGTTGTGTGTGCAACTGGAACTGAAACAGCTGAACGCAATGGGACCTGGCACAGTTTGCCCAGAGAAGCTGTGGATACCAAATCCCTGGAAGTGTTCAAGGCCAAATTGGATGGGCTCTGAGCAACCTCGTCTAGTGTAAGGTGTCCCATGGCAGAAGGGTTGGAACTAGATGATCTTTAAGGTCCCCTCCAACCCAAACCATTCTATGATTCCATGATTCCATTCTATGATTTGGCTACTGGGGGATTAGGGGTCTAGGCCACTGCTGAAGAGACAGCAGCATTTAGGAGTTGTCTGACGTTTGTGTGTGTATGTCACTAGAGGGGGTAAGTGGCAAACAGGTGATCCAGTGGCAACTGCTAGGCAGACTGAGTTCACTTACTGAATAGATCCACAATATCACATAAATCACATAAAGATTTTTTCCAACTAATGTACTTTCCTCCTGCTAGAGAACAGAATAACGCCATTGATGCTGTTTGTGTTCATGAGTTTGCCTAAGTGTGCTGTTCCATGTGGTCAAGCATGTGACTATTGGGAATACATGCCCAGACTTGCTCATGGTTGGACCTGGGGACATGAAGGTCCAGCTCCTCACCTTAGTCAGGTTTTCATTTCATCACCCTCTGAGTACGCACATAAATTTGGATGAAATGAGCATCCAGAGTGAACATTTTCCTTGTGTCAATGCTCCTCCCTTGTGTCAGACACGTAATTCTCAAAAGCAGAACGAGTCTACCGTATTTACTATGACTTTGACTGAAGCAGTGATGATGCTTCCTAAGATGTCTCTCCCCTCCTATCAGACGTGTGCTTGCAGAGGCGGAGCAGAGAGGGAATGTTAAACATTTTTCAAGCTTTCAGAACCTGCCTTGGACACTACACTGCATTCTCCTTGCAGCATATATAAAGATTTTTTTACCATTCATTGGCTCTAATGAGTCCCAATTCTTTTGACTCTTTTCTTTCCATGTGTCCTCCAAAGGACCTTTCTTATTCTGGTTTGGCTCAGACCTAGAGCTCAGTGTGCAATCTCCTTTAGCCCTCTTCCAGACATGTAAGAGACAGGTTTGTCCATACAAGACAGCCTCTTTGGCTGATACGAGCCCTCTAAACTCTTCCACAAAACTCTACCTTCTTGTAAATCAATCCTTTATGAAGCTCTTAACTATTGAGCCTTCTGAGAAAGAAAAAAATCCTGAAGATATTGGCCATTGCTTATCAGACTGACCAAGAAAGAAAGTGTTTTCTTGTGTTTTTGTGTTGTCCTGTCTTTTTACATGAGGTGGTTTTCTCTTGCCTTACACTTTACATACAAGCTCTCAGAGACAGAGACTGTCATTTTAATCTGTATTTTTCAGTGTTTAGCACAATAGTTCGTGACGAGGCCTCTAGGCATTACACGAATATAAACAGCAGTAACAAAATAAATACGATGGCTATTCCTAAGATGTGACTTTTAAAAAACTACCTGATCATTTCACTTGTCTGGACTTTTATTCATTCAAGGTCAAAGAGGTGAAAGAGCAGAGCTTTCTCAGTAAAATCTCTCAACCTTTCCTAACCCAAGTAATTTTCGCAAGTGCCTTTTATTGTTACTTATACATTACAGTTCCGCACAGTTAAAAAATATCATAGAAGCTACAGTTATTATAGTTATTAACATTTTATGGCCTTGTTATTCATACCTTAAGCTCCTTAAAATGAAGTGGTGCATTTTAAGAGAACAGCATGTATTTAATTGATTCCACTGTTAAAAGGTTGTCTTACTTCAGCAGTTTCCAGTCTTTTTCCTTGGGTTTTGCTTCTATTAATAAGGACAATATCAATTTTATCTCTTTAAGAGAAGTGATATGAAGTAGTTCAAATTTTCTTACTGTACTGTATGTCTGTTCTTGGTTTAAACATTTATCCCTCTTTCACATTCAAAGTCTGTGGAAAGATTTGCAGTGTTCTGAGCTGTCTGTTCATGCACTTGTCTACCTCTGCTTTGGAGTATAATTGGATTGGATACATTGGCAGTGTAATTGTTCTTGAATTATACACATTTCCTATGGTGTAAGTACATATCCTTGGAGAGCTACCAGGAAGTTGCTGATGTTCATGAGAGAAGTTTATCTTACCCAACTTTAAAATGCCTGCAGAGTAGATACTCATATCTGCAGTGATTTCTTTAGAATCTGCTTCCAATTGCTATAGAGAAACAGGGCTGCTCACTCCAACAATCTCAGGAATATAGGGTACCTTAAGATCAGCCTCCTTCTAGATATGCCCTGTTTTCCCCTTTGTTTTTTTGGGAATCCTAGAGTAACATAGTTGAGGAGACAAGCCATGATCCCACTTACATCTTGTGTGGTGGCAGCTTCTTTGTATGACAAAATTTCTCTGTGTTGAAACTCAAACTCTAAATGTTTATTAAACATTTCCCTTCAATTTTATACATTTTCTCTACCAAGAGACAGGGACAACCTTTCTCTAAGTGCTTATATAGATTCAAGCCCAGGGATCTTTATTCACCACAGAGGACTGTAATCATTGGAACATTAAACTAAACCATTCTGGTCACTTAGGAGTACTGAATAGCAACTTCCTTATCTTTTCTGACTGAAAGGACTTTGGACACCTGCATTTGGACAATGAAAGCTTATATTTCTATGAGATCAGGAAGGTCAAAACCAAAGAGAATGAAAAAAACCATAGGCAATTGAATTATAGAGCAGTGATAAAGTCAAAGAAGTATATGTTCACTTTATCTTTCCCAGACTGCATGACTCATTACAATTTTGATACTTCAGTGTACTGGCAAAGATTGATGGAATAGGAAATGGCTACTCATATATTCATTGTTATAAAAGAGGGCAATGAGAAAGGGAAGCAGCACAAATGTAAACCATTCTTCTCTAAAACACATACCCATACACCTGGCACATTTCTGCTCCATTGGCACCATCTACTGTGAACAAAGCCAGGAGCTGAATGTGGTATGGCTGTTGCCAAACATACTGAAACCACAGGAGGTGTATTGTAACTTATGCAACACAGGGAGCAGGTCAGGACAATGTCTAGAAGGTCATGTAACATCTGCCTATATGTTCCAGTTGATCTGAAACCCCTAAATATGCTCAAAGATTTAAAAGACATGTAGATATGGAATTGATATGCTTTAGTGGTAGACTTGACGCTGCTGGGTTAATAGTTGTGCTTGATGATACTAAAGATCCTTTCCAATCTAATCAATTCTATCATTCTATGATTCTAAATGCACCATTTTTGCAATAGATAATCCATTGTATTATTCTAACAGTTGTATTTTTCAAGAAAGTTAAATAATTAAACATGATTTTACTACTTCTTCTCTTTCCCTTAAAATAAAATGAAATTATTAACTTCAACAGGAATATTAGATATTTTCCTTGTTCTTCTTCAAGGGTATTACATGAGCACATGGAGATCAAAGAAGAGAGCTGCTAGGAAGAAAAGTGTCTGCCAAATACTGTTGAGCAATGTATTAACATTATTCAAATTCCTTTTAAAGAACAGTGCTTCCCCCCACAATTTCTTCTTGACAGGTGTCAGTTGATGAAGAGATATGTGCGGGGGTGGGTGTTCTTATCTAAAAGGATTTTAAATAATGTTAGCGACATTATTTGAATCAAAATTACTGCCTAAGTAATGTTATAAGCAGTTCTGTCTTTTAAAGGGCATTCAATTATGTTACATTTCTTAGTAGCCCTACCTTTCATACTCCCTTCCCCATTATGTGGGACTTGTGTATTTGCATTTCCTGGAGTATAAGATGCCATAATGGCACATGATCAGTCACTGTTATTAAACTGAACATTTCACAAATGTTGGTCTGTGAAGAGACCTGTGAGTTTCAAGGGTTTGAAGTGCTGACTTGGTTTGCTGTGAACTTGTGGCAGTTCAGCAATTCTGTAGCAGTGGAGAAATCAGGGTCCTGAGATGGTAAGTATGAGTGATTGGGTTTGCTTTGTTCTTTAAGAACAGCTGAGGAACAGGAGTGGATTTCTATCAGAGAATTTTGAGTGAACTTAAGAACACCGTAGTTATGCTCTGTGCCCTTTCTCCCCCTGTGATTCTTTCTGATCTATTAAAAAAATAAAAATAGTAATTTTCAGCCTCTTGGAGTGAGAGGCACTTTTCAAAGTAAAACTAACGTGTTTTTTCCTTACACTTGTTCTAAAATTAGGAATAATAAACTCGTGATGCATCCGTTGAATTTATTTGTGCATATCTTTTGAGATGTCAGCAAAGAGGCTGGCATAGTTTTACAGAGTGGCAGATGACATGTTTGAGGAGAAGTTTACATTCTAATAACTGCTCAAAACTAGAGGCTGTTGTTGATAAACACGAGAGTTGTGTTATACTCAATACTTTACAAAAAATTACACATGAAATGGGGAAACTAAGAATACGATTTCTTTCAATTCTATGTCTGATTCCGCTGGTAGCTCATTATAGAGTAGATCATCATAGAAATGTTTAGCTTTTGTTTCCATAGTGTCTGTGAACTGATGCAGCAACATTAGAGGTGCTTAGAAGAAGACCCCAAAGTAAGATTAAAATATCTTTCCTAATAAAGAAAAGAAAAAAAAAAAGATAAAAACTTGAAGTGCTGTGGAATTGGATTTTTTAGAAATTATTCATGTATGTAAAGAGGGAAAAAAAAGAAGCATTAAATAGTCCTAAGTGGAAAGAGTATCAGTAGAGTATAGAGTTGAGAGATAATACTTGCCAATTTACATTCAAAGCATATAAGCATATAACTGTAATGGCTCAAGACTGAAAACAGTTGTTTTCTAAATATTTGAGAAATGTTGGTATAAGTAGATATAACTTAGAAAAAAAAAGGTAAAAGTTAAATAAAATTCTTACTCAATAATAAAAATTCAAACACTGAAAATCTAAGATGCTACAAAAAAATTTTCCTAGTAAAGTTCCATCTTCATATAAGTTGGATACCTATAGTAAATTTCCTAGATATGTAGAAGAATCCCACAGCCCCTAAAGAAGGAATTCTATTCGTTGTGCATTTCTTTGTTCTATATTGAATGAATCTGTGAAGAAAAACAATCTATTAGTACACTTTCTCTTCCATAAGCTGAATTTACTGGAGGCTTAGAGGTGCTGTTCAATGTGATTATGTTATTTGCAGTATGCTGGCTGACTGCATAAGCAAATTAAAAATTATTTCTACATGTCTTGTACGATTTGGAGACTTCATTTTTAATACATACATAAATATCATATAAATGTTCCTGGAGCTGATGTGATCTTCTATTAGATAAACAACCATCTAGGCAGGTAAATATGATATGAAGTGGCCAAGGAAGGAAGGCAGTAAACATAGCAATAAGCAGAATTTGGAATTTTGTATTTGAAAGAAGTAGATCTAATGCCTGTTTTTCTTCTTTTTCTCCACAAAGTTCCATAGACGATAAGTTTTTCTAGATGACTGAGAAAGATGATCCCAGTATGCTCTAAAATACAGAATTATTTTGCAGAATTTTACCTCACCTTTTCATCCTCAATAATAACTATTTATATATTGTTCTATCTTTGTGAGGTTCTCTTCAGAAATTATGAAAAAGACATGATCTCTGTCTCAAACAAGAATAATAACAAGAGATGAAGGAAAGTGGGTGGGAAAAAGGATTATAACAAGTAAAGGCAATTAGGTAGTAATTGCATATAAATTTCAGCATTTAAACTTAGAATGAGGACAGAGAAGAAAAGAAGAATAGTTTGAATTGAGTGTTAAAAAAGGCATTTGAAAGTGGGGAAAGTAATCTTCAGCTCAGCAGAAAAGAGTGCAATACAAAAATGTATATGAATAAAAGTGGAAGGCTTGAGACTGTAAGTTTCTACTACTCTACACATCTTGCAAGGCCCCAAGATTGTAGAAGACGGGGATAAAAGGCGGGACTTATATCTTTAAGTCTTTCCCTTATATTTTCCTTCACTTCATTGTTTATGTTTACATGTCTTGCTTGATGTCTAGTGCCTGGAAATGCAAAAGATGGGCAGCAAGACATGTTGAAACTGGGAGTCTGTAATAATTCATACATTTTTGATCCCAGTACATCCCAAAAAATATAAGGAAGGTAAGTGAAAGTTGTCACTCACAAGAGACTCATATGAACCTGTCCTCCACATTGTCTTCCTGCAGAGATAGTTACTAGCAAGAGATGAAGCTGAAATGTTTGGCTTTCATTCAGTGCAAATTTGGAAGAAAGTTGAGGAACGCACAAGAGAGAGAAATCCCTTTGGTCACTGCATCCAGTTCTCCGAACACTCTTTCTCACAGGATTCCTTTTCTGAATTCAAGCTACATCCTGAAACTGGTTCAGAAGTTATTTCTCCCCTACTTGTCTGGATCTAGATTTGTTCTGGTATTTAGGTTTTCTTCATAGTTGTTAATTAAACCATAATTGTGGCAATTTATGACTATTGTATCTTGTGGTTCTAGTTTTTTTTCTTCTTCTCTGATATTTTTCCATTCAGTGTATTTATAAAGAGCAATCATAAATTGATTTCTTGCTTTGAGAAAAGTTTCACGTTTTCTAGACATTCCAAATAGACCACTTGTGCACCAGACTACGCACATGCTCCTGCTCAAGTTCATATTTCCAGCTGAGGTCTTGAAGACTTTTTCTGTAGCACAAACACTTTCTTACCATTGCAACACACACCTTTCTGTAAGTATCATATTAGTCATCCTATCTTCTTGCTCTTCCAGCACCTAAGAATCTTTTCCTCACTTTTCCCCAGAAGAGTGTAGTTATGGTGACATGTGCATTTTTCATCTCTACATTGCACTGCTGTTTTTCATTGAATATATTGCTGAATGGAAGAAAATAATGTACAGTCTCAGCTGGTTCCTGACCTCCCTCATGTATCAAGATGAGCCATAAACATATCTGTTGCTCATTTGGCTGTCGGGGAACTCTTCTCATCAAAGCAATTCATATATCAGGCTGCAATACCTTAGAGATTCTCCTTCTAGGTGCCTCAGTAACTGCTGGAATAATTTCCAACTATTTAAGCATAAGTCATAGAGCAGGCAGAGAAAAAAATCCTTGCATTGGAGATGAACTGGTTGACTAAGCTTTCAGAAAATCTCAGCACTGGATTAAACTAGTTTTTGACTGACAGCATCAAGAGGTTTCCTGTTTCGATTAAAACTTTACATAATAAATAGAATTGAATTAGTGACAACTATCTCCACATAAAAATTATCTGGAACAGAACTTTGCCCATGAATTAGCTGCTAAATACTCAGATATCCTAATGATGGTGACCACTGAAGTATAGTATAGACTCTACCAATCACAGTTTTTCTGTTTTTCAGATCAGTGCATTTTATTTTAGGCAGAAAGAACAGAAGTATTATTGTAGCCCATGACATTTGCAGAGATGTCCAAAATGGATATTTATTAAAATCAAATTAAAGCTTAATTGGAGTCCAGTTGGTGTTTATTAAGCTTTTCCTTTAAAAAAATTGCTTGGACCTTTTCTCGTGTTTACAAGATGAAAATGAATGAAGATATATAGCCAAGCAGGAAGAAAAAGAAAAAGCAATTCAGAAATTCTCATAGTAAAATAAATATGTTTTTTAAAGATTTTTTTCCCTTTTTATTAAACCAAGACATTTTCTGTAAACTGAGGTCTCAGGAGGTTATATTGGAGGGAATTTCAGGGAATTTTAACAAAGTGCTATATATTTTCTTTGATTATACCTAAATAGTATGGTTATACCTAAAAAGATGAAAAAGTAAATAACTACTAAGTAATGATCATGTGGAACTCACTGCCACAAAACAGCCCAGTCAAGCATTTAGTGGGATTCCCAAGGCAATGCATTGTGCTGCAACATACAGTGGTCAAATAGTGTGCACAGATGTCTGCAAGAATGGGTTGTGAAAGCAGATCATGCTGTCTACAACTCAATATAAAATTGAAAGATAAGGGTAAGGTAAGGACAAGAGTTGTTTTCCTACCTCGCAGAGCAGGGACAGCAAGGAGAGACCCACAGCCAGTGGGTCTCAGTGCACAGAGGTGGGAATTAAGGGACGGCAGATACTGGTGTGGGTACACACAGGGGCACAGGCATCACATCTCCAACAGGAGGGGTGTGAAAAGAGAGAAACAGCTCTGAGAAGAGGGATGTGTGCTTATAAGGCCCCTGTCCTGAGAGAAAATGGGTGCACTCAACCCAGTGAAGCTGGTGGAGCCACCATCTGTAAAGGTATTTAAAAGACACTTAGCGAGATGTGTTGCTTAGGGACATGGTTTAGTGGTGGACTTGGAAATGCTATGTTAGTGGTTTGACTTAATAATCTTAAAGGTCTTTTCAATCTAAACAATTCTGTCATTCTATGATTTTATACCTCTGTATCTGCATGATGCATGTGAGTGTGATTGCGATTTTTGGGAAATAGTTACAGGAGGATGTCTCAAAATGTGTAGGTGTTCATTAGCATTTTGCAAGTGTCAAGTGTTGTGGTTTGTTTTATTTGTGAATTGATCCTGACTGTATCTGATCACTGATTGCAACATACTGATGTGTCATGAATGAATGGACATACTCCTTGACACTGATTTGATTTAAACCATGTGAATTGAGCAGAGTTGTCTTTCCCTGCAACACATGGGAAAGGAGGCATTGAATATAAGGCATAATGATGAACCAATCTTGGGCCAAAAATCAAATCTAAAAGGAACATGCGGGACAGATGAAAAAATACAAAATTTTAATTTTTTTAATTATTATTTATAATAAATGAACTAATTTTCAAAGTGATACTATATGACCAGATGCTTCCAGACCCTTTCAACTAAACTGATACAGAGAGCCTCCCAGAAAGGGCTTTTCCAGGACATTTCTAGCTCAACATCATAGAGACAATTCTCAGTTTCAAAGGGCTCAGGTAAGTTTCTGTATTTCCTGTTTGGTAAATCACTCTGGCCTCCCAGATGGAGAAATTCAGACCAGATTGTGAATCAGTACTGCGTTATTTAAAAATTTGTCTCCAGCTGAACTTCAGAAGCATATATTGAGTGAAAGATAAATAGTACAGATCAACAAAAAGACACATTAATATAAACAAAAGCTTCTGCAATTATGCTTTTCTACACCCACTGAGTTTGTTTTGAACTAATCCCATCCATTTTTATTTTATTTTATTCTTTTTGACTGAAAACTGTAACCACTAAATCTTTCTTGCTGGTCTCTATACCTTTTTAACTACTTTAAAAATAATCAAAGAAATACAGCATTGCACCACCATGGTTGCTAAAACTCCTCAGAAACATAGTATTGAGGCACTGGGCTGTGCTCAGGAGAAAGTGAGTTTTATTTAAAAAATATTAAAGAAGAGCTGAAGTAGCAGTAATTGAGGGGTGTCTCATATGTAAAACTTGGGTTTCAAAATTATTCTCTGTGGCTGGGGCCACATTTGGGAATAAATCTTCACAAAAAATGAAACCAAGTGAAGTTTATTTAAAGTAAAGGAGAAGGAAAATATTTCACTGACACAGGGGAAGAGTGAATGCTAGTATGCGGAGTCTGGTAGCTACAACAGATGACCAGGATCAGGATATCACAACATTGTATCCCCTTAAAAAAGTTCAGCTACAGCATGCCTCGCCATGTCTAGCTGCAAGCAGTGATCCTCTGGATATTTGGAGGTTTCAGTCTGACCATTAACTTCTTAGAAGAAAGGCTCTTAATATGCAATAAGCTCAAAAGTGGTAAAAATTATGTTACCTAACTGAAAAAGGAAATTAAAAAGCAACAGTTACTGAAACATGCGTATAATATTCTTGAGAAACTTCTTATGTGACACACTTCCGCTTTTTCCTTTTCTCCTTAAGCTATTCATTCATCTCTTTAAGAGGATGTATACGTGACATGCCTGATACACCTGCTGTAGTAGTTACTTGTTTTTAAAAAGACCCAATTCTGTTCTTGCACAAAGAGTTATTTCTCGGTTCACTGAGTTACACCTGCTTTACTTCAGTGTGAATGAAAGAAGTTTTAAACTCCTTCTCAAGATGCTACAGAGCCAATAACAAACTACTGCAATGGGGTGTACATCAGACAGACAGATGAGACGTCAATCCGCGATTCTGGCAGAGGAGGTTGCCATGGAATTACAGATATTTCCCAGATGTGAAAAATGCTATTTTGATGTCTCTTAAATTGGATAAGGAAATATTTATCTGCTAGTCTGTGATTTCCTCATCAAGGCTTAGCTCTTTAAAGCTAGGCAGGATTCAAGTCCCGCCTATGGTCAGCAGGAAAACAGAGACATCCCCAGATGGTCTGGTCATACTCATTATCATGAATATTCAGGTTAGGATGTTTTTCTAAGTAGCTTTTCTCTGATGAGTACATACAGAAGGAACCCCAGATTGACCTACATACCTAATTTTACATAGTCTTTCTTTAAGTAAAATGGATTTCACATTTCACCTTATTTTGGGAGGGAACTAAATAGTCTTGTTGGTACTTAAACTCTGAAGGCTGGAATACAGCAAAATGGGTCTCAGATAATCTGTCTGAGGACAGAATCAAGTAATTAGTGACAAGGTGGGAACTCCAAGCTTAAACAACATGAGTTACTGAAAAGCAACAGCATCTCAAGATTGGCAAAGGATTTTAAAAAACTACACCTCCACTCCACAAGATGTTACAGGATTCAGGTAAAATGTTCTCTTACACTGTTTTGAAATTTTTCCTCATGATCAGACACCAAACACTGGAATAACAAATTAATATCCTCTTCAGTTTTGAGGCTAATATCCCCTTCAGTTTTGGGCTATGTTAATAGGATGACTCAACATCAAATATATTTTCAGCCAATTGATTTAAATATAGCTCATATGAAAGGCAACTAAAGTTTGTTGCAAAAGTAGCGGTTCAGGAGTGTGTGACCTCTGAGCATGACTGCTGTAGTTCAGCTGTGGGGAAAAATATTTTACTACTTTTGATCAGACTAAAAATAAAGAAAAATCCAGGGAAGGTGACAGCCTTGTTCATCAAATGAAGACACACAGTCTTCAATTCAGTTAACGATGCCAAGTAATGGCATACAGAGGATCATTTCAGTGACACAGAGAGAAGAGGAAGAATACTTCTATTGTTAATTACAACAATTAAATTCTGATGGATAGAACATTTAATGGTACAAAATAATTACAGGAGGATTGCCTAACTTAGTTATTTGACTATTCAAAAATTTGAGAGAGAAGCTTTTCTACTCCGCATGATGCACAGCTCTATTCCTAAGGATTTCCAAGTGCTGGTAGCAAAGCTGCACCAGTTGGCAATTTGATTATCCTAAAGTTCCTGAGAAACAGGAACCTGAATCAGGGCCTCATGGATATCTAAAAAGCCCATGGGAGGTACTTTTTTTATCTTCCCAACCACTCCAAGATGGGAAATTCCCAATTCTAGTTGAAACTAGATGATCTTTAATATATCTTCCAACCCAAATCATGTGATTTTATGACCCTTTGAGACCCAACAGTAAGAAAGGCTTAGGAAATCGTTGCCAAGTTATAATTCCAGTCTGAAAAAAAGCAATCTGGCAGGATTTTTCTGTAGGAATTCTTCTCATATGATAAGAAATTGGAGAAAAAAGATAAATAGTCTCTCGTCAATAAGCACAGTCACCTCAACTAAAGAGAGACAAAATCTATAAAATGCATTCTGCAAAAGAAATAATCATATTGTGTTTCTTTATCTAACTCTGAAGTTTTGAGAAGGCTAAGCTTGACATTCTTAAAAAAAAAATCAAAGGAAACTAAGTAGCCTGGGTTTACATCAGGGAATAAAGTGAAATATTTCCTGAATAAGAGATTATCAAATTACAGTCTTGTCACTACAGTTTCCTGCAAAGGGTCAGCACCTTCTCTTGTTCCTGACAGACAAAGAAAGTGTGACAGGCTTGATCAATATTTCAGTTAACAAAACGGCTGGCTAATAAGAGGACTTATGACAGACAATGTTTGTTTCAAGGCAATAAAATAAACGTTGTCTCAAAGATGTTTCCTTTTGCTTTGTTTTCCTTTTCTTGCTTGTTGAATAGTTTTCATTAATCTGAATTTTCTTTCTTCAATCCTGAAATATGTGCGTTCAAAACCAAATTTTCAAAGATGTGGGGGAAAAAAACTAATCAAAAGGTCATGTAAATTAAAACAGGAACAGTTTTGGTTATCTGTCAGTTGTAAAAGAACAAGTATGTTGAATGGAAATTTTAACACATTAAATGCATGTGCATGTCACTCTCATGTGATGAGCAGTAAGAAGTGCACTGAGAACAAGAGTGGTGCAGACCTCGATGATATCCTAAACTCTGCCTTTGCAAACTATTTCCTTTAACTATTGCCCTCACCAGCATTTGTTCAATCACAACTGGAATTAGAGGACAGCATCAGTTCCTGTCTATTCTGCCATGCATAAAGAATTCTGAAAAGGATTATATTCCAGATTTCTCCTTCTGTATAGTCATAACATTTAAAATACCATTAAACCTTTGCTTTTACTGCTCTGTGGGCTCCTGTACCCTACAGCTTACCACATTTCAGAGTCTGTAGGGGTTCATATTGTACTCTGAGCTTTGTGTAATGTTGCCATGTTTCCATAAAACCATTATGTGGAAGAATGTTGCAAGCTCTGTTTTTTATTTTTCTATGGCAGTTTTGTGTGACACTTATTTATATACCTTATTATGTATTGTAGTCCCTAGTGATCATTTTTCATGGTGATCTAACTTGTCTGGTATTCTTTCCCTAAAGGCTCTAAACACAGTGGCTCTATATAATCTCAAGGCTTTAAAGCTGAGCTGTTCTGAAGCTGCATTCAGCAGCTAAAACTTTCCACTTGAGCTATCATCTTTGTGTGCGAAGTGTCAGCTGCATTTGATCCAACTCAACATTTTGTGTGACAAAAGCTGCACTTCTGGAAAGAACCACCTAAAAGACACCTCTTGGCAATGGAATGCATTGGTCTGGATGAACATGCCAGGTCTGTGCAGGGGGGATGGATGAACTTCCCTCCACCTCAGCTTCAATCTGCCAGATAAGAGCCACAACCTTTGCTTTATCAGAGAATGCTGAACCTGAGTTATGCTGATGTGACCAAAAGCATAGTGTTTAAATAGGAGATTGTTCCCCTTAAAACATTTGTGTCCAAGTTTGTTAAAGCAGATGAAATATTACCTTAACAAGTTCTCCACCCTAGAAACTTTCCAAGGTGTCCAGCATATATTTGTTCTTTTTTTTTTTTTTTTAACATGCATTAAGATGCTAAACTTCTCGTGACAAATTCATGCTGGGGAGAAGGAAGAGAGCCAAGATGGAAGGGAAAACTGAAGTTTACATTTCAGTGTCTTCTGTTTGTGTTTATGTTCCCACCCCCCATGGAATTAACTTAATGCCTTCTGAAACCTTTTATCAAGCCAGAAGAATGCTGGGCCCAGTGGGTTATGGTGGGGCTTACGCTGTTTGATTCAGCCTTTCATGCTGATTCACATTACTTTCTATCACACATCAAAGAAACCTTCAAAATTTGGCATGTTCAAATTACTGCACTATTTCTAGGTTTCTGTTTATTACCATTAAAACCTCAAAGTCTCCAGTATCGATTGGGTGTTTCCTTTTTTAACAGCCTTTAGCATCCATGTGTTCATGCATGAATCCATTCCTCCCTCCTTGTAGATTCTGAAGGCTATTTTCAACAAGGCTCCCTCTGAAGCTTATAGCCTTCAGTGGCCCAAATGGACATGGCTTTCTACAAAACATATTCCACAGAGGATGCTAAGGTCTTTTGGTAATCACTAGACTTCATATAGGTCAGGTGGAATCTCAATCTCTCCTTGAAAGACAAACTGCTTCATGGGCTATTTATTCTGCTTAACTTTGCTTATAAAAAATTTGGGCAGCTAAAATAACCAAATTATTTGAATTCCTCATGAGAGTAATGAAGAGATACAGGCATAAGTACTGAGCAATTAATTCCTTTCAAAGATAGATATCTGAGATATGTAGGATGGATTGCCTGTGGAGGTGCCACATTCTCTGTGCTGGCTGTAGATAATTACCTTCAATTACTGACTTTCATATGGATAAAATTAGATGATGTGATGATAGAATGACCTTGCAGAGGAATGGCTCCCAGTACAGGCAATTTTAAAAGCCTATGAACATTTTGTTGTACAAACAGTGAGATATAAACATCAGACACTGGTAATAACAGTAGTATTTACATGCTTCACATTTTTTCAGACCACTTGAAAACACCTTACAGGTGTTGAGTTCTGGGGTTTTTCCCTTTTATTCTTGTTGTTGTTGAAGGTGATTTAAAGCATATCAGGAGAAATAGACTAAATCCAGCTGCTACATCTCCAGGCCCACATTACCTATATGTGTGCAGATTTTCGTGTCTGAGACAAAGGAGTGTTAAAGTACTGTATGGGAAGACCTTAAGTCAGACACAGTTCTCTCTGCTACATGTTCTCCTTAGAAATAGCAGAACAGTGAGGTTTAGAAACAGACAAATTTAGACAATAAATAAAAAAAAATAAATTGACTACAAGTCCCCTCCCTGCTCATTGTGCCCTCTGCTCCCTTCCCCCTTGCTTATTATCAAATAATATCTGGCTTTGTGTCATGTAATGCCTTGAATGAACTCCACAGAATACCTCCACAGGGCCAAAGATCCATAAATGCTTCATTCCCTTTGTGGGAGAGAAGGAGATGGGAATGTCATTTCATGTTAAGATTATAGAGCACTAGCTGCACTCCAGCTCATTTCAAAAGTCTGGCCCTTTACATTAACATTATTGACCTTTAGAATACTACTGTCCTAATCTCACCTGGCAGCAGATGCTAATTTCTTATCTTTTCCTGCCAATAATGATTGAATTCAAAGAAAGTAATAGCAGTGTAAAATACCTGTATAATGATTAAAAAAACAGTCACCGTGTGACTAACTGTAAAACCTGACTCGCCTATCCAAAATGCAGATTAAGAGACTCCAGGTAATCCTATCAATATGGAATTCCAGCAGAATTTAGGAGGCAATTTAGTGTTTGTCCCAGAGATACCTGAGCTATAAGCTAGCTATAAGGAAAGACTAGCTGAATGAAAAGACAAAAGCATCCTCACATAACCACAGATACTAGGATTTTTCTGTACTCGGGTAAAGTTTTCTTTGAAAGTTTTCCACACCAAGAAACTTGTGAAGCCCCTGGCTGCTCCTGGAGCACAAAACAGCAGCAGTGTCAAAGACTTCACTATATTTTGTTGGGCTTGTTAGCCTCCAGTTCCTAATCTCAATGTAAAGACACATATTTGGTTTTGTGATGAATTGAAATGATGTGAACTGCTTGGCATTTGATCTAAGATACAGTATGTGATGAATGCAGGGGTATCAAATAGTCTATGACAGATGTGAAGCCATCTGACAGGGAGAAAAAGATGTTCCATATCACAAGAGAAAGGACATTTCTGCATTATTGGAAAAAAAGGTAAAATCCATGAAGCCACTTTCTCTACCCCCAACCGCAGTGGGATGGGGAGGAGAATTGGAAAAAAAGGTAAAATCCATGAGTTGAGATAAGAACAGTTTAATATTGAAATAAAAATTAATAGCACTAATAATTGCAATATAATAATGAAACAACAACATAATAATACAACAAATAGGGAGACAAAAAAAAAAAAAAAAGAGCAATAAAATCCAAGACAGACAAGTGATGCACAATACCATTGCTCACTGCCCACTCGATGTCTACCCCATCCCAAGCAGCGACTGGCCAACTCCCTCCAGTTTATATACTGAGCATGGTGTTCTGTGGTTTGGAATACCCTTTGGCCAGCTCAGGTCAGCTGTCCTGGCTATGCTCCCTCCTGATTTCTTGTGCAGCTGTGCATGGGAAACTGAATTTAGAGTTAGGACAACTAAAATATCAATGTGTAATCAACACTGTTCTCATACTAAATCCAAACCCCACAGCATTGTAACGGCTACTTAGGAAGAAAATTAACTCTATCCCAGCTGAAAGCAGAACATATTCTTTCATATCTCATCTTCAGAATCTCATGTTTCTCATCAGAAGTTTGATCAGATGTATTCAGGTTCTAGTAAACGGCAAGAAGGAAGACTCTCGCGGATGAAGGGAATCTGATCAGAATCAAGCACCAGTGTTAGCAGGCAGCAGTGAGGGGTATGCTTGCCTAATTTCATCGTGGAAGAATGAGTTTTATAAATGATTGCAGAAACCAAAGTAACCTCTCAGGGAAAACAAAAAATTGAAAATTTCCTAATAAATTTCCTAAACACTTTCAGCTGCTGTGCAATGGCAGAGAAACATTAACTCTGCTTCTAATGTTTAGTAGCTTAAGCACTGCTCAAAGCACTGCAAGATTGTACACATTTATGAAGTTTATTTTCCAAGTTTAAACTTCAGATTTTCCTAACAGTTCATGAAATATGTTCCTATTTACTTCAAGAAATAATACAATGCAATGAATATTAAGAATATTAATAAAACTAGTCATATTTAAGATGAAAAAGTGCTTCACTGCTTTGGTGGTCTTTTAAAGAGAATGTTTTTCTGTATTTACCTCAAGTACTATATAATCACATAACTTCAGTACTTGCTGTCCAGAGCCCCTGGTGTTAGGTGAGACACAGACAAAAGGCATGGTAAATACCTCAGCTTTTCTGTGCTTTTATGTTTTTACCAAGATATAAAATGAAGCAACAGCAATTTCTTATCTTCATAGCAGGATGCTGTGAGTAATAACTAACAAATGCCTGCAAGGTTCTAAGAACTTTAATCCTATTTACTGGAGAGGTCAAAACTCTTATGCTTCCAAGAGGAAACAAAGATTTTACATTGCGAAAAAAACCCAGAGATTTATTTCAGTGCATCCATTAGTCCTGAGGAGAGCCAAATATCCTTCCAAGCTCATGACAAAGTGTTGTAATGTGTGGTGGATAACCTGATACATCTTTATGTGAATTAAGATCATGCAGTTTTTCAAAACCATTTGTTATTCAAACTCATGCTTTATTGCAAGGCTATGCACGTCTGTATGTCTTTGCTCCAAGACAATTCAGTAAAATAAGCTCAGATCTAAAGCTGCTTCTGCTCTCAGTGAGATCTACCTTAATCCCTTGAGAAAGAAAGCCTGGTCTGTCAAAATATCTTAGAGAGCAAATGGAATGAACACAGAAATATGTATGTATATATTAAGCAGCCCTCATTTATGTACACTATAACCTTAATTTTTGTACTAGTAATTTTAACTGGGACAACAAAAGAGGTCCAAGAAGGTCATGTGATAGTGTATTGTAGCTCTGGGACAGAGACCCGTCCTCTTGTGTGACCCCTTGTGATGACAAAATAATAGAAGAGAAGCTTTTCAAGAAGGTAGAAAGTACAAATAACTCGGTACCTGACAGTCAAAAGCTTAATAGCAATGATATCTGTTGATAGAGAAATTTTGAATTAAGAAAGTGTCCCAGGTCATACAACCTTTGCCCATACGCTCAAACTCAAGAAAATCCCTCCAAGTTAAATTTCTAGTTAATGTAATGTGCTCAAGCTACACAGGAGCTATATGCAACCTAATGCATTAATTAGCTTACATAACACTTACTTACAAAGTAATATTTAATCTGAACTGCCTGAAAACACATTGTCAAGATGGCAGACTGCATTATTTCTTAGGCATTCAGAACAGTTGTGGTATACTATCATCTCATCACTTTGTTTTATCTAAACTTATGTAGAGCCCCTTGGAAATGAAGAGTAAAAAAACCGGTCTGAAAGCAGTGTATTATTTTACATTGTTGTCATATTACATTGTGTCATTTCATTTGATATTAAGAGTTGTCACATCATATTAATGTTGTAGGTCAAGGAAATGGTAATGTGGTGGGACACACCAGATACAGATAGCAGGAGCTAAATCAGAATTAATTTGCATATTCTCATCGACTTCATTAACTGTTTGGTATCTCAACACGGTCACAGCAGTTTTCAGAAAAATAGAATTATTTTGTCTAAGTACACATAATTTAAGTGGCAATACTGAAAAGTTCATGAGCAAAAGGGACATTAAGGTTATATATTGCAAAAATATTAGTTTTAGATGTATATATAAATATATTTTTGAATGTTATGCTGTGAGAGAATTTTTTAAAATATTACTGTCTCTAAGATAGCTTTTTAGGTTCAATAACTCTAAGGGCTTTTAACTTAGGAAGCAGTTCTTCACCAAAGAGTCTCATCAGTAGAATTGTATTAAGCCGGATGCAAAAGACATTTATGAAAAGAGTAGTTGTAAATACATTGAGATTTTCACACTCATCTGACATGTTTTAAATTCCATGTACAGGTTGGAAAACAGATCTGTTGGATCTTGTTTGGGTTTTGAGTGGTTTGCTTGTTGCGTTTTTGTTTAGGTTTTTTTGTTTGTTTGTTTGGTTTGGTTTGGTTTTTGTTTGGTTTGTCTGTTTGTTTTTTTTTCCTTTGAGAGGATGGTACTCTTAGCAAACAGTAGGTCTTTATATGTCCATCCCAGAACCAATATTTCTGATACAAAGACCAAAATATCTTAAATGTCTCAGTTCCCTTCTATGCCTTTAATACCGAAGATAATCTTATGTCTAGAGAGGTTAAATCCATTTTCAACTCTGAGTTGATACTCAAGAAAAATAAGATTCTTGAAACACTTCAATATGTGCTTAACTTGCAAAGAAAATAGGAGAGTTCAGGTATTTTTTAAAATAAAACTTCACATAAATTGTAGTTTTAGATATAAGAGTCACAGTAGAAATAAAATTGTTAAAAAAGGGCCTAATACATATGATGAACATGGAAAAAGCCCAGCATATACTAGTCTTTTTTGACTGCTAGTCTCAGAAAGAAAAGCATTAAAGGATCCTGCATATCTGCTTACGTTTCTGGTTTCTAAAAGGATAGGAATTTAGTGAATCCTGGACATTTCACCTTTACCATGGACTTTGAGCCATGCTGAATTGAGCATTTGATAGAGTGACTCTGCAATGTCTAAACAAGTGAATACAATATTTTTGGGATCAGCCAGGCCAATGTATATGTGACATAATGTCACCATTTCCCATTAGAGATTTCTGAAGCAAACAATATCCAGCAGCAAAGAATAACTGACAATCAGATCTTCTGATAAACTTGATGGAAAGTCAGAAAAAACATTAGAGATGCAGAAAGGGGCTATAGATGTTTCACACAGATGGAGAACATGTTAGATATGATCTTATTTATACAAGCTTTTTAGCTACAGCTGACATGCTAGGATGGGGTTACATAATCAGATTTAGGTTTTTTTAAGCACTGAGTCTGTAGATCTTCTTCTTACTAAACTAAAACTTTTTGAAATTTAACCAAATTACAGTTTCAAATTTAATGCTGAATGATCCAGCAATACATACAACCTTATACATATAAAGCATCTGGCACTATAAAGACATAACCTTGGCTCAGTTGTGTAACTGACCATTAAATAAACAATGAGAGTAATAGGAGAATACTACAGTACTTATCAAAACATTGTGTTTCTCTAATTTTTAATGTAATTTTAAAGCTAGTTTAAGTATGGATTCCTTGGAAGGTTACTTCAGATGCATAGGATATTTGGTTGTTAAATTCAGCACCTAATCATTCCCGTTTTAATTTTTTTAAAAATCTGAACTGCTATGACATAGATAAAATAATAATTTTTTTACATTAAAATAAAAAATCTATGAAAACTAGTTTCTATCTGAAACTTTGTTTAGCTACTGCATAATCTGATAGTATGACTTAGACTTGAGACATCATGAAAATTTAAGCATGTCATGAGCTAAATTTATCCTGACCACTACCTCTGTAAGCTGGGGAATATTAACAATGTTAAGCTTCACTGGATCTCTTTCCAATACTTTCTAGTTCTGTGCAGCTTCTTTACTCTAATATGCAGTGGCATTGATAACATAACCCAGCATGATAAAATTGTGCCCTCCTTAACTCCCTCCCTGTATGATTGGGATTCTGGCTCTAGGGCTTTGCATTCCTGCTTGACTAAGATGCAGCTTGAGCAGGAATGAAGCAGACTTCCCATTCGGCTTCAGCTGGCCAAAACTGGTCCCTGAAATTGAAACTTTTGGCATTAACTCCTTCTGTTTCAGAAAAATAGTGAATTCAAGGTGACCTTTTTTACCTACATATAACTGTGAAAAAAAATAAATCTGAATAAATGCAACTATTGCTTGTTCTAGATATAATGTTATTTCCATTCAGTTTTGCCACCTCTTCAGTGAGTTTGTGCCTCCCTGCCTCAGGTCTGTATTGTAAGTCTACAGTGTAGGAGAAAGAAGTTGGTCAATGCAGGAGTGAAGTGTGCTGCCCCCAAGTTCCATGTCTACATGTCTTTTGAAGACCTCCAGGTGTGGCAACTCCACTACTTCCTAAACAGCCTGCTCCAGTGCTCGACAAGTCTTTCAGGGAAGACATTTTCCATAATAAGCATTCTATATTTACAATGTGTGTAAATATGACCTCAGGTGTATTCTGATGGCAATTTTTGATTTCCGTAGGATTCCAACAGAAATTAAAGGGTTTTCCTACCCTCTTGGAAGCCATAGTTTTGGAAAACACCTAGATGCTAAAAGATCAGTTCCACTGATGTGGGTGCTTAGGCACGTTTCTGCGTCACATCTGAGGTGGATCAGGTACAACAGCTATGCTGAGGTGCCCAAAGAAAGATTCTTTTCCATATTGCTTCAACTGTTGGCAAAATGATTGACAAGAGGGTGTATCATCTGTCTTGAGCAAGTTCATCAGTGACTAATGGTCCTCTTCATAATCACTGAAATACCACACCAAAACAACTTAGCTATTAATTTGTCAGATCCGAGTATTCCTCTGAGTCATAAGGAAAATTCATTTTATTTGAATGTCAATTAATAAAATAAAGAGAAGGGAAAAGAGATACAAGCTTGATAAAATACCCCATTAGTCTACTTATATAACTGGAAATAGATATTTTTCTCCTTCAGTTGTTTAAATTTGTTATATAACAGGGCTTCTTTAATAAGGGAGTTTATATTTAAGAAAACCCTCAGACAACAAAACCAAAACCACCAAACACATCACTTCTTGTGAAAAATTTTGTTTCCTTCCCTCCTTCCCTCCTTCCTTCCTTCCTTCCTTCCTTCCAAAATTAGTCCTGAGAAGTATGAGTTAGGGTAGAAACTCTTGACAGTCTTGAGTACCATATCTGGCTTCCTCACTGAGGAGCTACTGATGGAGATCTGTGTTCAGGAAAGCCAGCAGAAGTTGAAGGCACCCTATACCCCACAGATGATGTTAGCAGGCAGCTTATGAATTCTTCAATACACAGATATGTGTCTTAGTATGCTTGCAATGGATATATACAGCAGCCCTAAAAATGACTTCCTCACACTGATCTCCCACATTTTGCAGCAGCAGCTGCAGCTCTACCCCATTTCCTGTCACTTCTCTTTCATCTTATATCCCAAGTGCATGTCTATGCATGATGTTAGTAAATAAAAATTTTAAAATAACTTGCCTTGTTATATATGGAATATATATGGAATATCCAATTTGGGCACGTAATTCCTGGTTCTTCATCTCTAGTAATGGGCTTGCCTCTTAAAGGATCAGAGGAGAAGCGGATCCTGCAGTTAGAGGGAGCTGTTGTCTGTGCTACATATCTTAGACTCAATTAATGGCATGGCAAGCAACCCTTGCTTTGTCAGACATGTCTGTTCCTACTGCCCAAGAGCTCTTAGAGATAATTGATTCTGGCACTTCTATTACTGCCCAGAAATACAAGGGCATATTTTTTACATTTGCTCAGACACTGGTTTGAGGAGAATGGTTTTCCCATAGGATATTGCTTACACTACCTATTTGTGCCTTCAATGAGACTGTGTGCAGACTTGGTACTCTCATAACACGGTGATGAGTGCAACATAAAAGTGATAGATCCAGAACACTTTTTGTTGCAA
>NW_016690341.1:953222-1029921 GCF_001604755.1 Lepidothrix coronata | reverse complement strand
TATTATTATTATTATTATTATTATTATTTATTTATTATTATTATTAGTTGTGGGATGCAGAGATAAATAAAGTACACACAAAAGCTATACATTTGATATTATCATTCCTGGTTGCCTTGTCCAAAGTGTGCTTTCACACAGAGAAATGCTTGTGCTCTGATAAACCAAGAAAAGGGAAAATGGAAGAGATGGACCTTCAGTGACTATGTATAGGTAAATGTCCTATGTATATAATTTTTCCTTCCAGTTCCTTAAGACAAAAAACTTATGAATACAAATTTTATTAGTGAATTTTCTGTGATGTAGTGGAAGGAAGAACTAACAGCATCATATTTGAACAATGCAAACATAAACCAAAAATTAGTTTTCAAAGATAATAGGCCAAATATTCACAAAAATCTTATTAAATTGCATCTGAAAATCTACATGCAGACAATGAACTGCATATGTGTCCACAAAAGCTCACTTATGCTCAGTTTCTCGTATTATCTGTAGGCATTACCCTGTTTGCCCACAAATAATTGAATATGGGTCAAATTTTTTGCAGCAGGAATGTGACTATGCTGAGAGATTTAATCCTTGCGGGATCTGCTGCTTTGTGCCTACATCTGAGCTTAGTAAAGACTGTTCATTCAATACATCAGCTTGAGAGGGTGAGTTCAAACCCTTGCAACTAAGATTTATTTAGGGGCAAAGGACTGGGAAGAGTTTGACTAGTGAAAATAGCTACTGAATCCTCCTCTTTAGC
This sequence comes from Lepidothrix coronata, assembly GCF_001604755.1. Classification (NCBI taxonomy): domain Eukaryota; kingdom Metazoa; phylum Chordata; class Aves; order Passeriformes; family Pipridae; genus Lepidothrix; species Lepidothrix coronata. The sequence goes on along the minus strand of NW_016690341.1, from coordinate 1,029,173 downwards.
TGCTCAAACAAGCCCGAACAGTAACTAATTCTTGAAAAAATATGAAGCAAGCCCTTTTGCTGCGTCAAGAGCATAAAAATCATAAAGCTGCTTGAAAATACTGGTCCATCTCAGAAAGATGGACTAAAATACACTTTCTTGTGCTGTCAGAGGCTTTTCAGTAGAGTTGTTTAAAATGTGGGATGAATAAGATCAGAGGCACATGGAAGATACCTTAAGTCATTTGAGTAGGTGTTTCTCTGTGACTTGTGCTAGTTATATGAACCTCACTGTTCCCCTGCTATCTTGGCCTTACAGATTCTTTTGTCTCTACCTTTTTTTCCTCAGAGTGTGAGAGAGAAAGAGGTGTTTCCTCTTCAGTGTGTCCAGGGGATGGGGCCATAAGAGAAGTAGTGTATGTGGAGCATGGCAGAAACACAATGACACATGAAACTTCCTCATTGTGTTTGTTCCTCCCTCCCACCATTCCTGAACTCTGATATTCACATATAAGCCTGCTGAGCAGGGATCAAAGAAAATTGCTGCTAACAACATGAGAAAATTATACATGCATAGCCAGGTAATCATTTTGAAGGTTTGTTTGTGGGTTGTTGTTTTTTAATATTGAGGGCATTTATGTCTGTTCATAATTAGAGATGCTTATAATATGCATTAACAGTAACTGTCCACACTGCCTTTTTGGAAACATGTGACTTGATGTTAATGACTCGAGTTTGCTAACAATTTACAGGCAAACATTTACCACTCTAATACACCACTTACTCATTTGTTCTTCGTATTTCTAATTTTGCATATATCCTTTCCTGAGATCCAGAAATTACTTACTCCATCACCCATGCTGCTTCTCCTACTTAAAGATGTAAATGTGTCCCAATTGTACCAGATATTTAGCATATGCTTAAATATAAGCATATGAATACTCCCACTGAGGTAAATGGGACTGCATGATTAGACTCATACTTAAAATGCTCATTCAAAGCTGAAAGAAATCACATACTTTTCTTCTTAAATTCTGGACAGTCCAACATTACCCCAGGACTTTGTTTTGGTTTGTGAGTTAGTGGTATGTTGTTTTGTAAATCCTCTATTGAGTATCATCCTGACAGGTTCTCTTTTCTCATGTTTTGCTGAGGTGTCAAACATATTGTATACCTGCTTGCAAGTGTTTTTTTCTAATGCAGCTCTGAGTGAATAACCATATCCAGAGAGCATAGCCCTGCACTCAGCTGCACAAGCAGCCGGTGGTGTCCTCAAAGTGCAAGGCACATTGTTGTATGGGTTTTACACAGTGAAAGGCAATCTATCAAAACAGTGCTTTTCTCTGCTTTTCACACTTTTTACAACCAGTGGATGCTTTGGACGATGGTTTTAGGAACAGTGAGGTTAGAAATGTAGTCTGTGTATATCTTAATGTCCATAAAATCATAGAATCATAGAATGGTTTGGATTGGAAAACACCTTACAGATCTTTTACAGACCTCACAATGCCCCTGCCATGGACAGGGACACTTTCCACTAGACCAGGTTGCTCAGAGCCCCATCCAACCTGGCCTTGAGCACTTCCAGGGTGGGGTATGCACATCTTCTCTGGGCAACATATTTCACTGCCTCAACACCTGCACAGTAAAGTTTTTCTTCCTAATATGCAATCTAAACCTACCTCTTTCCTTTTGAAGGCATTCCCCCTTGTCCTGTCACTACATGTCCTTGTATGTTCTGCACACAAACACCCCTGAAGCCTTGAAAAATGCAGTCAGACAACACAATCCTTATTTTGGGAAACTTGACTACAAACTGATTTCTAATTCCCGAGACACCTTTATTTTACTTTAGGAATCCTGACTGTTCAGAGAACCAGAGAGAAAGAGTTCTCCTAATACCCCGAATGTTTGTTTTCTGAGGATCAAAGCGTTTATACACCATCTTGCACAACCCTTAAAATACAGCAAGATTTCTATAAAAACTGGTCATTTATTCATATTTTAAAATAAAAAATATAATCTGAACATTTGAAAGACCATTTCTCTAACTCTTCTATTTTCTCCTCTATACTTTTTAAATCTATTCTCTTTAAACTTTTTGGAGTAGGGAATTCTCTTTTATGGTGGTTTTATATGGGACAGATAATAGGTGCTCTCTTCTAAATGGGAGCTCTCTCTTCCATATATGTGAGTCTTCTTACCACAAACTGAAAAAAAATTACAGCTGTGCATGCTTTTGTATTTTTTTTTTTTACAGCTTTTCACATGTGCTTCTGGAGTGCTATGAACAAATAATTCTTACTATAATATTCACAAAATGATGCTTCTTAATGTACTTGTCTGTTTAAAAAAAGTATTTGATAAAAGCAGAAGATTCAACATCTCTAAGGAAAAAATAAAAAAGCAAAATTTCACAATGTCTTGATCTACTAAAAAATATTCATTGTAAAAAAGGAGACAGCTTGGAGGTAATGATAAGAAGGATGATCATATCATATATTCATGCCTGAAAGCATCAATTCTTGTTTTACTTTTAGTGATAATCTTTTATACAAAATAGTATTTCAGCAGTTCTATGTTTTCCTTTCAATTGTTTTCCAAAGACTACTAGCAGAGTTACAAAAACATTATTTTTCAAACTGCTCCATGTGTTGTGTAGGAATGGAAACCAAACAGAAAAATGACCACTTTTGGCTCATTGGGAAACCACTGCTAAGGCAGATTTTTGGACGGGAAATCTTTTTTGGAATAGTAGTTACCAATCCCTCCAATCTCTGTGTCCTGGTTCTGGTCAGGACACGGTTAACTTTTGCAGCATCCAGGAGTGGCACGGCCAGGACTCTGGGATTATTCAATACTATCTTGGGCTATGTTCAGGGGAACATGAGTTCTTTAGGGTTTTCTAGGGTTTGCCAGGGTATGTGCGGTTGGGTGGCGTGGGTTCCACATAGTGGCCAATCACGTATGAATTGTTTGCTTCTCTTGTACCCTCTGTTTTTAGTATTGTTGTTTTTAATGTTCATTTTCTTATTTCACTGCCGTTTCCATCCTGCCACAGGGGAAGGGGAGGAGTGAGAGAGCAGCATGTAGTCTGAGGTGTTTCAATGGGAACACTAAATTGAGGAGTACCATTCCCAAACCACAGCACTCTACACTGAGATACCACAGCCCAAAGACATCTAGATAGGCAGAGAAAGAGGATAAATGGAGGAAAATAAAACATGGTTGAGGAAAACTTCATATTTACAACTGCTGTAACCACTGAAGGGTTTGCACTTAGAAAGTATGGATTTCATGAAATCAGGGGTGTCAAAAATATTTGAGGTTGAAATTTTTGAAAGCCAAACCACTAATTGTCATCACACTTTAGTCTAAAAATCAATCTCTCCTCCACTTAATCAATTGACCATGTTTCATTTTAAATATGTGCAGACAAACACAATTCAAAGTCACAGTAAGACAAATTGTGTAATAGTAATATGTTCAATATCTGAATAAAGGCCTATCTGATGCATGAAAACATCACCTAGTGAGTTGTCTGCAGATTCAAATTTCTGCAGAAAGGCATAAATATAAGTGTCATTACTATTGCTTTTTTACTTAGATGTATACAAAGTGATCATTCATTAGAACAACAGAATATTTATCATTCCTTTAGCACATATATTCTCTGAAAACATTCTGCTTAGATGGTGAAGAATTCGGTGTCTGTATTTATTGCTTGAGATAGCCATTTTTTACAGCAAATGGATTCTGGGAAAATATCTTATTAGGATTTAACTATTGGCTACAGGTTACTTGGAGAAGTAAGACTGTGTATTTTTGAGTACTTTGTCTACCATAAACAATCTTCAGATCTGTAGATAAAAACTATTATCTTAGGACACTTGATTTATAGAGCTATTAGAAGTGTTTCTCTATTTAGCAGGAGGTCCTCTTGCAGCACAAGAACCTGTTTCACCATCAGTCAGAGGGAGCTAATCACGATCATAATACCAGTGTAATGATTTGGAGGATGGTGGTGTGGTCAGACCCTGGGAAGGTGATGTGTTCATGATCGTCACTCTTTATTCTCCCACTCCTGTCAATGAAAATAATGTTTTGGTTTTTATTAATAGGTGCTAAAAGTGGAGATGAACTACAATGGAATGATGATTAGCAGCTTGCAGCTCATTCACACAGTATATGATTCTTATTCTTCCTTCTGAGACGAAGAATTTACAGCATCTGATTTATCCACAAGTTGAGGCTTGCAGCTGGGACAGGCACAGCCCACCCACTGAAATCAGTAAGAGTCTAACATGTCAGGTTTGCAGGAACAAGACATAAATCGGCTTTTATAGGTGTTCCTTACTTGATTGTGTTCTCATACGCAACTGGCCATGGCTTTGAAATAAACAAACACATAAAGGCAAGCAACCTGTATCATAGCCACTAAATTAAATTGTTTAACTCACTAACAAAAATCCTTATCAATTAATGTTTTTTTATTCCAATTCTGTGTATCATTTTATCCCTTGACAGTAGCCAAACTAAAAGCCCCATTAAACAGTTCTGTCCTGTGCTTTCCTGTTCAGATGCAATTGAACTCTAGCAGTCATGGGATATGCAATGAAATAAATTCCACGAGTGAGGGATCTGCATCCCAAAATATCTACCTACTCAACTCCAGGAATGACTGAACACAGAGTAAAATTTTGGAGAATAGTGTAATCAAAAGATAGACTCTAAAATCTATCCGAAAATGTCAGAATATGTGCAAGAGAAGAAAAGAATTTTGGTGTGAAAAATAGGTGATTTTCTAATGCACTGATTATGGTTTTTCCTGTCTGCACATTTCTGTTTGCATTGCATGTATAATAAGTGGTCAAATATTTACCAAAAATAAACTGCAAGTGGAATCATTGTGACAAACGCTCATGCAAATGTATTTGTGTCTGAATAGATTGTGCCTTTTTGCTCTCAACCACTAAAGCAAAACCCTGTGACTGAGTTAATAAATCTTTGCTAGGCATCTAGCTGGAATTTAACACAATGAACACAGGATATTTGAGGCTTGCCTTTGTACACAGAGAAAAAACCCCCACCAAATATATGTGAAAAAAAAAGTAAGTAAACTCATCTATTTGAAGAAACTATTATTTGAATGTAAAGAGAAGATAAATTTGTCAGATAAAATATTTATTAAGACTTTTTAAAAATATTGTTTTTCAGCCTGACTAAAGCAGATCGTGACTACTGTGTACAACTGAGATATAATGAAATGGCTTTCATTTGGATATCTAAGGATATCCAAAACTTATACAAAGTTATTTAATATTTTATAGTCCCAGTATGACATTTCATGAGATCAGTCTGACAGCCTTTGACAAAGACTGCAAGAACAAACACAGAGCAAAGACAAAAATGCACTAAAGAAAAGAGAAAAAGTTCTGCAAGTAAAAATAGTGTAGTTTTCCTATCAATTGATTTTGTTTGAATACATAAAAAACAAGACAAATATTTAGATGAAGATGTCAGCCAACGATAATCCCATTTTGAAGAAGGTGGTGCCTGATCTTAACAAAGACTGGAATAATTTTGTGCACCATTTAAATCAGATCATTCCCTGAGAACAGGAGAAAACCACCAAAAAATAATAAAAAGAATTCCCTACTTTATTCCAACAGAATTCTATAGTATATTTCAAAATAAAATGAAATAAAATAAAAAGAAATTAAATAATGAAATAAAATAGAATGAAATGAAATGAAATAAAATAAAATAAATAAAATACTATTTTTTTTGTTTACAAGATTCTCCATAGCTCTAGGATGAGTGTCTCATACTATCCTACTGGCTAGACATCATGAAGAATTTCTCAATGTATACTGATGAACTCAGACTCAGGTGTGATCAAAACTCAGCTGCTTCTGTGGAATCGTGGATTCTTAAGATTTTAAAAAATCATTTTTATGTACATTTTTATAAGAGATTCCGATGAAAAAATAACTGAAACCACCATGTGTGGCATCTTCGGCTTTAAGAAAGGAGAACATCAGTATTCTACTAATACTGATAGATAAAATGTCACCAGGAAGTTCACCTTTCTTCATAATACTATAATTAGTATTTCACATACTATAATTTTACTCTTGATGAGATAAGCACTTTCTGAGGAAATTTCAATATCTATATTGTTCATGCTGGCAAAAAAGCCATTTAAAATGACGAATTCTAATACTTAAAGGAGGTTCGAACCTTTTGATATAGTGGCATGAATATCAAATATTTTAGGTACATTCAAGGTTTTAGTGACTTTATAGCACTGCAAGCAGGGCATGCTCAGCCCTTCCTAATTTCCTTCTATTTTCCCTATTTCTTTTTGTCAGTCATCCTTCTGCATGGCTCAGCTTGGCAGAAAACCTATTTTCTCTGACCTAGTCTGAAAGACTGTCAGTTTTGTTCTGATCTGAAGTAATCTGAGATCATCACTCAGAGATCCCTTTCATCAGCAGGTGTCAATTGAGCAGAAAGAAAATGCTACAGAAAACTTTCAAAAATCCAGGGTGCATATTTGTGTAAGAAGTTGCAGCCAAAGACAATATCTCATATTTCCTTTTATCTTGTTGGTGTGCAGGGACTTGTGTCTGTAATTTCCAGACATGCTATTTCTGTTCCTAAATACCAGCTCATAATGGCTGAACCATACCCCAAAGCATTTTCAAAGGACTTGCTTTATTTTGGTGCTCTGCAAAGACTAATTAAGTTGCCACAAATTTAAAAAAAAACAACCAACTAACCAAAACAAAAACACAGAATTGTTTTTTGTTTGCTTGTTTTGTTGTTGTTGTTTCTTTGGGGGTTTTTTTGCCTTTTTTGTTTGTTTGTTTGTGGGGGTCTTTTGTATGGGTTTTTTTGTTTGTATTTTTTTGTTTGCGTGGTTTTTTTGTTGTTGGGGGGTTTTTTTGGTTTGTTGGTTGGTTTGTTTGTTGGTTTTTTTGTTTGTTTTGTGTTTTTTCTTTTTTTTTTCCTGTTTTTTGGCTTGGTTTGGTTTAGTTTGGTTTTTTTTTCATTTCAGATTTGAGATCAGAAAGGTATTATTATTTAATCTTTGAAAAATTCACTTAAGGCAGTCAGAAGTCACGCAAACTTAATGGGACTGGGTTCTGTTACCAATCAACACAAACTCAAAAAAAGGAACGCAAAAGCTCTTCAAACATTTCAATTAAATATGTTTCAGCTTAACCTGAGACAAAATTCTGGGGTTTATGGCCAAACTGGGTGGAGCTGGATGCTTTTTGACTGACAGTATTATGAGGTTTACCATAGGTTCAAAGCCAAAACCCAAACTGAACAGGTGTTCACCTGCATGGCTCAAAGGCAAAATACATTCTTGCTTTGTCACATGGAAGATAAATTCCCAAATTTTACTGCATCAGAGTGGTGAATCTTTGGTTTGATGAAATACAAAACAGAGACAGAAGCGGGTGTGACAGTTCCCTGCTGGCTAGGCATGTCAGCTGTATTTTCAATGGAAAATGTGATTTTCATCTCTAAATTCACTCCAGCAACAGCTTCCACCCTCAGTGGGAGGCTTTGGGTAACAAAGGGCTTCTCTAAGGGGGTGCAAAGGGGACAACTGTTCCATGGTTTGCTCTGAAAACAGGACACTGTTCCCATTGCTGCAGAATAAGCTCATTTATTTTCCACCTTTGTAGGGATGCAGGTGTCCAGCAGTGAGGGGTGAGCGGGCAATGCCTCAGGGATAGGCAGTGATAATACCCCAAACTGGGCAAATCTGTGTTGTTGTTGTGTTGCGGTGCTGACACAACAAACCCTTAAAACTTTATGCCAAAAAAGTTGTTGCTAATGTGGCCAAAAGGAAGTTTTTCAGTTGCTTTCAGTAAAACCAGCATGTGCTGTTTTGCTCACTTCACCCAAAAATGTGGTTTTGGGTAAATCAGTAAAGGTAATGTGGAGATGTAAAGCTTTGTGCCCCAAATTGTCAAACTCAGATAATAATGCTATATAAAACATGAACAATCTTAGTGACAATTTAAGCTGACCTAAATTTCCTAAACTTTTTTCCTAGGAGAAATTGTATGTGATAACTTAAGGAAACTGATATCATGGACTATCGAAAATGCCCCTTTACAGATATAACTAATTTTAAAAGCTGTCAGTCTAATTGGCAGAAAACAAAATGGAGACACATTTTGTTTTTACGTATCAAACATCCCAGGAACTCTGTGTCCTTGCAACTGCTTAGGAAACAGCTTCAAGACTAGAGCAGGAAATTAATCATCATACTTGGCTAAAACTGACTCATATGTCTTGCCAAAAATTATTGAAAAAAATTAGTTTTAGAGCTGCTTAAATTCTTTGTGAATTCATGAAATATTTTATGAACACTGATGATAAAGAAGTAGTCATTTCAAAAACATTTATTTTGTTTTGGAATTAATAAAACAAAGACAAGTTATATTTATTTTAAAAGAAAAAAGCAAACAATCGGTCCAAAATAGCCTCAAAATCCACAGTACATATGATTAATGAGAAACAAAATTTCTGATGTTTTCTTCACTCATCAAAACAAAAAATCACTCTCCAAATCCCAGAGATTAACTTTTTGTCAGGATTCCTCTAGGGAATGGCATGAAGCTGTGTCAGGGGAAGTTTCGGTTGGATATTAGGAAAAGGTTCTTCATCCAGAGGGTAGCTGGGCATTGGAACAGGTTCCCCAGGGAAGTGGTCACAGCACCAAGCCTGACAGAGTTCAGGAGGTGTTTGGGCAACACTCTCAGCCACATGGTGTGATTCTTAGGGTAATTCTGTGAAGGGCCAAGAGTTGGACTTGATGATCCCTGTGAGTCCAATTCAACTCAGTAAATTCCATGATTCTACAAAAAGAATTCTTAACAAATGGAAAAGAAGTTACTGACAAGTCTTCACCCAAAGCTCTTGTATCATCAACTTGTCGCTGACATCCACAGAGAAAAGTTCTACTATTAGGACATGTTAATTTGTGTCTATTAAAACCCTACTGTAGACACAGAATTTTTACTCCCTTTAGGACAATCATAAATTTTTGAGAGGTCAGAAAATACTAATCTGTTCAAACAAAAATGTTCTGCAAGAATGTGTCAATGTTTGCACAAGTATCTCTGCTCCAGTTTTAAGTCCCCTAGATGCCTAAATGCTCCAGCAATCACCTGTAAAATTCTACTGCAAGGTAAACTTGTGTTATGTTTGTTCACTCCTTCTTTGAAACGTACCAGCAGGATCCCACACTGGCAGGGAATGCTATTTAAGAGCATTTCTCCTGAGCTGCCACTGAGAGAGGTGCTTGGAAAGACAGAAGCATGGGGAGGAATTACTATTTAATGGCCATTTCACTGAGTTTGCCTGTTAGTAGTAGATCAACAGAGTCCAATATCAGAAGAGAATCAGCATTTTTATAAAAGCATTTTTACCTTCTGGGGAAACAAAAATAGCAACTGCTGTTACAACTCTAAAAGGGGGGTGGGGTAAGATTATTTTTAAATTGGGTAATTTCTCAGCAACTAAATCCATGCTCTACATCAACATTTCAGACTAATGCTTTTATAAGAAAGTGTTAGTGTAAAATACTTTCTTCATCTTTTACTTCTTCCGCATTTGAAAATCGTTGGATAGAATCAGTGTTTGAAACTTACTGAGAAATATAACTGTACAGATATGTACTGGGATAGACAATTGTAGATGTGGAGGAGTATGTTAAGTTTAATATGTTAACTGTTAGGTGCATGGCTTCATACATGCTAACAAGCCAGGATTAGGCATAGATTTGGAGTTCTTCATTGTGCACCGATTGTGATCATGAAGAAGGACATGTGTGTTTAATTCCTAATGCTGACAACTTGCTTGCCTGCCATAGTCAGACAACATGTGTTCCAGGAGTTTGGGGTCCAGGCATCATTCAAAGTAACATAAAACGTTTCAAAGAAACATAAAATTACTTATGAAAATGCCTCAGCCTTTTGGAAGTCTTGACATTGTCTAGACAGGTCTCGTTTTAAATAATTTATCAGCGTATCCAGCCATGCATTGCTTGTTGGTTGCCTACTTGAAAAAGTCTTTTTTGCTTAATTACACAATTCCATGTACCTACTATATTGTTCTGGCTGTATTTTATAGAGCAAAACAGTCCCCTGTGTGTGCGTACATATTTGTCTGGGATATGTTCACAATAAAGGTGGTATAAAACAACAGTGTAACTAGACAGAAAAGGATTGTACCTGTTCACAGATGTGCAAAGACTGTGTAAGAAAGATCTTATTAAGATCTTTGAAATAGTAAAAACATCCTGGGTCTGTAAACTAGAGCAGTGTAAGGTAGGAAGGCTAATGGGCTGGATTAGATACAGTACTCCTGGATGACTCTCCTGGGAGATTTATGGGGTATGGGAGCAGGTGTGGCAGAAAGAGTGGGAGATAGTATTTCAAGACTGTGAGGAGTTCCCAAGAGAGAAGAGGTGATGTGAAGGAGGAACACCAAATACAAGTCCAGTTCAGCCTGTACACCTCTCAGCACAGCCTTGATACAGAAATAGGGATAAATGTATAAAATGTTCCTAACTGTAGTCCTATATGAAGCATATATATCTTTTCTTGTCTTCATTACACTGAAACTTGAAGTAAGAAGTATTTGCAAGGGCCAAGTTTCCTGGTCAAGTTTAGAAGAAGCTACAAACACATAGTTTAGCCTTCAGATGCTAAGAGTTGCTCTCAACCTGAAGTCACAAAAAGACAAGTCCAGGAATTTCACATTGAGAAATGGTTTTAAATGGTTAATTTTTTGTTGTTGATTTTGGTGTTGTTTTTTTTTTAATGGATGCAAACCCACCTATAATCGTGACCATACTATCGTTACCTACATGAAAGCACACACCATATAGAAACATGTGGCATGATAAATACACAAGAATAGCATCCTATTACTGCTGAAGAACTAGTACATCCCTGTTTTGTGTGAATTTTGTTTGTGTATAGGATGTGCATAAACTTGCACTGTTACTTTTATATTAAAAAACTCCTAAATCTTAATAAGATGACAAAAAGAAAAATAAATTGCAAAGATATAATTTTAGTAACTTCTAGACAAGCACTTAATGTCTTCCATTCAAGCAAGAACAGAAAATATGTTAGTTGCTTTATAAACTATTATTCCAATAAAAAGTAATTATAGTGATTAATTGCATAATGATTACTGTAATCACAGCCTATTCTTAGTTGATTAAGAAAGACAGAAGCAGCTCACAGAAAGCTTTCCACTAAAACTATTTTTGTTTATTTTCTTTGTCTTTTGTAATTTTCTTATCAGAACCCATGAATGGCAATATTTCAAAGACAACCTTGCCAGTTGCTTTGAGATTAATCCACTGTCCATCGACAGAAAATCCCTTTAAGAAACTGACAAATTCGTTATTGTAGAAGTAAGAAATTCTTTTATCTTAAAATCCATTACTGGGTTTTCTGTTGCTATTACAGTTGTTTCCTGCTTTTTAATTGAATACTTCTGTCTCACTAGAATATTTTGAAAGAATTTGCATGTACTTTTAAATACATATAAAATTTTTAGCATAATGCATATATTGAAAAGATATATGGACTCTCTGAAGAGAAGATAATAGGGTGAGAGATGTGGGATTTCATTTTGGGTGGATGGAAATCTTGGATGCTGAGGAAAACCATCACATTTCTATCAGTTTGGATGGAGTTGTCATACGTGTCACCATTTAAGACTCTGCTCTGTCATGTTGTTCCTCCTCACGGTCCATTGGGACCCTGACTTTTATTAATTTGGTGTGCAATGAGATCGAATACTGCTATGACAGTCAGCATTACAAAACTCAAAATAGAGAGGTTGAGTGATTGGACAGAGATCTCAAAATATTATCTACTTTTGACTTTTATGGGGAAATTGGAAGAAGGAAGCAGCTAATAGGCAAGGTAGATGTTTTAGTTAAAACTTGTTTACTGCAAAAAGACTCAATAATACCTAAATCTGATCCATGAACTTGATGTTGCTACACTCCCATATGTGAGATTGTTTTGGGCATAGAGGTACAGGATAGGGACATGTTCCAATGATAAATGGATGAGATGTCTTAAAAAATTCTGACAAGTATTGCAAAAAGTCTGGAGATGCAAAACAAACACAGAAGGAGCTGTGATATAAGAGAACCCTACTGCCTAGAAGGGAGTCAGCTCATTCCCCAGTGTGGTTTAGCTACATGAACTTGACTCTGTGAAAGCCCTGCTGAGTTCAGGTGCAGCACCAGCAACACAGCAAGATGCCCTGTGAAACTGTCCCAAGATGTTCCCATAATACCATATCAGTCTGTAACAACCACAAAATGAGCTCATCTTTCCTAAGCCTCACCCCAACCCTTCAGCCAGCAGTGCCAGATAGCCTTTCCATGATAATGCAGTTCAAGATGAGCTATCAGACTTTTGCCAACTTTTGGTACATTGACTGCAGACAAGATACTGAAGTAGTTCAGATAAATGTCAATGCACATGGTAGCTATTATAAAGGGAAAACACTTTCTTCTGTATCATTCCTCCACCTAGTGGCCAGGTCAGGGATTTGGCTAGTCCAGGTACTGGACATAGGGGAGACCAGTTCCCAGCTCAGTCATACCTTTCTTGTTTAAGGTGCTGCTTAGCTTGGGCAATCAGGTAAAGCCCTAAAGTTTATTACTCACATGGGGCCCTGACTTTTTGGTTTCTGGGACTGGACACATAGCCTGTATTTGGCCAAGCATGTGCTTTACTGGTAAAGAATATCATAATCTTCCAGAAATTCTTTATCTTTTGTCTTCCCTCTTCAACACTAAAAACAATGATTTTCTTCAAAAGTGACATCATTTGCAAAAATAACTGGTTGTAAAAAATACCACATTTCAATTTTAAAGAGAATATATCATGGTTTGAAATTGTCAAAATGCCCTGTTTTGACATTTGAAAATGAAAATAAAAGGAACTTTGAAAGGTCACTATCAAAACAAAATGCTTACAAATTTTTAAGTGATTTATAACCTCAATTTCTTTGAAAGGGTTCTTTCTTATTGTTTTGCCATTTCCCCCCATTTTTTTTAATTTATTTTATTTTTTTATTTTTTCCTCCTTGTTTCCCAGATATTCAGTACTGGAACATCTGTAAGGCAGTGAGATATTTAGACATTTTTTAGAATTTTCAAATATGCCAGGATGCATAACTGCTTTCGTAACTAATGAGAGCAAGGAACTTCTTTGCATTCTACATCTCCAAATCCTGAAAATACTTGCAAAGCGGAAGACCTGCTTTCCACCCGGCACGTATACTCCATCAAGCTATTTTATGGTCCTCTTGAGTTAAAAGACATGCAATTATCACAACTGCTTGTTATTATAAATGCATACATGCATTAGAGGTGCATTTCTCTCTGTCTCATTCTTTTCCTGCGGCTGTAGTTTTTAGTTTGTTCTCTATGGCTTACTACTCCTCTCAATATATTCTTTGCAGTGAGGATATATTGAATCTGTCAAGTTTATTTAAAGAAAAGTTAAACTGGGGAAAAATCAGGAGTATGTTGCCTAGATAGGGATGGTAAGGTATTCAAGACAAGGCCTTGCTCCACTTAGCAGACTACAAATCCTCCAGATGTCGAGGGAAGCACAGAAAAGCAGATGATAAATGGCAAGTGAGAAACTGTACATTGATAAATGGGACTGCAAAGAAAGAATACATCTCCAGCAAATCCTTCATTGTTGCCTGCACCTCCGTTGAATTGCAGAGTGCTATTTGTATAATCAAACCTGCCAGTAATCCATCAGTGGGAGGCATGGTCCTACATGTCTATGAGTCTAGAAAGTGAAAGCAAATTGTTACAGAGGCTGGGGAAAACAATCAGATTGTTCCTGTCCCCCAGCAGTTGCCCATATTCCTCACCAACTATGGACTGAGTGTCCTTTAGGGAAGGGTTAGGAATGATTAACCCTGAGAGCAGAATAATCAAGGGACAGCATTGTAGAGGACTCTAATTGTGTTATCTTATAAAAGGTTATTGAAGAAATGAGTCAAAGGTTTTTCTTCCTCTATAATTATATGATCTTTGTTATTACTTGGTTTGTGGTCTCTTGAAGGAGATGTTCCTGCCATAGAGGGGCTAAAGACAGGTTGTAAGAATTGGGTTGTCTTGCAGCATCCTTTAGTGGGCCTTTTCTGTTAATTTAGTCTCTAGAAACAGTCACATTTGAGTATTTAAGAGGAAGAGACAGTAAGCAGAGGTGACCATGACTTAAAATAATCTATTTCTTCTATGGAATCTGTGTGTGTTCTTTGGAGGACATTCATCCTTTGGAGCTAAAATCTTGTGAGAAAGAGAGATTCAGACTTTGGACCGCAGGAATGCTTTAAGTGGCCCCAGAGTACAAGCTGAACACAAATTAGTAACTTTGGTTTCTTTTCCAGAAGCAAAAATTTAATCTCAGCTCCCTCAACTTACACAGTTGGTTTGAGTATAATCTTGTCATTGATAAGTGTGATTTTTGACCGACAAATCCTACATTTTGATCCAACCCCTGAAACAGACGTTATGGAGCTACAGAAGCACTTTGTAATGGTGTTTCTTACATTGTTATAAGGGGAAGGGGTCATTTTGGTACATGCATATTATGCCAGTATATCATCACTCACATTGCTGAAGGGCTTCAACTATATGGGACAGTTAAAGCAGTTCGACCAGGATACACAGACAACTTTATTTTACTGTTTATAGATCTCTCAGCCCACAGTCACTCCAAACTAAATGCATCCAACACAGAAGCTCCTGGACCCTGTTGATAACTGGATAGGGACCACATGAGAATCTCAGGAGCTGTAGGACCAAGACAATAATATTGGTGAACATAAACCAGAAAACCCAAATCAGTGGAATGATTTCAATGAGCTTCATTGCCACTGATGTACAGCAGGATAGGAACTAAAAAGGAACAAAAATTAGACATCTCTTTCACATGTCATACCAATATTTATACAGATGTATGAGACATGCTTCGTAATAGGATACTATAAGGTCTTAAAAATTGAATGTTTGTAATTTCTTGCTTGTAATTCAGGTATGGAAAGAACTTCAACTTGCCATGCAGAATGGCCTTTTCTTCTTTTGTAATTCAATTTTAAATACGTTCAAGAAGTTTAAACTCACATATAATATGCAAATTATTGGTACTCTGAAACATCACATTGATTTACATTGTAATTGTTCCATTACTGATGATAATGGAAGTTGCATGTCCATGAGTACTTATTCTTGTTAGATAGGAACTCTGCAAAACAGGCTGACATTACTTTGCTTTTGCAGCAGTTATTACAATGTGAATGGAAGAGTCACAACACACCAGCCGTATTGCAAGATATTGAAAAGCATTCTGGAGATAGTGTTATTTCTCAGAGGTTTATTCTTAGGAAAAAAACCACCAAAATAACTAAAAAACTGCACTCCATCTATTCAGGACCTGATGAATACAACTACAAATACAATAGTTAGTATTAAATATAGTGATACGGTTCATGTCATGAAAATTCATACTTAATAGCAGCAAAGCTATGGAAAATGGTGATGGGGGAAAACGTTCATATAATCTAGGTCTAACTAGTTCTGATAGTGTTGCCTACATTAATCTGTGACAAAATGATTCCTGGAATGGATTTTGTTTGCTTTCTCTCTTTACTCTTTTTCAACAATTTTACTCCACTTCCATCCCCTTAGTGAATGTAAGACTGCTTGGTAACTTTACAGATGGACCAAAAATAGGTCATCTATTTGGTACCCATTTTGGGTATAGAATCTCAAATCAAGATATAAATGAAAGATGAGATCATAAGAAACAGCAAAGATAAACATTTGATTTATGAAATTGTTAACACAGATCAAGGGAGAAGATTTTAAATTAAGTGTCAGCAGTATGTGTACACAAGAAAAAGCGAAACCAAAGATACAATAGTTTAGAAACACTTGTTTTAATTTGATATGTTTGAAGTTAAATATAATTTTTAGGGTGTGCAAAAATTAGGAGAAGCTTTTTTTATTATGTTCGCCTGAGATTTGTATTCACAACATTTCTATTTCAGGATCAAGTGAAAATAAATAAAGCCGAGATATCTTGGTTTCTGCATCCAAGTGCAACGGGATGACAAGTTTGACATTTGGATGATGACCATGGAACCACTCTGAATGATGACTCAGATATTGAGTTCACTGCAGTCTCAGCCAATTCCTTTGATTACTATGTGTTTCAAAGATTCATAGTTAATATTTGTGTGCAAGGAGAAGATGTTATTTCTATAGAATTGTGGAATAGGATAATTTAAGTTGAAAAAGGCCCTTAAGACCATTGAATCCAACTGTTAATTGAACACTACCAACACACCACTAAACCATGCCCCTAAGAGCCACATTTACATGTCTTTCCAATACTTCTATAGATGGTGACTCCATCACTGCTCTGGACATCCTGTTTCAGTGCTCGACAAACTTTTCCATGAAGAAACTTTCCCATGAAGAAACTTTCCCATGAAGAAACTTTCCCTAATATCCAACCTCAGTCTTCCCTGGTGCAACCTGAGCCCACTTACTCTTGTCCTATCACTTGTTATTTGGGAAAAGAGACCAACCCCCCCTCCCTATGACATTCTTTCAGGTAGTTGTAGAAGGTAATGAAATGCCTCCTGAGCCGCCTTTTCTCCAGGGTAAAGATCACCAGCTCTCTCAGCTGCTCCCCATCACACTTGTGCTCATCCCTTCACCAGCTCTGTTACCCTACTCTGCACTCACTCCAGAACCTCAGTCTTTCTTTTAGTGAGAGGCCCAAAACTGAACACAGAATTTGAGGTGTGGCCTCACCAGTGCAGGAGGATTGTCACTGTCCTGGTTCTCCTGGCCGCACTGTTGCTTACACAGAGCTGGATACCATTGCCTTCTTGGCCACCTGGGCACATGGCTGGCTCATCTGGGCGCTGTCAACCAGCACCCCCAGGTCCTTTGCTGCCGGGCGGTTTTCCAGCCGCTCTTCCCCCAGACTGTAGCACTGTATGGAATTGTTTTGACCCAAGGGCAGGACCCAGCACTTGACCTTGTTGAACCTCATACAGTTGGCCTCAGTCCATCAATTTGGCTTGTCCAGATCCCTCTGTAGAGCCTTCCTGACCTTTAGCAGAGGAACTGCCACCCAACTCAGTGTCATCTGCAAACATACTGAAGGTGCACTTGATCCCCTCGTTCAGGTCACTTAGGAAGATGTTAAACAAGGCTGGCCCAAATACTGAGCCCTGGATAACACTACTTGAGACCAGTCACCAACTGGAATTAACTCCATTCCACACTGTTCATTGGGCTCAGCTATCCAATCCAGATTTTACCCAGTGAAAAGTACACTTGCTCAAGCCATAAGCAGCCAATTTCTCCAGGAGAATGCTGTGGGAGGTGGTGTCAATTGCTTTACTACAGCTCAGGTAAACCATATCCACAGCCTGTCTCTTGTCCACTAAGCCTGTCATCTTGTCGTAGAAGTTTAGATAATTCAAGCAAAAATAAAATAAAATAAAATTCAAAAATTCATTTTAAATGAGACTGCTCCAGCATTTTTTTACACTGGTGTCTTTCCAAAATTTTAGAGCACCTCCAAAACCACAATCCCTTGTTATGGTCATCTACTCCTCTATGCAACATGAACTCATTAAGTACAAAGCTTTGTAGGAGCCAAGCATGTAAAAAGTAATCTCTCCATCCCTGTGCCTCAGCCCACAAGATGCTATTGGTTAGTCTAATAGAAGATATTACTTCTTTCTGGAAACCTTGTCTTACAATCTTAGAATATCTCAGACACAGCAACACTACCAGTAAATTTGTTTACATTCAGTATTGCACACTATTAATGGGGTAACTCACATTGCTGATATATTACTCACATTGCTAATGCAGCTACATTTGCACCTGTGCCTTCCTGCAATATGCACTACTTCTGGAATTCATGCTATGAGCGTGCAATGAAGCTTTTCAAGCTTGCAATGGACTTTGCTGGGGTTTTTCTACTGTACTGTAATATCCAGCATTTCTTCTGTCGTTTTTGTTTCTCTTTCTTTTGTGGAGTGGGGTCTCCATAGGATATGATACTCAACAGCAAATCTGAACTGAGAAAAGAAAGCAAAGACAATTTCCCACGGAACTTGCAAGAATGTCCATGGACTTCACAAAATTTTTTTTTCTTTGCTTTAGATAGTGATAATTTATTACAAATATATGTGATGATAAGAGAAATTAGTTTCAACAGAAGAGGCCTCTCAGAGTCACTCCTGCCTCTTGCTGTATTTGTTTGTGTTTATGTAAGCAAAAAAATGGCATGCATTATCTTTTTATGAGCCTTGTGATTTATTCTGGTTTCTTGTCAGACCTTTGGGAATGCATTCTATAAACTTTATTGAGACAAGATATCTAGAGGCGTTTGCATATTTGTGAGCTCAGCACAATATTACTTTTTAATGCTCTTTTGACTTTGCATGGAGAAAATGGAGTAAGAAAATGTAAAACAGATATATTTCAGGTTACTTCATTTTTATTGCCTGTTTTTTGTTTCCCTAGGTTAAAAGCAAATAAAGATTCAATCATTTAAATTTAATAAATACTGAGATCCACTAGGTTAATTTCTCACTCTTTCTCTGGCTAAAAATTAAAATTACAAATCAAGGTCTCCATTCAAAAACTTATTAAGGATACTGATAACTCAAATATGTATTTAAATATGAAGTTGTACTGGTATGGTTCTTGAATTAGGCTTTATGATGTGTCTGTTTCCAATAAAAAAAATTGTCACAGATTTTGTTGTGTTTTTAATTCTCTATATTATTCCTGATATTTACCTAAATTGGCATGAGCACGTGTGCAGTACCATGCTCTGTTGTGCACAGATATTCACATACTGATGCAAGTCTAGCAGCAGACTTATGAAGGTAGTCCAAATGTGTGTGATGTACAAGCAAGCAGACACTGAAGGAATTGTTTTTGGACAACCTTAGAAAGGGAAATTGAAGTGAGATATTATTGTGTTCTTCAGCCACCTAATGGGAGGGTTTAGAGAAGATGTATCCAGGACCTTCTCAGAAGCATCCAGAAGGAAAAGGGGGCAATGCAGAAGGCAACATCTTTTCACCAGCAGGGTAGACGAACACTGGAAAATGAACCCAAAATATTTGTGGGTTCTTAATCCCCGAGAATAAGGCCTTTAACAACTTGATCTAGAAGAACTTGATCTGATCAGAAGGTCGGAATGCACAACTTCCAAAAGTCTCTTGTAGCCTGAATTATTCTAAGAATCTGTGATCACATATATTTCTATTGGTTTTCAGTAGTGTTTAATTTACCCCTGTGCTTTTGACACTTTCAGCCTTAAATACTTCTAGAAAATTTATTAAATCAATATCAATTCATGTGTTGATTACAGCAAGGTTGAAGAAATTTGTCATGCCCCCCTTAATTGATGGAAATTTAAGTATTTTTAAAAGCAGTTCTTAAATTATTTGTACACATTTTATTTTAGATACTTTATTTGCATGATTGGTTTATCATTGTAAAAACAGGCCTGGACTGACAGGTTTAGATACTAAGTACAATTCAATATGTATTTGTTTTATTTCCATTCCTTGCACTTCCGTCTGTGCTGATGTCTCAGAACCCTCTAAGGATGTTAGGGGTTCAAATATGAGAAGAATTTGCCCTTGCTGGTTTATTTAAAAAAACAACATTAGGAAACAATGATGAAGTCAAAGTCCCCTGGCTCCCATCTTTGCCTTTCTCTTCACCTTTCTTTGTTGTGATTTATGCCTTTTTTTACCTGAACTGTCCATTAGTATATTTGAACTTATGAGTACTCTTAAAGAAAAAAGAATCAGATTAGAGAGTATTTATAGAAAACATCCTCCTATCATACAAAAACACTTGTGATAGAACATGGAGAATGAAACTCCTTTTGGAAAGATTTCTGACTTGTTATATTTTCCTTCCCTGATGTATCACTTCATGTTGAGATAACATACTGACTACTTGGGTAGGTGACACAAAGCATCCTCTCTTCCTCACAGTGTAGAGGCTCCTCTGAACAATTTCTGTTCCTCTGAAATGAGCAGTTTCTCCATTTAGACACTAATTCAGTAGTGCATACATCATCATTATTCAAGAAAATGTAATGAACATGCTGACGGATGTGCTTAGGTGTTATGTTGAATTAAGGACTTCATGAAGAAAGGTAAGCAGTAGAGCTGAACAGTTCATATTTGAAGAACCACGTCCCCATGGAATTCAAATGTTAATGATGATCATATACAACATCATATTAAAAAAAAGGAAAAATAAGTAGATTTTGAGGAAACTGAAATATATGTTTTAACTTTGCAAATAATCATAATCCCTAGAAGGGTTCAGACTTTGCTATGAATATTAAAATTTCCGAGTTTTGTTGAAACTAGAAACAATATGAGTGAAGTAATAACATGATGGAGCTTGTTGCCAGAAGAGATCGTGAAGGCACAGAGTAGCAAGAGGTTCAAAAAGGATTAGAGAAATTAGGCAGACAAATTAGACGTGACAAATTAGACATTAAATGAGCAAAGTCAATACTACACTATTGAGTGACTGACAAAACAAATAAAACAGCCTTAGTCTACAGGGCCTTTGGTAAACTGTAAGGTTGAGTGAGCAGAAACTTCATGGAGTTTGACAAGGAGAAGAGCAAAGTCCTGCACATGAGCAGAATAAAGCCATTTATTACAGCTGGCAACCGACAGACTAAATAGGAGTTCTGCTGAAAAGGACCTGGGCACAGTGGGTGGACGTTGTATTTGATAGGAGCCAGGAGCACTCTCACTGTGAATAAGGCATGGTCCATATTTGTATACAGTAGGAGGAGCACTGCCAAAAGACTGAGAGTGGATATTGTTCTCACCAGTGCAGATGAAGTTGCACCTGGAAGAGTGTTCAGTTTTGGACTCCTCAAATTCAAGAAGCACGTCACAAAAACAGAGGCAGCAAAGAGTGATGGGTGTGATTAAGGTCCTGGAGCACAGAAAGTAGAGATACTGAGTGAGATGGGATTGTTAAATGTGGATGAGTGGATGAGTGTACTCTTTGGTTGGTAAAAAAACGGTTGGACAGCCAGGCCCAGAGAGTGAGTAGAGTTGATTGCAGTTGGTGGTTGGTCTCAAATAGTGTTCTTCACGGCTCAGTATTTCAGCCCATCCTGTTTAACATCTTCATCAATGACCTGGATGAGGGGATCAAGTGCACCTTCAGTATGTTTGCAGATGACACTGATTTGGGTGGTAATGTTGATCTGCTGAAAGTCAGGAAGGCTCTACGGAGGGATCTGGATTGATGAATTGAGGCCAACTGTGTGAAGTTCAACAAGGCCAAGTGTTGGGTCCTGCCCTTGGGTCAAAACAATTCCATACGTTGATACAGGCTGGGGGCAGAGTGGCTCAAAAGATACCTGGTGGAAAAGGACATGGGGATGCTCCTTGACAACAGCTGAACATGAGCCAGCTGTGTGCCCAGGTGGTCAAGAAGGCAATGGCATCCAGCTCTGTATCAGCAATAGCATGGCCAACAGGACCAGGGCAGTGACCATCCTCTGTATGTGGCACCGGTGAGGTCGCACCTTGAATTTTGTGTTCAGTTTTGGGCCCCTCACTGCAAGAAAGACTTTGAGGTGCTGAGTGTGTCAAGAGAAGGGTAATGGAGCTGTGGAAGGACCTGGAGCAGAAGTGTGATAGGGAGCAGCTGAGGGAGTTGGTGATGTTTAGCCTGGAGAAAAGGAGGCTCGGGGAGACCTTATCACTTTCTATAAGTACCCAAAAGGAGGTTGTAATGAAGTGTCTCCTCCCAGGTAAAAATGACAGGACAAGAGGAAATTGCTTAAAGTTGTGCTGGGGCACAACTAATTATATATATTCATATATATATACAACAACAACGTCATCTAACTGTGGTGTGCAAAAAACAGTACAGCTAAACCACAGAACAGTGTACGTCTTCAGCAAGTATACTTCAAATTTATCTCAAGAAGGAGACACCTGACACCAACGTAAGGTCATTTATTGCAGAAAAAAAGAATTTTCTATGTTGGCAACATTACTTTTTCCAAATAATATTTTGCTTATAATCACCTTACTCCCATTTATTGTAATATAGTTAAAAACAGAGTACATGCTCTGCATTGCTTTTAGGGATCAATCAAGAATACTTAACAGAACACACAGCTTGAGTCAGACAGACACCAAGTAGATAGTTTTTCAAAAGGATGCAATTAAAAAATAATTCTGGAAATCCATTGACGTCACAGCTACTGAGTTTAATCCAGCTCAAGTTTTTTCATTCTTGACGGTATGAATGACACCCATTTATCCCCCAAAGAACTGAAAAGACAATAGGGAAGTTAGGAGTTCTATTCCTTTTAACAAGTGAAAATGAATGAACATGGGAATTGATGTGTGTGGAAATTTCATTGAGCTGCCTCATTTTTAAGAGGTTTAAAAACATTCCTTCATCATCTTGTGTGGCATAGACCTTAGTTCAGTACACAGGCAAAACACTCTGCTGGGGAATGTCCTGTGACACTTGAGCTAGCACAAAAGCTCTCTCAAGACTCCTTTAACCTATTTTGTCCCATTTCCTTTCATTTTATTTTTATTATTCTACCCTGCACCTCCAATAGGTTGGAAAGGATTCTGAGCTAGAAAAGGGATCACCAAGAAGACAGAGAGGTATCTTGATGTTCTCAGGGCTACATACAGGAAACTAAACTCCAGGAGAAGTATTGCATCCATCCATCCTTCAGGCCAGCTGGCTTTGTGACACTCAATCACATGGATTGTTAAATGCATAGACAGTCCATAAAACACCTTAGTGACTTTTACTGCAATGTGACAATTACCTCAGTGCTGGACAAAGAGTTTAGAAATCTTCAGGAAGAATCTAAAAATAGAAAGGTATTTATATTTTTAAGTCTTTTTAAACAGGGCTTTGTTTCTGAGTATGCAGTGGCACTAGCAATCATCAAAATGTGTGGCTTTCTTGTTTTACAAGGCAGTGTTTCTGGGCCATCTCAGTCAATTCAAGGGATGCTGTCTACAGTTTGGATTTTTAAATAAGAGAAAAACTAAATAACATACTCAGTTTCAGATATCCATTTACAGTGTAGCATAGAGTAATATTTTTGTTCCATGTGTTGACATCTCTTTGACACATGGAGATTTGTTATGCATATATACATTTGTTATTCCTCACTGCAAGAGATAGTTGGATAAATATGAATAAAAGAAATATACAAAGCAATTTCTTCTTAAAATAGTTCTATCTAGATGGAATTTTGCATCTTCAATAAATCTTTTTTTGTATCTTTTGGATTAATACCTCAGTGGTAGGACTAGAAAATCTACAGCTTTAAACAATAAGGTTGGGGTTTTTTGTTTGTTCTTTTTCATACTGAAAGGAACACAATGGAGGAAATAATGTAGGAAACAATTTTTGTTTCACTTATGGAGTTACACTGAGAAAATACAAAAAGTTTGATGGCTTTGAGTATTAGCTTTTCTTGTTTGGGCATTAAGTATTCTTATCCTGTCAATCTTATGGAAATGAAAGTCGTATGGAATAGGTGTTCGAAATTAAAGCCATTTTATATAATTATTAAATGTGCCACTCCATTCTGAAAAGGTGTAGCATTAAATGGTCTTTGTTTGATATTAATCAAACTTTCTTACCTGAAATACCTTCTAAATTTAATGACACTGTTCTGCAGTCAAGATCAGCTGTCATTCAAGTTCAGTCTATTGGTAGATATGTCTTTTTTTTCTTTTTTTTACTGTGTGATTACTATACACAGAATCAGAGAAAGCCTCACAGAAAAAAAAATGTGATTATATGAGATGAAAGATAGAATAAAACTGTTGAAGAGAATAAAGGCATATTATTCAATACCTTATATATTCTTTGTCATGGAAGCATTTTCTGCATTGGTAAGAAGAATGATGACTTACTAGGAGTTAAATTCTTCATTTGCTAAAGCAGTGTTGTACTTACTGTGCATGTCATGTAGCTAAAACTCAGCAAAAGAAGAAAACAAAAAGGAACATGTCTCAGTGGCATAATCTCTTCTATGTTGCTTTCACATGATGTTGCATAAAAGTCTGCATTTCAAAAGATCACAAAAATCAAGCATTTAAAAATGTGAAGTTATTATGTATCATCAGATTTTCACTGAAGTCAAGTTTTCACATGAATGAAAATGCTAAATAATGCGAGTGAAGTAAATTTTTCTGATTTACATCTTCTGAGAATCACAGAAACATATTATGGCAATGGTTTAGCTATAACTACCACTTCCCTTTCTGAATTTTCCCATCCCAGCGAGACTAGGATTTGAGTTCATTTTTCCAGTAGGAAGAGAGAGGAACTCTTTTTCTACCTATTGATCTAACATCAGCCTTACACTCCTGGGAAGGAGTGTATGAATGAGCCATCACATGCTGATAGAAATTAAGCAAATTTTCAGTTAAAAGAGCAACTATGGGCTTCATCTTTTATTTGAAGAAGTAAAGGGGATGGATAAGATGCTATTTCTTTGTGGATCTTCTCCATTTCAGAATTCATATCCTTTTACTCAGCTCTGTGCTCTCTAAAATTATTTTCATGTATCAAATCATGGTCCTTGGTCAGTGAGATGCTCATGGACAACTGGGACCATACCTCTAGGTAGTGCCTCTCCCTACAGCGTACAAGTTCCAGAAGTGACAAGTCCCCACCTTGCCATGTTCACAGAATGACTTGAATTTTATCATAGAAAGTTCATTTTTAAAATTAATTACAGTAATAACTCCAGCACGGGAAATTAAGGATGGTACAAAAAGAGCTGGCTGGAAAAATTCCAGCAGAATAGTTTTCGCTCATTCAGCGCTATTCAGATAAAACCAGTTCAATTTTTTTTTTTTAATGTGAAATGAGATCAGATTGGACTAAATTATATTGTATGGTATGGTATATAAAATAAACCACTTTGAAAATGTTTTATAATTTTGAAATATTTTTGTTCCAAGATGAATATTACATAGCAAATGAAGAAATATTAAGATTATAAAATATATAAATAAAACTATTAAACCAATCTAATAAAGCTATAGAGGGAATTTACTCTAGTTTCAGCTATATTTGACATCCTAATGTCTTTTTAGTGAACAGAAATCAGTTCTTTGACCATGTCTAATTGTCTGTCACCAAGTTATGAGAAATAAACTCTTCGTTTTGCCTTGACTTTATGAATACATGACAACTGTATACTTTGATTGTATTAGAGAATTAATAGATTGGGTAATAAAACACAAAATGTTTAATGTGATCTGTCCATTGCAAGATGATACTTTTTTTAACAAAGAAAATGCAATAGATTTAATTGAGGCTGCACTGATGTACCTCATAAAATCTCATGTGGATGATTAATGTAGAAATTGGAAAAAAATAGGATCAGTAAAAAAAAAATAAAGGTGAACAAAGGATTTGATAAACAGCAAAGAGACAGAAAACAGGAAAGAGTATCAAGAACTGATCTGTATAAGAAATCTTTCTTAATGATTTGACTATGGAGGTTAAATGTGAATTCACAGAATTTGCTGATGATTCAAAGAAGGACAGAACTGCAGGAAAAAAAATCTAAGTATCATGGAGGAATTATTAGATCAAAAGAGGAAAAGAATGGAAATGTAAAGAAATTTAGGAGCTGAAATATTTGGGAAAAAGTAATCAAAATTTCTCAAGCTAGCTAGGCTTTTTGTTCAGAAATATTAAGGGAAGAAGATGCTGGTTCCTCATAGGATATCTGAAAAATGTCACTATAAGACCATTACAAAAAAGGTGAATGTGGAACAGAAGTAATACATTTTCAGTAGAAAACAGAAAATAAATTTATGGAAAATAGAATGGTTTAGGGAAAAGAACAGATTATTTTACCAAAGGAGACTAAAATGCTTGTCTCATTTCATCAGCCTGAATAGGGAATATGATTTCTTTCTGTAAAGGATATCATG
Organism: Lepidothrix coronata; assembly: GCF_001604755.1. NCBI lineage: Eukaryota > Metazoa > Chordata > Aves > Passeriformes > Pipridae > Lepidothrix > Lepidothrix coronata. Next base: position 1,003,059 of record NW_016690341.1, on the reverse strand, counting down.
AGTGAAAACAAATGTATCAGTGAGGTTGGGTAAAGAAAAAAAATACAAATTTCCCATAAAATTGAGTGAGTTCAGGGTGGGGAATTTTTTTGATTTTGTTTTTGGGGGATTTTTTTGGGTGGAGGGTGTGTTGTTTTTGTCATTGTTGTTTTGGTTTGGATTTATTTCTGGTTTTAATTTAATCTATTCAGATTTCTATGTTGATTCGCTTATACTTACAGAAAGGACACTATTAGGTGCAAATTCTAAGACTAACACTGCAGCAGATATAAATTCTATTGGTTTTTCTGCCTCTGAACCGTATATTCATCATGTTTTAAGACTCTTTATTTCCCAGCATCTAGATGCCACTTAATTAAAACACCTAATTTGAAGAGTCTTCTAGTTTACTAATATTTTATGCATACCAGCATTGAAATCTAAATATGCAAAAAAATAAAAAAAGAATCTCAGAAAAAATTGGGATGCCGTGATTTCACAACTTAAGATGATCCTGTTTTAAGCTGCAAAATATTGAACAAATTAAAAATTTTACATGGAGGAAACACTGAGCATGATATCCTGTGATTTGATCTTTTCAGATGTATCCTGGACTAATATTAAAATTACCTTATTTTTTTCAAAATCTCTTCAACCATTATTCTTATGGGGTTGTTATAATTTCTATATAAAAAAGGAGGACTTCAGATGTAGATATTTCCCTGAAAGTTAATTCATTCCTTCCAAAACACAGATAAGGACATTGCTTTTTTTTTTTTTTTAATAAAACATTAGGAGTAGTTCTTAAAATAATCTACCAGTACATTTGTTTCCATTTTAATGAATTCTCAGACTTATTTATAAATGTGAATTAAACAGACGTGGAAAATACAACTATGCATCCCGCTTTCCAAATGGTTCAATTACAGGTACAACTCTCACGGGAGACAACATTTACATTCAGTGATAACTCTGATAAATATTTTCTCATTTTGGTTGAATAACATGATAATTTCAGTATTTCATAGGGACACCTGAAAGAAGAAAATAATTGGTGGAGCATTATTGCCTTGTCCTTTATATCCTCAATCTTAAAGGATAAATGTCCTTTAAAATGTGATTGAATGAAGAATCATTAATGGAGGTTATGAGAGCTAATCAGACTGTCAGTCTGCATTTTTTGGTGTCCCAAAAATGAAAAGTAAGCAAGACACTTACTAGAACAAGTGAGACATACTTTTTACTGAGATAAAGATGCAATCCAATACAAATCTACTGAATGTCATCTTCTCTTGAAGTCAGAATGACATCTCTATTCTCCACACTTTTAATCCTGAGGCACCTCACAGCAGCAACTGTCAAACTAGTGCTAATTCAAAAAAAGCCCTGGAGGTGAAAACATTTGACAGACTCTCTCAGCTATCCAAATGAAAAATCAGGTTATTTTGCTTCACCATCCTTTTTGTCCACTTCTGTACACACTTCCTTCAATTTGCCTTTCAATTTCTTTTTCATTGCCACACTCCCCAATTATTCAATCTTAAGATTCCTTTTCCTCTGCTTTTAATGATTCAGATAAAATTGTCTGCAGTGTAACACCGAAAAAAAGGTGTGAATTCCCTTGTACAAATGGTGCAGGTACCTTGTTTTTAAGCTGTAGACCTCATCTGAAAAGAAGTAAACAGCCTCAATCTTATCTTTGTTTTTCAGGAGGACTCCCTGCTTTCTGAATATATTAATTTACATAATTAACATTACAGTAAAAGTGAAGTAAATATTAAGTAAAAAAGTGTTAGTTCCAGAGTAACTTGGAAATAATCTTACAGGGTTTTGGCTGGTGTTGGGTTCTAATTTGTTCTGTATTGACTATATATTAACTGTTATAAAGGCACAAGATCTGGACTAGTCATTTAAATATAATGCACTTATATTAATTTTCCATTTCTGTTGCTATGAACACCATTAATTTTATAGTATGGAGAATATGGAGAAATTAAATAATTACTTAATCATTGCACAGTATTAAAGGTCATTAGGTTACAAGGTCATGACTTTGGTAAATTGCAAGTCATTGAGCTTCACTCCAAGACCCAGCAACTCTCATTACGGAGATGTTTGTGAATGTCAGGAAATGTGGGATGGCATGGAGAGCTCCAAGCAGATTTTAACTGAATAAGTGTGGCTGAGACATGCACTGCAGTACAATGCAGACATTCTGAGGTGGGTCCCAAACCAGTGTATATGTGATGAACTCAAGGTGAACCCAAAGAGAAAAGTCAGCCAGCAAAAGATATGGCATATGGCTGTCCTATCTCTGAAAGGCTCAGGCATCCCATCAATGTGGCACGTCTGCAGCCTGGAGTTCTTGTTCTCGTGGACTAGGTGAGAGTAGACACAGATCAAGAGAGACCAAAGGGACATCTTAGCTTAAGGCCCCTGTCATGACTGGGATCTGATTTTAAGTCATATCCCAAGGTTTCACAATCTAAACATAGAATCATTTTACATCAATGGGAATGAAGGTTTCCATTACACTTGGTGAGCTCTGGATCATATTTCACGTGTACAAGTGATTTCTGTGTTATATTTTAAATTGTCAAAGCTTTTTTTTTAAGGTTGACATTAAGCTGTGAAGAACAGGACTAAATTCACCATCTCAGAACCAGTAGGTTATCTCCAAAAGGATGTCATGGCTCTGATTCATTCATGAAACAAGGATCACACAATCTGTTATGTATTACAGTTTGCCTGGCTACATTTTCTTCTTTGTATCATGGCCAAGATATTTCAGTGTTCCTGTTCCTTTGAGACCCTCTGTTTCAGATGTGAGTGATTTCCAATGCAGAAAATTATTGCTGCAATTAATTAATTGTCAACCAACTCTTTGTTAATAAACCCACCATTGAAATTCTAACTTTTAGTCTTGGGGCTTTCATTTCAGTTTTATATTCTAAAGTGGGTTTTAATTGTGTGCTAAAAAAACCCCAAATGTCAGGATTAATTTTGAATCTTGCATATTGCTCCTCTGGACATGTCATAGGAAATAAATAGGAATAAGAAAAGCAGGATAGGGGTTTTCTGTAGCCATCTTACTCCAGACAATCTTCAAACGAATTAAGTTACGTATTTTATTGATCAGCAGGGAAATTCACAGTGCAGGAGGGAATGTCCCCATTGGGCAGACTGGTTCTTCTTCACTGACACAGTTACTTACCTTCCATTTGTTGTTTTCAAGAGAAGGATGAATTCATCTTTTCATCCTTTAAAACAAGCTGCTGGGAAGATGCATCATTCTGCATGAAGGTTCCTTGCCTTTGCAAATAAAACTGTTTTTTAAGAAGGAACTCTGAAAAAATCTACCTTCCAGTGTATGAGGATGTGCAATGCATTCATGGCATGTATAAGCAGCGCGTTAGCATTTATGCAGAGTTTAACTCCTTTTTTAACTGCTTGAACCATTGATTCTTTGATTGAACCACCAATTCTTTGATTTGCTGCCATTCTTGAATTTCAAGGTGTGGTAAAGTTCCTGAGGAGACCATTCAGACTGAGCCCTTGTGCAGAGGAGCAGTATTAGTGCACATAATCCTGTACATGCAATTTCAATTCCCTCCTGACATCGGAGCGATTACCAGTTCCGTGTAAATGAAAATCCATAAGAATCTAACATTTTTCTGCAGATGTATGGCCTCAGGTAACTTAAGCACAGAATCTTTATGTTTCCAGAATAACATGACTTGTAGAACAACCAGGATAAATAGTGCTGATTTTCTCATTTTATTTTATAAATACCATAGAAATGTCACATTCCTAATCTGCGTGGATTATCAGTTTTGAAATTCAAATGTTAGAGCTCATAGAATTTAAACAAATCTTATTCTACTCAATGCACAAGCCTAATATTACCTCAGCTACCAAGGCATGATAAAATTGCCTTTTATTTTTGCGTATCTTTTTTCATTTCATTCATCAGACAAATTTGAACAGAGAGAGTGTAGAAGCAAAGATGCAAAACTCCTTCACCTCTGGCCCCAAAACTAGGACCAGAGTCAAATGATGTTATGGCACATACAGTTGGGTCCAAAAATCCAGGAGGAATACATTTCCACCAGAAATGTAACTGTAACTTGAAATTAAAATTGAGGAATCACCATCTTTTAGGAAGGCATGTTTAAATTTTCTTTCTTAGAAGTGTCATGTGAATATCACAGAATTGGAGGATGGTTTGGCTTAGAAGGGACCTCAAAGCTCATCTAGTTCCAAGCCACTGCCATGGGGGTCTTCCACCAGTCCAGGTTGCTCAAAGCCTCATCTAACTTGTCCTTTAACACTTCCAGGGACTATTTCTCTTGGCAACCTGTTTCCTCACCACCCTCATCATAAACAATTCCTTCCTGATATCTAATCTAAGCCTAGTGTCCTTCAGTTAAAAGCCATTGCCCCTTGTTCTATCATTACATGCCCTTGTAAAAAGTCATATATTGGCAGATAACCTGGGGTTGTGTTAAGAAATAGCTGTTTGACCATTTAGAAGTTTTCCCTTGGTTAAAATTCACTGATATCCTTCATGTGTTGCTGTTCCTTACACAGTCCTATAAATGCGTTCTTCACAAGTCCTGACTGATTTGGTTTTGGTAATAAAAATCTCAAATAACAGAAAAGATTTGGCAGTTTTCTAAGGATCCCTCTCCACATTAGGGTGTCATGTTCACAGTCTTGCATGTGTAATATTCTGGATTCTTAGTGAATTCAGGATATTGAATTACTTATTTGTCTGAGCAAAGTCTTCTCAGTTAAATAGTCTTTTAAGAGTAACTTAACTGAGATAGGATTTAAAAGATGATAGATAGATTTGGGAAAATTGCTTTAAGCATAATAGGCAAAATGGAGCAGCACTAAGAATATAGGGAAAGGTTGTCTTTGTCTTGTTTCTGGTATGACAGAGGTAGCAGGTGTGGGCTGAAGAAGTTCAGACCAGAAACATCACAGCAACTCAAGTTATTTCACTGTGAAAATTTCCATCAACAAGGCTTACTCAGTTTATTAACAGATATGAAACTGGAACCTGACTCAAAATATTGCCTGTATTGCAATGAGAGTACAAGATGATTTATTTTGCCTAAAACTTTCTTCTGCACTCTACTTAGCTAGATCTCCTAGTTCTCTGCTCCTATAGTTGTGGGGTATAGTGTGTTTAAAATAAACATCATCCATTTTAGTAAAGTCTAATATCAAACATCTTTTGCAGAGGACCCTCCATTTTAAAGATTATTTGCTGATTAACTGTATAAAATAATTACAGATTTAGTAGCCTGTTTTAATTTTCTTTTAGCCAGATCAGATATACACTGTCAGTGAAGCTGCTTAAAACTATAGAATCCTTATGGGGCTTATTCATCACTGAAGTCTTATTTTCTGAAGTAAATTAATGATTTGTTACTCCTGGAGACTGTACTGTGCTTATCACTGTATTAACTTGCATCAAAAAAATAACACTAAGCCATTTTTCAACCCTTGACAAAAATAGCCTAGAGACACTCTGGTGAATGAAGGTCTTGAGGGAGAAAAAAACAGGTATATTTTTTTGAATAATGGAAATGTACTCAGTTAACATCAGGTATAGCAGCCAGAGGTTATTTCTAGCATTCATAATCAGCCTTCCTTTCTACGGACAGTATGTCAGAGCATGTGAGAGATGACGCTGGGAGGATCTGCATAAAGAAAAGCCACGTTTAACTGCTAAGATTTTGGCTTGGCTGTGAAAATTGTCGGGGTGCCAATTCGCATTGGCATTGTGCAGCTGACAGTTGGAGATCGATTTAAGAAATCCAGCAAATGCTTGCAACAGGCAACACAATAACAGATCTCTGACAGAGGAAAGAGTGTGAAAGAAGGAAAAGTTTTTTAAATGAACAGGGATTTCATTAATGAAAGCGGCATCTGGAAAAAAAATAAAGGAGAGTGCTGAACAATTATCAGCCAAAAAAAAAAAAAGGGAAGAAAAAAAGTATCTTCCCGCTACCCCCCATCCCCTGAAGAGAAACATTGTATGCATAGAATATCTTCTTTTTTCTTTCATGAGGTAGTACTTGAAAGTTACACTAGAACGGATCTCTGGCAAACTAAAAACCTCGGAGATGTTTTTCCAAGAGTGATGGACATTAACAACAGAATGAAACAACTGAAGAATGAACAAACTGGGAGGAATAGGTGAAGACAATTTCTTTAATTTGAAGATTCCTAGGAAAAAGGTCTTTGATCACAGGGTCATAGAATCATTGAGATTGAAAAAGACCTTCAAGATCATCAAGTCAAATCTTCAACCAAATAACACTATGCCCACTACATCAACGGAACTTTGATTTCATACATTCTCCATCTGTCAATATCCTCCTTATTGCTTGGTTGGTCAAATAAATTTCCATTTTGAACTACAGATTAAATGGACAGGTTCATTCTAGCCACCACAAAACCACATAATCACAGAATCGTTAAGGTTGGAAAAGACCTCTAAGACCATAAAGTCCAACCATTAACACATCCTGATGCTGTTCTTTGTTTTGAGGGACAAAAACTCCATGCAACAACACCTCTCACTATATGTGTGTTTGGTAAGTAGCACAACACAGGTGGTTTGTGGGTTGTACTGTAATAAAAAGGTTAGTCACTGTACTACCTGTCAGAGAAAGTAAAATAAACAGCAGCTCATAGAGAATAGCAATGACATGCAAATTTAAAAAAAATGTAGATAGTTATAAAGTTGTAAGATTGGCATCAAATAGAAAAAGAGGTGAATTCATGCTTGGACTTCACCTATCACTATTATGCAGAGGTTTTGATGCATGCTCCAAGCACTAAATAAAAAATATAAAAGAAAAATTCAGAGAACTAACTGAAAATAAGTAAGACAAAAAGTAATGCTTCTGACATTTCTTTTTTGAGGAAGTTTAATAAACATGAAAAATTAGAAGGTAAATATTATGATGTAGTACAACAGAGAATAGTACTAATTTGCTGCTTAGTTATTCCCAAAAATCTAGTAAAGCAAAATTTATTTCCTATTTAACAATTTACTTGAATCATATTCTGGGAAGAAGTGCAGGGTCTAAGTAACTTGTCACATTTGGAAATGACAGTGTTCTAGGTAAGAATAAACAACTGGATTGTTTAGTACTCAGTCTGATTCTTACGGGTTTTTTTATCATTATATTTTCTCTCTGTTGGCTATTGTGGCCAATGAACTCAAGCTATTATCAAAATCCAATTGAAATGAAAACAAATTATTTAAATGACTGTGAATAAGTACTGTAATTCAGATTTATTTTAAAACATGATCTGGTTGGTTTGGGTTTTTTTATGAGGTTTACAATAAATTTTTAGGCGGCTTTTGTTTCAATAATGCAATTTGGATTTATTGCAAGAACGACTGAAGAGACTAAAAATATCCTTTTCCTCAAATCAACTCAAATACATTCAGAAATTAAGACTGAAAAAATAATAATCATGTGTTCTCAGAGTCTAACTGGAACACTGAAAAATGAAATGGTCTAATTCATGTGTCTCTTATGGTTTATAGCATTTAATGTGTCCCTTCTAAGTTAATTAGTGATATTTGAAATATAATACAAATTAGAAATACAACCTAAAATGCAAAGAAAAGCTCATATGATTGCTTTAAAATTCAGAGACTTATCACTATAATCCCTTGCCTATGACTTTCACCCTTGTGGCTTGATAAATAATTTCTTTGTCATTTCATATACCTGACCTGATTAACAAAGGATTGATTATTTCCTAAAACAGTTTTGTAATTAATATCAAAGCCGCACTTCATCCCCCCTGTTGATCCTTGCCTCTGCATGTTTCTGATAAAATATAATTGTGTTAATTCTCTCTGGATTGATTAGATATAATGTTCAAAGGGAAATCTTTATTGCTGACCTAACATACCTTAGTTAATAAGAATTTTTTTTATACTGCACTTCACAGATGAAAGTTTCTTAATTAATAGCAGAAGCTTTACTGAACCAAGTCTATTACAGTCACATCACTATTTCCTGAGGCTCTGTTATTTTCTTTATTAACAAAATCCATTGGAGATATAGGCTTGAAAATAATATTTAGACACAACAAAAAACATACTGCCCTGTACACTGCTAATAGTTTTAAAAGTCAAGCTTTAAGAACTAGAGGTTTTATATAATGAAGAACATTTAAATGTGTACTTGAGTGGAGTTCACCACTTTACTTCTATTTGGAAGATTTAAATGGGACTCAAGTGGTGCACTTGCCCTCAGATGTAAGGGGGGCAAATTTCACCCTTAATCAAGGCAGTTTTTACTATGTTATTTGAAAGAGTGATATTTGCTAGCTCTGAAATTCCTCTCAATGTTTTTGGTTAGTCAATAAAGTGCTATTTTTAAAATTACATTTATAATAGTCAAGGTCAAGAAAAATATTTTCCAGGAACCATTCCAACCATTAACGGTCAAATAAAAGATTTCATGCAGTATGCCACAATACTATGTATAATTCACCTGCATGAAAAGGTTGGCCAGAGGCCCTTCAAATGACTTTTATTTATCCATATTGATATTTACTTGGCCATTTGTGGTATCTGAAGAGCAAATATTTATGGTCTATTTTAACTAGTTCTCCTTTAGTATTGTCAGTGCTCACTATTAAAAGAAAAGGAATAAAAAAGAAATTAAAAAGAAATTACATTCTTTGTGTCCACCTGTTGACACAGGAATATTGGGCCTAGGATTTTTCTCAGCAAATCTAAGGCTAAAAAATCTAGTCATTTAACTCTGCAGTCCTCAGCTTCTCATAAAGAAGAGATAGTATTATGAAAGTAACAAAAAATACAGTTGGAGTTCCAATGGTTGTTCTTCCAATGGGAAAAAAAAAACCAAAATAATTTCTAAATAGAGATACAAAACATAAATTTTCTCTGAAACAAACTAGTGAAGTATTGAAGCCTATGGGTTTGAGACACGCAGTGAAGTCCTGTTTTTCAGTAAGCAATACCGGCAGCTTTACACATTCATGGTAAGAATAATTAGGCCTAGAAAAAAATTGCCTATATTATCATTAGCATGTTGTGACATTTAAGCCATCTCAAATTTGAAGACTGTCATTGACCTCTAAAACTCATAAAATTTATGCAAATTATTATCTCCCAGTTTAAAATGCAAACAAGAGGGAGAGAAAACTGAAATTCTCGAGAATGGTGTAGTTAAGAGTTTAGTAATTTTATTCTGATATTGTTGAAAGAGTTGCCAACAGTTTTTTAAAAGTTCTCCTTCCAGGAACATAAAAAAGAGAGAACTGCTTGAAAGTGTATTTCTATTAATTTGAAAAGAGGACTGACGTACTTGCCTGAGAGAACAGAAAGGATTCTTTATTATTGTATATTTCCATGAAATCCTATCACTTTATACATCTATTTTGCTTGAAGAGCATTAAAAATCAGGGAAAGAAGAAAACAAATGTTCACTGAAAGGAGCTGTAGTCCACTGGTTATCACATCGACTGTATACATTATTACTAGGAATGTATGTTGAATATTTACAAAAAATCAAAGGAAAACTTGGAAGAACATAGTACAATTACAATGACACTGAAATCAATCAGATAAATAAAAAAAAAGGTATAAAAATGCCTTCATTTTTTGAAAAGGAAAATATTTTGAGTGTATTAAAGATAAAGACATATGCATTATTCATATGCAGTTTGGTCACAGCATTTAGTTTCTTTTATCTCTCAGATACACGTTACAGAAAATCACTTTGATTTGTCTTCTTTTTCAGGGTTTTGAATTTAACTACCTATGTATCACCAGTGCATTTTAATTTAGTCAACACGTGCACAAATATAGAGTGGAAAGAGTTTGGGTAGAGAGCAGCTCACCAAAAAAAAGGAACCAGAGAATAAGAAAGATTGCTAATTATAATGATATTCTGTCATACACACAGACACACACACATCAAAGAGTAACTTCAGACCAAATTCATAAGCAGAATTGTTACAGTTAAACATGAAACAACCTTTAGTTCCAGTCAACTGTCTTAAGGTTACACTGCTCTGGGATAGACATTTGTGAACACTGTGTTCCAAATAAACTCTAAAACACTTAGATAGGATCCAGAAGAGAAAAATGAATTAAAGGAATAAAAACCTTGATTTATGAGAAGTCAGCATGGTTGAGTCTATGTAAATAAAACTGCCCAGAGAGTTTAGACCTCTTGGAGAAAAAAGACATGCTAGAGGTCTTCAAATAATTTAAAAGTTCCACAGAGAGAGAAATAATAAAATTTTCCATATACCTACTGGGGAGACAACAGTAGCAGTGGGGTTGAACTGCAGTAGAGGAGATCTAGGTCAGATACAAGAAAGAAATCTTTGTAATGAAAATAATAATTGAGCACTGGAATACCCAAGGATGGCAGTGGAATTGTTGACACTTGAGTTTTCAAAAGAGGGATAGAAAGGTATCAGATGATGTCAGTATAGCTCTACCCTGGGGCCACAGAGAGATAAAACGATTATTGGAGTTCCTATCTACATATACCTGAACTCTACCAATCTAGGATACTGCCTCTGCCAATTTATAGGCATCAGTTTTTGTGAAGATGTTCATGAACAAAATCAAAAGACAGGATATGAACCTGTTTCCATTGCTGATGTATTTTTGAGACACAACTAGACAATAAATTCTCCTTGTTTGAATCTCTTCAGGCAGTGATAAAAAGATAAGAGCACAGTAGACAGTAGTAGTACTGCAATTTTCTTAGGATTCTGGAAAGACAGAAAGTCAGAATATGTGTTTGTTTTTTGTCTTGAAACCATTCATCAGCCAGTGGTTGTACAGAAGATGACCTACTTATAGACATGATAAGACATTAGAATGAAAATAATCTTTCCATTGTTTTTTCTGTATAGAAACAACTGAATGCTGCAGTGGTAAGTGCAGCAAAACAGCAGATTTGTGCAGCTCATTTGATGAACTCTGGGCAGACTATCTGATGGTCTCATTAGAAAAGGGAAAGTCACCAAGAAGAGAAACTGTTCAGAAATGCTGAAGTCAAGGCCATCAGCGTTACTCCTTACTAGTTTTGTAATTTGCATTTATTGCTTGAAAAATTGGTATTCAAACTTTTTACCAAGGACACTATAATAAATTAATGAAGACACATGTTGTTGGAAATTATTCTAAAAGATATTAACAACTAAAGATTGCTGCTGACCAGTCAACAACTGTAGGAGACACAGAATGTAACTCACTTGCTGTGAGTAATTCATCAGAGGAAAAATATTATATCCATCTTTTAAAGATGAGACAGATTTTCAGATACAATACAGACTTTTAAAATGTAAAACTCAAACATTTATTTGGGTGTAACAGGCTATAGGTAGAGACATGAAAGATATCTATTCATTGGCAGTTTGCTTCAATGTCTTGTCAAGGAATTGTAAATAGTTTACCAACTCAGGCTCAACCATGACATGCAAAATCTCCTTCCTTATTGACAACGTCGTGGAGACTATTGCTTCCAGTCACTTCAGGTCAAGTTCTAATGTGACTGCATTTGTTTTAAATGCTGAGGTAGAACTCATCTTGCTTAGGCAATTCCTAAGCCCCTAATTTCTAATTTCACATTTTAGTCAGTGGTGAAATCAATAGAGTCAGCTGAACTACTAACAGGGGCTTGATTTGGTTACCTTATCACAGGCCATGGTACCATTTGAGACACCATTTGAAATGGAATCCCATCTGACCTCCGGCTGCAAGTCCAGAAAGCCAGGATCTTCTGTAAGCTTAACATCATGGTTGTCACCTCTCTAGATGTCTTGAATAGCCTAGGTTATCATCAGGGGCCCACATTTAAACAGCCAAATTGAGAATTACATGTTTAGTTTATGAAGAGAGAAACTTCTTTCTGGAGTTGATGGACCAGAATTCCAATGACTATAAAAGGAACTTAGACTCCTACTTTCTCTGCAGACACTTCTACTTTGGGAATCCAAACATAGGTGAAATAATTTTCACATTTCATATATTAATTTTAATATCACAATGGCTGAGAAGATTTTACCTGAAAGTTCTTCTTTTTTATTTTTTTTCCATATAAAGGTCAGTATAGGCTAAACCAGTTGACCTTCTGGGCACATTGAAAACCTCTTGATTGAAGTTTTTGCCTTAGGGCAGAAGCAGGGCATTGGGCAAGGGCTATATTGTATTGTGCAGCTGAGTCTCTTTCAGTTTAGTTTTACATCAGTCATCCATTACTCATTGTTAATAATTTACATGGGCAACCAGAGAGATTTTGATGAGCATAATTTTTTAAAAATGAATAATTAGGGGAAATGAAGTAAGAAGTATGTGAATGAGGATGTCATATTGAAAATGATCTATTGAGGATGATGCATACCGTAATGGGAAAATCAGGTACTGTGTTCTTATATTGTTAAAACAAAAGGACACTTCCCTAGTGATGTAAAGTAATCTGAGACTTTTGAAGCTTGAACTTACCCTTTGAGGTTTTTCTTTACTCACATTTAGTTTGAATAAGAGAAAATATATACAATGGTGAGTCAGTAGCATTCTTTCTATTAACAGGTATAATAGGTGTTCTGTCACAAGGATTATCATAGGGATTATCTCAAGGATTACAAAAAATTGTGTCAGTCAAAGCACTGTTGAATATACTACACTGAGAAAAAATGTACCAGTGACTCATGATAAATAATTCCTTTCAGAGGTAAATATCACTCAATCAAAATTCAACAGTATTACAAACACCTGAACATGCTTAACATTCTGTGTCCTTAGTATCCCTGCTGAGATGCAGTACATATGTGACTGTTTTCAAGTTCAACAAATAATTACTTTACGTTGGAAAACTGAGAATAAGACAATGTTAAAACAGAAACTAGAAATGGGGAAAAGCAAGGGAAGGAAATAATACAAAGCAAGGACATTATATGTTTTCCTAATATCCAACTTAAATCTCTCCTGGTACAATTTAAAGCCATTTCCCCTTGTTCTATCACTAGCTGCCCGGAAGAAGAGGCTGACCCCCACCTTGCCACAGCCTCAATCAGTTTTGCACAACCTTTGCATCAGTTCATACATGTCTTCATGATTCATTAATTTTATAGGCATATTCATCTGCATATAAACATAGTTTTTCTTTAATAAGAATATATTTTAATTGCTTTTGGTGTGTGTCACACAATATTATTAAAAAATGACTGTTGCAGTTTCAAACTATTTTAGTGCAACTGTTGGCTGACATTATTGTCCTATAGGCTTCATTATTTTCTTCTAGTTTTTCACTTTTATTGTTTTATATATTCCTTTTTCTGTCTCACCTCTATGTTTGATTTTGGGGTTTTTCTTCCTTCATCTATGTTTAAGATGACAAACTAAGCAAGACAGATGAAGCAGTGTGTGAAAGTTGCTATGTCCTATGAGAATAACCAAAGTATATAGAGATACAGGCTAACATGGAAAAAATAGATATGCACATATGGTCATTGCAAAGAAATAAAAGTAGAATATTCCTTAAACTAAACTCAGCATCATATTGTAAATATGCATATGAACATACAATGTAAATATTGTAAAATATTAGAGTGGTGATGTAGGAAAACTCCATCTCAAGAGTAAGGAAAGAACTCTTCCAATTTCTAGTCTACCTTCTGGAAACAATTTCCAGCATGCACAGGCACTGACAGAACTCAAACACTGAGCAGTACACCACGTTGCACTAGATAGGAGGATAATGTACATTGTGCCATACATTCTCTAATTATTAGTATTGCTCATTAAAACTGACTCATATAATTTTGTAATGATGATAGTGAGGAAGGGGAGTTAGCAAATTTAAAAAGTCTCAATATTATATAGATTTTGCATACAGCATCATATATATGTCATTATTTTAAAATTTATTTCAAGTTGTATTTTTGGGATTAGTGGTGTTCAAATCTTTTATAGATTTATGATTCGCAGATAATAAAATAATCAGAAGAACAATACCTTAGAAAAGCCCCTTAGGGATTCACCCATGCAGTAACCACTGAACTCACTTGACACAAACCTTTTTACAAAAATCCTTATGTACATCAAACATTTTCTGTTTTATCCCGTCTTCAGTCCTGGCCGCTGAATAGGAGGAAAAACTTTTTTATGATGGCACACTAGAACAGGTTGCCTAGAGAGGTTGTGGAGTCTCTCACTGGAGATGTTGTAGAACCATCTGAACACAATTCTGTGCCCTGTGCTGTAAGATAACCCTGCTTGAATAGAGAGATTGGACCAGATGACCCAGTGGAGTCTCTTCCAACCTGACCCATTCTGTGATTCTGTGATTCTGTTTGCTGACTCTTGGTAGCCTTAGATATTTCTGTCTTATTTGAGGTGTAAGCAAGGTGTGTTGCATCCCAGCCCACCGAAGTCTGTGTGAAAATATGTACATTCCAAACAGTATGCAGTCTCGGAATTGAAACGAAACCTTCCATTCCAGCTGTTCCCCCTTACTAATTGTCTGTTCATACCCCATGAAGTGTTATGTCATGTATTTGGACAGAAACAACAGTTTTATGATATGAGAGGATGCTGGATGGAAAGTAAACCTTATGTGGGGAATAAGCATCAAGTGCAGTAGACAAATGCTTAACTCTAACATTATCAGCTCCTTAAAGTTTGATGTGAAAATTCACATAATGTAGATATTACACTAAAAATATCTAAGAAATAATCAAATTAACATTAAACCAGAGATAAAGCATTTAAACTTTTTTGTATTCACGTGAAACATAAGCTGATGCAAGTTGTCACTGCTTTACAAAAAGAAAATAAAAAAAGAGAAAAGAGTGAATAGATGAGAAATACTTCACTGTGGCACGAATAAATGACTTGCTGTAGGCTATTGCACTGTTGGCTCTGCAGGTACACAGCCTGTTATGAAAACCTTACAGGGGTTTTTGGCTCATTTCCTGTACTAAGTTTTCAAAATTTCACCACTATATTGACATTTTCTGGAACTTCCTTGTTCATTTTTCATTTCAACTTGGATCTTGGGGTTTTTTACTATTATTATTTCCTTTAGTATCTCATTTTCCTTTCTTGTTCTCACTATTAGTTTTTTAAGAATTATTTAAATTATAGATATTCTCCAACTAGCTTCATGCCATACCTTTGAATCCTATATTTTAAATGAGTATGCTTGGTTCCAGGGTTTTTTACTATGATAGAGGTCAACTATGGAAGAGGTCACACTCTCCCATTAAATTTTTTCCTAAAATCTTACTTCATCCTTCATAATCTGCCGAAATTCTGTTGATAGTATGCAGGAAATATCTAGTATTTTATATTTTCTACACTAGTTCAAATGGGTCATATATGCTTATTAATATCTTGGAGACTGAATAGCACCAAATCTAGAAATAAATTGTTGTTAACAGAGTCCTTGATATATTGCTTCAGGAAATATTCGTTTGTAGTGAGTCATTCCACGTGCCATCAGCAAGTATCACAAAGGTTTCTCCATAATTATTAGGCAGAGTAAAATCACCCATAACCACAATCTTACCTTTCTCCCTTATCTAATCATACAGTATTTCTTTCTCCTGCCTTTCCTGTCATGTTGATCTCTTGCAGTCCTCTGCTATTAGGCCTTAAAGCACTATCTGTGAGCTCAATCCAATTGATTCTCCAGTGTTATAGTTCTTTCATGTGGTTTTTGTTTCTCAACAGATAAGGATAAATCTTCAATTTCAGATCTTTTCTTTCAAACATCCTATAACCATGTATTCAACATAAAACCTTGTTTTTGGGGGGGGGGAATAAAACAAAAAAAAAAAAAAGGAAAAACCCTAAGGCTCTCATTGTACTGTCATTCCTGTGCATTTTCTGATTGCAAATAATAGACTGTTCTTCACTGAAACAGATGTACATCAGCAACAAACTCTTAATTTTAAAATGTTTAACATCAGCCATTTCTTGTTCTGATTCCATAAAGTAATGCAATCCTAACAGGATATGTACATGCCTGTGTGTGCTTGCCTGTATGTCAGCATGTTTGTGTGACTGTCTGACAATTCTTTAAATTGTTTTGATTTTAAAATCAAATTTTTGATTTTAAAATTTGTTTATTTTAAAGTGAGTTCAATAATTATTACAAGACATGTAAAAATATGAATTTTCCCTTAATTTTGTGGAGCCATGAACTAGTAGAGAGATATGATTTCTAATGTTTCTACTGAGAGTTGAACAAGCTCAACCTTCTAAGCAAAGAATTTATAAAAGGGAAATACCATGAAAACCTGCGCTAAGGCGGCATAACTTCTGCTGTCCATATTTAGTACTTCTGTGGATTATCATACTTGCTTTGTTTCCATTACCAGATTTCACTCTACTTCCTTCTTCCCTTAATTTATTTGCTTTTGTTTAACTACTATAAATAGATTGAGAACAAATGTAAAGAACATTGGAACACAAGTGTTAAATATATTTTTCCCAGGACTTTATATAGGAAAAAACCAACAGTAACAAAAAATATTCTTTTTTGTTCCCCCTCATTCCACCATCAGTGTTTTACAGCTTTTTCTAACAAGGATACATCCAGGCCTTTCTGATGCTGGCATCTTTTGAGCTGTGTACTAGCAGTGTACTGCGTTTGCTGAGGCAGATATGGCATACCACTGATGATCACTTAAAATTATATCAGTTCTATGCTTTAGATACTGACAGAAAGCAATAATCTAACAGTGAGGTGGAGTATAAGATAATGTTATTTCAGTTGCACTCAAATTGTACTACTTGATTTTCTCCTAACATATGTGATCTATGGACAAAAAAGACATTATACATTCTGTGTGTTGTCTCCTGCATCCTTTTGAGAGATTCTATGTTTTCTCCTATCCTAGTATATGCCAAGCTAACACACTTGGCATGGCACACAGTTGTGGTTTGTCCCTTGCAGAAGTGAGAAACTCTCTTCATGCTTCAGTGGCTCCTCAGACCTTCTCCAAAATCCTTCAAAGACATGTGAAATAGCAATGTGTATATGGAGAGGAGACATAGTGCTCAGTGAGTCAGTTTGCTTCTGGCAGTGATATAGTGAAATTCTCACGGTGCTGTCTATATTCACATACCCCATTCCTCAGTTGTTTCATCCACCTCTTGCTATGATGCACTGTGTGGGCTGAGCGCCCCAGGTCAGGCATGTACATCTGGGGCTCCTATCTACCATGCATGGTCCATTCAATCTTGGAAACCTTCCGGGGAATTCATTCACATAGCATGCAAATGTCAGCCTAAGTCAGCCTAAGGCTACTATAAGGAATTTAAATCTCCAGATGAACAAGATAGAGACACAGGCAGGAGAGCATGCCTAGTGTAGGTTATCTATATATTTGTGTTAATCTCTAAGTTTGGTCCTAAAGCATCTCAAAAATTGACTTAAGCTTTTATGTTTCCACATGCTCTCCCTTCCTTTGAATGTTACTTTGCCACACCATCCAGCTGACTAAGGCACATGACTCATTTGTTCAGTAGCTAAGAATTTTGATGGACCTTATCATCCTTGTATCCAACAACTGTAAGAGAAACTGCTTACCTCTGCTTAAGTAAAAACAAAACCTTTCATCTCTTGAAAGGAATTAAGAATTATTTAAAAGTTAATTATTAACTTTATACACTATACAGTACTATCATTATGTTCCATGCAGTAGAATATTTTTCAAATTATGTCTTGAAATGCTTTTTGAAATCATAATATACACCTTAGAGATCCAAACTACAGCAATTGAAAAGAAAGAGCAAAATGGAAAGAGAGAACCAGTGAACAAGAAATATTTTCAGATGTGGTTTGTGAATGAGTAAGTGCTACATAAACGGAAAGGGAGGTTACTGAAGTACTGTGGTATGAATAAAAAGTTAGACTGATCCTTACTTTCTCTTTCAACTGTGTCAGAAATGTGCAAGCAATTTTGTTGGAAACATATCTGCCAACTAAATGGTAAATATTTTAAATATTCCCTCAAGTTGTTACAGTTTTTCATAGTTGGTTTATAGTAATTTACGCTCACAGAAAGCTTTCAATACAAAACCAAAAAACATGAAATACACTGAAATCCAGAGTTTTGCTACGCATTTTTTATTTATCTACTCTATATTAATAATGCAATAAAAAACTAGTTCTATATGACGTGAAATCTATGAAGAGTGGAGTAAGAGTTATCTCACCTAAATCAGGCATTTACAGTGGAGATCCTGACATCTGAGCTAGCCATCGGGGTCCTTCTAAAGTCTCTGAAGAGAAACAAACAATTTGGGATCAGGGTTCATCTCTCTCTGAACTTCTAGACTATGTAAGATGAATGGTGCCCTGCAGTGATTATTTTCCTGCTGCAGAGGACTGAAGACATTTCATCTGGACTTTAGCACCTACATTGAAAACCTCTATAGGTAAATGAGATTAAACTTCTCCTAGGCACTGTGGACTCCACAAACTATAAGACCACTTGTTTCCCTCATTATATACTGCCTGAGTAGCCAAATTTCTAGCTGGGCTGCATCCATGTTTCAGCAGGATTCAGGTCTGAATGAATCATAGGGACTAGCAAAGAAAAAATATGTCTTAGATGAGCTTTAGTATCATCTTTTTTAACATAATTGTCAAGGCAAAAACACCTTGAGTGAGATCACACAGCACATAAAGGACAACCAAGGGGTCAGGCTCAGCTAGCATGGCTTTAGAAAAGGCAGGTCCCGCCTGACAACCTGATCTCCTTTAATAACCAGGTGACCTGCTTAGTGGATGAGGGAAAGTCTGTGGATGTAGTCTACCTTGATTTCAGCAAAGCCTTTGCTACTGTCTCCCATGGTATTCTCCAGCAAAACCCAGCAATCCATAGCTTGGACAGGTGCACTCTTCTCTGGGTAATAAAATGGATGGGCCCAGAGAGTGGTGTTGAATGGTGCCACATCCAGTCTGGCACTAGTGATTGTCCCCTCTGCACTTGGCACTGGTGAGGCCACACCTTGAGTACTGTGTCCAGTTCTGGGCCCTTCACTGTAAGAAAGACATTGAGGTGCTGGAGTGGGTCCAGAGAAGGACAACGGAGCTGGTGAAGAGTCTGGAGGGTAGGTCCCATGAGAAGCGGCTGAAGGAGCGGAGGTTATTTAGCTGGGAGAAAAGTAGGCTCAGGGCTGAACTTATCGCTCCCTGTAACTACCTGAGAACAGGTTGTAGCAAGGCAGGGCTTGACCTCTCCTCCCAGGCAACTAGAGATAGGACAAGAAGTCATAATCTCAAGCTGAACCAGGGCAGGTTCAGGTTGGACATGAGGGAGAATTTCTTCACAGAAAGAGTTGTTAAACATTAGAATGGGCTGCTCAGGGAGGTGGTGGAGTCACGATCCCTGGGGTTGATCAAGAAACAGCTGGATGAGGCACTTAATGTCATGGCCTAGTTGACAAGATGATGTTTGGTCAAAGATTGGCCACTTGATGATCTCAGAGGTCTTTTCCAACTTAATTGATTCTGTGATTCTGTGAAAAAATTTTGTCTTTCACACATAGGTTCAACAAACTGTCTTGCAGACCTGAATTTTTAATTTTAACCCTAACTGCTTTCCTATCACAATGCACAATGCTGAGATTAATTTGACATTTGCCTAACTGTGCTACCAGTCATAGCTCTAGAGTTAACAGCAGGGTGTATAAGAAAAGACCCTTCAGCAGAATCTATAGTCAAAATAAAAAACTGTGACAGACATATGCATTTAAGTCTGTGGCGAATTCCCTTGATATTGACTTTCTCAGGTTCAGTTGTAAATTAATAAAACAAATGTGTTTTTTTAAGATGTTTTGAATGGTTTAAATTACATTCGTTTTCTTAGGTTTCCACAGTGACTATAAATTGAATAATCTTGATAAAATCTCTGTTTTTTAAGGATTGGACATATTTAACTGTGAGACTGCTTGGTTACACTCTGTGACAATTGTCTTATATTTATTAGGTATATGTGGTAAAGGGAGGAACTGACATTCAGAAACTCCATCTGAAATTACTTATTCAAACTTTAAGATAATGATTTGTGACATAAAAGAGATACATCTTTTCAGAGATGGCCTGTTGTACTCTCTATTTGCATACAAAAAAAGATGCTTTGGATGTTGGTCAAGTTGTATATAAATACACAATAAGTAACGATAAAGCTAGACGACAGCATCCACGAACCTGAGATCCCTTTTCATATCAGTCTCCTCATCTTCCTATCATTGCACTGTTAAGCATTGTTGCATATGTTAAATGAATATTTTATAGCTAAAAACCTACTGACATTTTTTTAAATTAGGTTCTACCACCATCCCTGCTCCACAGACACATCTGTACTGACTTTAATTTTACGATGATTATCTCCAGGGCATTCCTTGAAACAAAAAGAAAGAAGAAATCTCCCTAGTTTGAGGGTGATAGACTTCTTTATCTGAAACAAGCTAGTTTTATTAGTATGCTGCCAGAAAATGGAAAAAAAAAATACTTGCTGATAGATAAATTTAAAATATACATACAAATTTGTTTTATTTCATATATTGACACCTGATTCTGCTTCATAAAAATCTTGAACTATTATTCATGTGGAAGTTCCTTAATAAAATGCAGAAAGGCCATGTGATGCAAAATGATCATCCAAAATGCTGCTGTGCATAATAAGAGCATTTATTGATCATTAAATGCATATGATGACCCAGGTAAGAGTCCTGTTCTGCAGTGTTTGATGCTCTAACCAGAATGACTTGGGATGGTCTGTGCTTTTGTGTGCATGGCACACCAATGGAGGGTTGTCCAGAGAAGTTGTGGAAGCCTCATCCTTGAAAGTGTTCAAGGCCAGGTTGGAAGGGGATTTGAACAGCTTGGTGGAAAGTGTCTCTGTCCATGGCAGGGGGATTGAAACTACATGATCTTTAACGCCCCTTCCTACCCAAATTACTCTATGGTTCTATGAAGTCACTGGTGTATTTGGGTTTATTTCAGTGCTCTTCTTCCTTCAAATTAACCATTCACTCAGCCCATCCCTATACTGAGCAAATATTCTTAAGGATGAAATTATAAGTTCCTGCCTGGCATGTGAAGAGCACAACCCTGACTTCCATCCATGAGGACACGAAAGAGACTTAATTCTGACTCATCTTGAGTGTATTTTGCCTGTACTACCCCTCATCACCCATGAACATCAAATGAAAGGCATATAGAGAGGATTTAGATAGAATTCTGATATTTGTCAATTGTCAATTCAGCATCTCCTGCAGAGAAACTAATGCCACACATTGACACAGGCACCATTAGATTCTCATTTTGACTTTTCACAGAGAACTTTATGGATTTTGTGATTTAAATTTCCTTTGACATTTTTTAATACACAGTTTTGATAAAATGTCAAAAGGTAAGAGAACAATGAATAGTATCATAAAAATGGAGAATGTCATGAAAGAGGCTGCCTTTTGTGTTAAAAGGGAAAAAATCTTGCCATTTTTATTTAAAGGAATAATAGGGACTAGAATGGTGGTCATTAAATTTTACTTAGGGGGAAAATAAACAAGGTTACAAAAATGTTATTAAGGATGAAAAACTGAGCAACTGTTAATTGTTTCCCTTGCAAAGTTAATTCTTATTCTCAATTCACTAAATGACACAGGCACGCCCTGTGATCATGTAAAAAATGTCGATATGACAGTTAATTGACAATGGCCTTATTGCTTCTCAGAGATAAAAACAGTCACTGTAATAACTCAGAATGAAATGCATTAGATAGCCTAAATGTACAGACTGCTACCAGATTCCTCTACAACTGATTATATTTGTCAGATTGTTACGAATATGGCTTATAATGAGAAATCAGCTCAATCTCGACAACAGAAAGATGTTATGTTCTCTTTAGTTAACCTCTGAATGTCATGAATTATTACATAGAGAGATATTCAACTGCAATGCATGCAGATCAAAACCTTGCTTCTATTATTTTGTCAGTCATTTACAGAATATCAAGCTTATATCTATCAGGATTTTTTAAACTATTGTGCGAATAATTAAATCATACTGTCTCCCTTGTACATCCATGCAGGACTGAGTAACAACAGTGTGGTTTCCTAATGTTTGCTCTATAACCCATATTATTCCCAAAGACTTTTTAAGCAATGTAATTCTGCTCAGAGAGCTTCTTACAACTTTTTTTCAAGATTTCCTGTTTTCCATGGCAATGCAATGCAGTTTATAGTGTGTAAAAATGTATGTCTGGTATTTTAATATATAAAGAGAAGCTTTGCTACAGATGTTATGCCAGCACCCAGTTTTATTTTGTAATTTGATATTTTCTCCATTTCACAGGCTAAAAGTATGTAGCTATTGGAAAACTAAATGTATTTTACATGTAGACTTCTGCCTGGAATTGCCATTTTCCACCCAATGGGGACTTTTGTCTCAAGGCTAATAAACAGCTTTTAAAGAAAAATAAAATTTTTTGGTTTTTGGGTTTTGTTAACCAAACATGTAAAGAACATCTGTTCAATAGCAAAAATACCTTTATTTACTGTGCAACATAGGTTGTACAGTTTGCACACCTTCATTTCCCAATTCAACTACCAGATAATATCAAAATATGAAAGATTCTCTTGTAAAACAGTGGCTTCAACACTACAGCACTGTGGGAGTCTTTCGCTTCAGTCAGTGATAGATGCTTCAAGAGGATCAGTACAGCAAGGGGATTTACAGTCCTCATCTAGAAATCTGCTGCTGATATTGTTGTACATTCAATGAATCGTTGATTTTGTTACAACTTAATTGCATCTATGCAGGAATTTCAAGGCTGAAGACACTACAGTGGATGAACTGAGAGAATATGCATTAGGCTCACCTCTTAAAACCAAGCAATGGAAAGCAAGCAAGAGAAGAAAAATTGAAGAGGGTCTTCAGTTGTTACTGTTTTTAAATATCTTGATAATCCAATGTTATTTTTTGATTGTCCTCATGTCATTCACTAAGAGTTTTCTCCAGTATTTCTAATGTTAATACTAGTTTTAAAAGAACATGTTGAACCCATAATGTTGTATGTTCATATGTTCAGAAGATTTTGCTTATCTGAGTGGGAGTAGAAAGAAAAATTAATGACTGAATTGTGATGGTCCTTTTCATCCAGGAGTTACAGCAGTAATCAAATAGAATATCTGACAATGAGAAAAAGTCTTTTCACTACTTTTCACACTTTCTTTTCCTTGTTTTTATTACTACTATAGTAGCTTAGCATTTCATTGAACACTCATGCAAATTTATTGAATAAATAATGATCAGCCAACCTGCAAGAAAATTTGAAGTATTAAGATGATAAGCTTTCATACAGGGTCAAAAATCTCCCCCACCAAAAACTAGAAAAACCAAATCTAAAAACTCCCTCTCATAGCAATGCTAGTGGGTGCAATTGTAATATTATATTAATGAGCTTTGGGAATTAATGATTTAAGAATATCTAGCCTCTCAGCTTTGATCCATTAGTGGGTATAGATTCAGTGGGAGTTAGCGCAATTGGGCAAAGGCTGCCTAAGTGGAAAATTGATCCTGGTAAGTGCTAGCTTACTTGCTTGACACATTAATGGTTCCTGTTTTAGTGCTCTGAACTTTTGCTCTGTGATAATGTGAGTTCAAGTCCCACTTGGGATGTTGAGCTTTCAGTGAAGTCTTAGAGTGAGCATGGGGGTTCTGTCATTCCTTTACATTTTAATTAAAAGCATAAGTTGAAAGCAATGGAGAAAATATAATGAAATTACAGTCATCAACATCTAGCTCTGGAACTGGGAAATAGACCTTTTCTGTCATTTAGTCAAGGGAATGGTTGACTTGGGAGTTGAAGCAGGCACTGACAATATCAAAAGGTGCTACATCCAAAGTTTGATTTCTTTAGTCACTGTCTCTGTTTTTGCCTAGCCTGCTGGAAATAAAGTAAGAAAGAAAAAAACCCAACATAATTCCAATGACTTTGAACAGAGTTTGAACTTCAAGCACTTGTTAATCAGACATATTATAAATAAAATTAAAGAAATGGATAGTTTCAAGAACACCTTACAGACTAATTAAATAGTTCTCATAGAACTCTTGGGAGATGGGCAATTAAGTAATTTCCCAAACAGATAATTTGGAAAAGTTGGGTAGAAAGATGAACTAGGGAAAAGCACCCAGGGAGTAACAGTTAATGGCAAAGTGGAAGTTCCTCAGGTACCATCCTCTGCTTAGATTTGTTGAGTGAGACTGAATCTACAGGAAAAAAATGCATTTTCCTGGGTTATTAAACAAGTGTTTTACAAAGAGGAAAAATAATACCCAATTTAACAATATTTTAACATTTATTCTTCTTTATTTCACCCCTCGACATCAATTTCTATCTCAGTATAACACAAAATTTAACCCTTTAATAGTAGAAAGCTTTGAGACCTCTCTGAGGTTAGTACTACTGATCACTGTGCATATATCCTTCGAGAAATTTAGTGCAGAAGAATGAGATACATTTTGCGCCTGCATAAGCTTTCAAATTTAGATTGTTACAAAGATTTACGGGCATGAAAACTTTGTCCTTGAAAACCTTGCTCAAGTTTCAGGACAAAAAGGTACAAAGTTTACAAATTATTTTGTCAGATCCATTGAACTTTCATTCTTCAGTTTTTAAGGAAGACACCCACCAGAAATCATAAAATTTCTGCTTTATTTTGCAGACTCTTTAGTTCTGAATGAGCTTTTGGATGTTTATCCAAGTTGAGTTTGAGGTTTTTCTGTACCTCACAGATATGCTACTGCATAAAAAGAAATAAATATGGACTCTAATGGCCACTGGTAGCTAGTACTTCTATTTCTAAAATAATCAGCATTGAATGATTACCACTTGGTAATGTAAGCACTGGTGTGTACTTTTGTCATCCTCCTTGCAAGATGACCAGGGCAAATGAAAAAATTCTCCGTGGTTATCTCTGGCATTTAAGTATCAATGTTAGAGCTACTACTTATGGCTAAACACCACAAAATAAAAGACTCCACTGACAGTACTTGGTGCATCATCAATTGCAAAAAGACAAATAAAACTCTTTTTGACTTAAAGACTTATCCACATTTCTAATGTCAAATTTTCTTCTGAAATAGCATCTTTCAGCAGAAAGACATAACTGTGCATGGGTCGTTCTCCTCACAACTGCTTTTCCTTCACCGAGTCCAAGAGCTCAGAAACAGGCTCTAAATAGATTTCTTTCATATTTTTAACCATCTTCCAAAGTTGTTCTGATAATCTGTTGCCAAGTTCACAAAATTCATTTGACTTCCATTGCTCTAGAAATGAGTGGATGCTATAAAAATGGCAAACTAGTTTGATCCTGGGAAAAATGACCAGGCAAAATAATTCTGAAAGGAAAACAAATGGAAAAAAACCCAAACCACCTTCCTTTCTTTGTTTTACTGATTGATCCTAATGCAGTATGAGTTTAATCATGCTACTAACAGGGTATAAGGCTGGAAGAGATGACATGTACTCTGGGAATAACCTCTAGCTATTGGCTCATTAGTCACAGTGCCTTGGCATTTCTTGATTTTCAGCTTGTCAATGAACAATGGTTCACAATTACCACTGCCTCAACACTAAGACTGGCTTCCTGCTACCGATCAAGTCTAAACATTGCCACTGTGACATGCATAAATAGCAAGGATAATCACTCAGTTTGACCAGCTCAACTGTTTATCTCGTTTTTATTCTCAAGGAGGTTTTTGGGGCTTGGAGAAGAACTCACTCCAATAGTTTCAGAGGTCATGTTAAAAGAGAAGACAATACTAAATGTTTAATCCATAACTGCTAAACAGAAAAAAATGTACCTTTAAATATATGATCAAAACTAAGCTAGTATTTATAACTTTTGCTAAACTGTGTTATGATTGGATATATAACTAGTGTTTAATGTCTGAGTAAATACTTTTCCAATCAAAAACCTCTGGTGATGTTTACAGTGATGCTTTGACAAAGCCAAGCATCTACTTTGCATCAGATGATCCATATTTGAAAAGCGATCTGCTTTCCAAACAGTGGATTTAAAACATTCTAAAGGAGAATTGAGCCCACAGCATTATGTATCATAATAGACACATCTTTTCAGTCTTTATTTTCTTCCCAAAACTTAATACAGGCACTTGCCACCATGTACCTGAAAGATAATAAATAAATAATAGAAAAACAATCTGGATGCCCTCTGCCCTCCAATTCTAATCAATATTTGCTCACATTATCTGACAGATAGACCAAGTATAGAGAAAATGAATTCCTGGTATCTGATAAGTAAGTGGGATTTCTTTACACAAATTTGTTTAATTTTGGTCTCCTGCTTGTCTGCTGGTTCATCTGCTCTATTTCACTCATTTCATGCAGCAGAGGGTTTTTCAATTATAAATCCAGGCAGCACAGTATATTTGAGCATTCTGTCAGCTTGATTTGTTTTTACGCCTGTAATGAATTTTAAACTCCCTCCTCAAAAGTCATCATGTATGATTTGGAAATAGAACTACTCTGGGTTTTTTGGTGGGATTACAAATAGCAGATAAATGGGAAGAGACTGACGATAACTAAATCAACCCTATAGAAGCCAGTAATGAATCCCAATACACTGAGAAGAGCATGAAGCTCTTTATACTTCTCTTTATTTACTCTCTATCCTCCTTAGTCTCCTCTTTCTCTTTCTTATTTAATCCATTTTATTTGTTAATAAGTCTTTGATCGTTGTTTATATGCTACACTGAACACTTAAAAAAAAATAAGCAGCAATTGACTTAAATAGTTAAAATTTCTGGGTTTGATGATTTCAATCACCAGAAACCAGGCTACATGGTTCCTTGCTGGCATCAAAATTTCCCAAGGGAAAGAGCAGGACAAGGTGTCTACAACTTTGGCAAAGGGCTCTTATGTAGGATGAAGCTACGCTAAGCTGAGAAGGTGAGAGCCTCAGGGCTGAACAGTTTCTCCTGGAGAAGACCAGGACTGGGTTCTCAAAAGAAATGGAGAATTTTCCCACGGTCATTTCTATCACCTCAAGATACAGGAGGGATGGAAGGTGCATGTTTGCAGCAGCATGTGTGTGCACAGGTATATTTTTATATAAAAACTATTCCCTGCACATGAGGAAGGATTACTCTAGAGAACTGGTGTTGTTTATTCTGGAGAAAAGCAGACTCAGGAGGGACATTATTGCTCTCTGCAACTACCCAAAAGAAGGTTGTTACCAGGTGCGGGTCAGTGTCCTCTCACATGTAACAAGCAATAGGACAGGAGGAAATGGCCTCAAGTTGAACTAGGAGAGGTTTAGATTGGCTATTAGAAAAAATCTTTTTTGAATGAGTGGTCAAACACTGAAACAGGCTGCCCAGGGAAGTGGTGGAACCACCATCCTTGGAAGTGTTCAAAATACATGTAAATGTGGTGCTTAGGGACACGGTTTAGTGGTGGATTTGACAGTGCTGGGTTAATGGTTGAACTCCATCTAAGAGGTCTTTTCCAACCTTAATTATCTTATGATTCCATGATTCTAAGATCTAGAGCTGTATTTACAATATACGTAGAAAAGCTGTCAAAGATCTGATGCTTCATCAAAGGCAAATAATTAAAGCTCAGCATCTAAGCAACACTTTTGCTGCTCTGAATTCTCCTACCTTTCTGTGCAAATGTTGCTGGTTTCCTGTAAAAATAAGGTCTCCTCAAACATTAAAATTCCTTTATGGTATTATGGAGCATTTAACTGCTTTCTATGAGGTGAGGGCTAGAGGTATGAGGCTAGTGCATACTAGGGCAATCCAACACATTAAATCCCATACTCGTAATCTGATGATGTCCTTGTATTCCCTGTGCCTCATGAACAAGGATGTGTTTTTCATGCTAGAAGTGTTAAATTTATTGACAACCTTAAGCAGTAGAGAAAACAGTGCTGTTCTGAAAGTCAGGGCATTCCCAGGACAATCATTACTAAGTGGCTAGCAACCTGAATGGAAGAGCAAGTCTGTAAGAAGTCAGAGGTCACCAAACATTCAATACCTACTGGCTGGAAGGTGGATAGCTAACGGCTTTGAGAAATCAGCTAATTAACCCAAAATTCTCTCTGTCAATAAAACGTACTTGCAATGACAATTTATTTTGCTGTTTTGATAGTGCTGTCACACCTTTAAAGTTGCTCTATTGGGTTTTTGTGACAAGGTTTTGGTGGTTAGGGATCTACAGGGGTTGGCTTCCATGAGAAGCTGTCAGAAGCTTCCCCCATTTCTGACAGAGCAAATGACATCCAGCTCCAAGACAGACCCACTTCTGGCCAAGGCTGAACCCATCATCAATTGTGGTAGCACCTGTGGGATAACACGTTTAAGGAGAGGGAGAAAATGGGGTAAAAAATTGCACAAAAAACTGCAGAGGAGAGGAATGAGAGGAATGAGAATATTTGAGAACAGCTCTGCAGACATGAAGGTCAGTGAAGAAGGATGCGGGGGGTGTGCTCCAGGCACTGGGCAGAGATTCCCCTGCAGCCCGTGGTGCAGTCCATGGTGAGGCGGGTTGTCCCCCTGGAGCCCATGGAGGTCCGTGGTGGAGCAGAGATCCACCTATAGACCCAGGAGGACCCCACGTCAGAGCAGGAGGATGCCCAAAGGAGGCTGTGAGCCCATGGGAAAGCTGCTGAAACAGACTCCTGGCACTGCCCTGGCACTCACTCCAGTGGTCCAGTGAAGAGAGGAGCCATGCTAAGCAGGTTTGATGGCAGGACTTGTGGCCCTGAAGGGGACCCATATGGGTCCCCCTTTTGTTCCTGAAATACTGCACCCTGTGGAAGGGACCCACCCTGGGCCAGTTAGTGAAGAACTGTAGCCCATGGGAAGGCATCACATTAGAGAAGTTCATAGAGGACTTTCTCCTGCTGCAGGAAATCCACACTACAACAGGGGAAGAGTGTGAAGAGTCCTGCTTCTGAGGAGGAAGGAGTATCAAAGACAGTGTGTGATGAACTGACTGCAGCTTCCACTCACCATCCTACTGCACCACTGAATGGGCGGAGGAGGTAGAGAAAATTGTAGATGAAGTTGAGCCCAGGAGGAAGGGAGAGGCGCAAAGAAGGTGTTTTCACTTTTGGTTGTAATTCTCATTACCTTCTCTGGTTTGATTGGTAGTACATTAATCATCCTGAGGGCCTGTCTCTTTTGTCCATTTGGACAGTTGGCAATTGGTGAGTGATCTCTCCCTGCCCTTATGCTGACCACAAACCTTTCGTTATATTTTTTCTCCCCTGTCCAGGTGAAGAGGAGAGGGACATAGCAACTTTAGTGGGCACCTGGCAGCCAAGGTCAACCCACCATGCTTGGTCAAAAGTAAGTAGCTTATTTCTTCATTGTGATACAGGTAACTACAGTCTACTTTAATCTATATAGGTTTTTGGTGATTTACTGCACACATACTAAAAATACTGACATCTTTGCAGTCTCTGTTTTTCCAGAGACTTGGGGTTTCTAAATGTACATATGAGTGACTGAAAGCAAATTTTTGTTTATTGAGCTCTGAAGGCTTTATTTTATTTTCCTGAGTCAAATCATTACTTTAGCCTCTATAGCAGTCCGTGATATAGTTCTTATGGTAGCCACACAAAGAGTTTACTGGCTCTCTGATGGAACTAAAATGAATTGTGATCACATTATGATCTTCTTTCCCATCAACAGCCCTTCATGACTCTTGCCTGTTGATCCAAATAAAGAAATGAGGTAAAATGATGTTCTGTGTAGTGTTGGAGAAAGTGAGAAAGGCAGGAATTTGGAACTGGCAAGCTCCGTGATGCCCAGACTCCTCCAAGAGGAACGGGAAAGAGCTTGCCCTCTTCTCCTAAGGCAAGAGTGACTGGAACTTCAGTTTTTGAGGTTTTGCAAGAGAGTGAGCAGCAGAGTGAGTTAACACTTTCTGATTGCTACATCATTGATGTCTTCTACAGTTAAGCTGGGAAAGAAAAAATTACAGACATGTCCACCTTGGGTATGCATTACTTTTCACAAAGAAGAAAGAAAGTCACCTTTCACAGTCTGAAAAATCCCTGGATTGCTAAAAGACCATAGGTAGCTTAACTGATAGCACTAGATGATTAATTTTTAGGTACAGTTACATGACTGGAATCCCACTGTTACCAAATGAGTAAACTCAGGTCAGGAGAGCATGGTGTGAGAGAAGGGCTGTTTCAACCAACCCTTGTTTGCATATAGGACTTACATTTTCCTTGAGAACAGATGAAAGGGGTAAGTTTTAAGCTTGCCAGAGGAAGAAAGAGCTTGTCAGCAAATGTGCAAATAAAAGCGTAGGTGTATCCTGACAACAAGAGATAAGCAACCTTGTAACTCTTTGATTTTTTTCACTAACAAAAACACTTTTCAATTACATTCAGAATAAAACTTATTCTGTAGGATAAGATACCATTTCACCTGCAAAAAAATGTTGAACATGTTTGATGCTACTGAACTATCCCATGTAAATGTGCTAACACATGGAGGAGAGGCAGATAGATCAATCCCCCCCAAAATGAATTTCCTCGAGGGAAGCTCACAAAATAAAACAGAGCTAACACAAAAAAACTGGGGACAAGATCTTGGAGGAGAAATTAGACACAGCTCAGGACAAAAACAAGTTTTGTAAAACATCCAGTAAGGCAGTAAGATGAACAGAAGGAGAAAATTCACGTTGTATGTCAGGAGAAGTCTTCCTCTCCAGTTCGGCAAGGTTTTGAACTCCAAGTCAGATCCCAAAATTTTGCTCTCTTTGAGCATTGATCATATGAGAAATTCCTTCATTTTTCCTTCTGCATATTTCTGTGTCTGCCCAGTTGTACATGTGCTTTGGCAGGTGCTCTAGCTCTGCTCTCAACATGTGTCCAAAGTGCTTATACCATTTTTTCTGGATGACTTGCGGGAATAGGAGTCAACAAATCATCTGATAAAACCTGGCATGTAGTTTACATTCCATTCATTTAGTGCCTCATTTTACTGAGGAACTAGCTTTTGAATGTATTTAGGCACCTGTGTGGACTTTGTGTATGTTTCCATCTTATAGTCATATATTTGGAAACCATAATTATATTGACATTTTAGTTTTTCTAAAAAAAATACAAAATCTTATCTAAGTTGGTGAATATGGCCTCTACTTCATAATTTCATGGCATTATTTTCTTCCAAAACTCTTATGGCATTTACACACTACTATTAAATACGTGAACTCGTGCCGCTCATGTCTTGTGCACGTCTGAGGTGGAATTTGCTGTGTTTATTATTAGATTTGTCTTCCATTTGGCTGCTAAACTGAAGTTCCACTATGATGTCAGGCTATAGTTCATGCCAAAACTCATTTAGTGAACAGGAGAGGTTTCTGTAGATGTCTGCGGCACAGCTAATCATGTTCAACACCTTTAATGATTGAAAGAAACAGGCACTTGAAGGTCATGATTCGTCAAGTCCCAAACAAGTGAGCTGATCTGAGTTATAATTTTTGTTCATGACCCTGAAAAGAGCTTAATTCAGCTGTAGACATCCACATTGTTGACATCTATGAGTAACTGAGTAATCCCACAGCTGCCCTTCTGCAGCCACACTGTGGCCTGCAGTATTGACTGGAAAATATTGTCTATTTTTCCCAAATTATTCAGACATGATTTGTGGAGCCAAATCAAAAGTCCAGCTGATTCCATATTCCTTTTCTGTCACTGAGATACCTGTATTGTTTCCTATGTCTATTTGTTAATTTTGTAGTCAAAATTAACTTTCCTAGAGGAAAGTTTCTTAAAGGTAAGCTGTTGGAACTTTCACAGCTGAAACATATTCAATGAAAATTGTCAAGAAGACAGATGCTTTGGATGTAAATGGAGAGTATGGATTCGTTTATTTGTTTTTCTTATCTCTGTTACTGAAAGCACCATGAGTGGATTTTCCAGAACGGTGCTATAAAAACAAAAGTTGATTGATTAATTCAAAACCTGTAGTTAGGAAATGTTTTCCAGGAATACTTACAGGAAATGCACAATGGCCTATGAATATAAGTAATTTACTATGTGCACACTGATGGGCAAATTTACTGTGATCTGATACATATGGCTACAGCAGTGACAGATTTTACAAAATGGCATTTTTCTACTTTCATTCCTTCCTGTTATGCTGAATAAGAAGACAAGGGTATCAGAACTACAAACTGTCTTAGTGATATTCCTTAATTACACCTTTCAAATGTTTAAGTATATAGGACACAGATGAATGTGTAGACATAAAAATACATAGAAAGGTTGACTTCAGATTGCAGCAAGCTCACTAAAAACTAGCCCTGATAGAATGAAGATATCATCTCATGCTGCAAGAGCAGTATTCACAGGGAGGGTGTCTTTGCCAAAACTTAAAGAAAGTTTATCCTTTGGCTTCAGAGGTCTTTGAATGAGGATATACCTGTTTCTAAAACAATCTGTGTGTAAGAAAACAAGAGAAGAGTGTTAATGGTTTTGTATTATATGCTTAAGAAGCAGATTAGACATGAAATGCTAACAAAATAAGAAATTTTAGGAAATTTACCTGAGGGAAAAAAAATTATAAAGATGAAACAAAAACCTCCCTAAATTTTTTCTTTCCTGGTGTGGTTGAGCTACTCAGGTTATTGTTCCTCCGTCAGCATTTTTTACCCTTTCGCTAGTCTATTTATTTCAGTTGGTAGATTTAAATGTATTTGGCTAATTTCCTGAATAATAGCAACTTGCTTCTAATGCAAAAGTTTTCTCTTTTGACCTTGCTGAGATGTAGAAGAGGACAACTTCTGCCTCACTGACTTCACCTTCCTACTATCAAAAGCACAACCTACTTTTGATGTCTTTCAGAAATATACTGAACTTAATTTAATTTCACTCAGTGATGACACTACAACTCTGGAACCTCATCCTTCTAAAGTTTAGACATAATCTTTAAATTACCAGCTTAAATTTATTAACGATCTATTTATACTGAGTTATTTTTTGTGTCAGTTATTAGTCCCTTTTCCTTCCTAGCTTAAGCACAGTTTTGATGTATTTAAAAGGCTATAACACCCATTTAGTTACCTGAATTCAAACTTATGTGTGTACTGTAATAAATATAATTATTCCAAATGTTTTTAATGCATGAGGGATTAATCATTGGCATTTCCAGTGAACAGAGAAATAAAAATATTTTTAGTCAGATCTCATGTGCTTACCCTAGAAGAAAAAGAGACATCTCTTAAATTGAAACTCAAAGAGAAAGAAAAAAATTAATACATGAAGCCATTTATTCTTTAGTGTACTTTTCGCCACCGGAAAACTCTTTCTCGAGTTTATTGATATGAGTGAATAAAGGTTTAAGAACAAACATTCTCTTCTGGTATGACATTATTTCATGGTTAGTTAACAACATGATGGGCATTGAGAAAACAGCAGCATATACAGCCGTTGAAAAAAAGTAAGGAATGTGCTCCTATAACATAAATACCTAATACAGTTCTCTTCTCCATTTTCATAAAATTACTCTTTTCTCATTTTTGCCATAGTTTTTTTTTTTTGTTTACTTTCTTGGTAGCACAGTAGATGTATGGATATGAAACTTACATATCAGGATTTTTTATTTCCCTTTTTATGATAAAATATGCTAACTTTAAATTGAGCTTTGTCATAATGAGGAATAGGAAATTACTGGTTCCTTGTTGCTGATATTACTGTGTCTGCAATTCTTTGAATTACTGTCTGTTCCTAAGGCAAAGTGTCCTGATCTGATTATTTAAAATACATCATTGATTAGGTGTGAACAAATAGACTCATGAAATGAAAGGATGTACAAAATGTCATGATTAGACTTTCAGATGCTCCTGGCAACATGCAGGTTTAAAAACCTCTCACATCTTGCACACTCCTCGTTTAGAGATATAGTGTAGTTCTGCTGGAGGCTGGCTTAAGAGATGCTTAACAGGGGGGTCTTAAGTTAGTTTCATAAAAAAGAAAATCCATGAAAACAAAGCATAAAACAAGATTTTGGGATATTTACTGGTTTTGGGTAATCATAAAGGTAAAACTTAGGTAAGGCTTATTTTGAAAATACCACTTAATATGTTAATCAGGATTACTTCACTTTCAACTCCTCTCCTACGCATGTTTTTCACTTGATGCACCTGTCTGTTTTGGCTATAAACACTTTCTAGACAAGGCTTGTTTTATGTACAACACTTAACAATTTTGTGGAATAATAACAGGAAACATAAGGATACATCTTTCTGATAACAGGACATTGGACTTCCCTTTTCCTTGTGCCTATAGACCTGAAAACAAAGAATGCTTCAAAACAAGTTTAAACACGACCCTTTGAATAAAGGGCAATGTTTCATATTATTGGTAAAGTAATAAATATTCAAATTCTGTTATTACATCACCAGTTTAAAATCCTAAGATATAGACAGTATGCACTAAGAATATGAAAAGGCTGTGCTGCTTCACATCCCCTGTACTTATATATTTCTTGTGCACCTTTGTTAGACTGCTTGGCTCATGGGTGCCAATAGCCATGAGAAAGAAGAACACCAAGGCAGATGCAGAGGGAAAAGCTGGCTTTGGCACCCACAAGTTTAAGAAATCATCAGGCATTGGGAAAACCACCCCAGACAGGTACAAGTCAGTTTAAGCAAGTTGAGTTGTTCCCTCTACAGAAAATGAGGAAGAGAAGTGCAATTTATCCATCTTATGTATCTAAAGTTAGGAAAGATGAAAACCACCTTAGTTTTTAACTCCAAAAAGAGAGAAAGTCTGTAATACTGCACCAGAAATCTTAACCCAAGATCCAAATAATATCCTAACACTTTATGGCCAAACATCAAATTCAGAAATAAATATTCACATATGTATGTATTTATTTCCAGCTAGGTATTGTTTACAAATTGCCTTGAAAAAATTCGCAATTCAAATTGGCCAGTGAATGGTGCTTTGTCAGTAAGACTTTCATAAGAAGTAAACATAAGAGCAAGCAGAAAAACTGCAGTTAACCAGGTCATGTGTGTTATTGTTATGCAAGGTAAAACCTAGAAGCTGCAATGTTAATTACTATAATTTGAAAAAAGACAGTATAAGTAAAATTCAGATGCTCTTATATCTATGTAATTAACTTGTAATTGCAGCATAATTGCACAGTGGTTTTGCTTTGCAGTAGATTGCTAAACTGGATTTGTACACTTACTTATGAATGGGTTAATTACACGAATTTTGACATCATATTAAATTTATCTTTGTGACAAAGTTCCTTCAAATTATCAAAAACAGGGAGTGTATATTTTTTTCATTTTTTTTCCACAGAAGAACATTTAATATTATTCATATGTTATATGTAGGCAGCATGGCAAAAATTGTAGTGAGTTAAACATAAATCCTAAAAGGTTTTACTTCATACATTATGCATTATTTCTCATAACACAGAGCTCATAAAAAATACATATCACTTGGGCTGATAAAGCTGTAAGCAAAAGAAGGATGACTGAAACCTTAAGGCAAAAATATTCTAATGAAATGTAATAAATACACGGTAGAAATAATACTCAAGTAATTTTAGAGAAATAGTGGAAGTGACACAGTCACCCAGTCTCATGTGATCTCCTGCTATCCACTTGCAGGAAATGATGGACAGCTGCATCACAAGGGGAAAGTATTTTGTACTACAGAGGAAACAAACTCTTCTAAGTAATTTTTCTTGATAGATGTAATAGTTGTCTCACAGAAAAGGGAAAACAGAAAAAACTCTTTAGACCATGCTGTCCCTTGAGCAAATAACAAAACCTACAGGGTGGTTTTAGAATCTTGGTGAAATGTTGGAACAGCTAAGGAGAAATTTTAGTGTTAGTTCATGTTTTATTCATACAATTAGTTGTTCATTCAATGTTTTGGGCTAAATATTTGTCTCTCTTTTACTTCTGTGGAGTAAAGCTCATTCTGATCATAGTGAGGAAGCTTTTGCCATGGCTGTGTCAGGTCCTAAAATGGGGACCCTTCCAGAATAGCTCACAAAACAATTCTCCAGAGTGTTCAGAAGGTAACAAGGTTGTGCCTCTAACTTCGTGCACAGGCTAATTAGAGTAATTGTAACATAGATATCTGAAGGCATGTGCTTGTCAGCCCCAAGGTCTCTGCTAGGTGCCACTGCAGCAATCAGCAAGCATGAGCCCCAGGGCCATGAATATCTATACTGGTGATCTGAACGTGTTCAGCACCAGCCTTGGGTAGAAGCCAGCTAGCATGAAACAACTTACTGCATTGCCAGTAAACCTAGTCAGCCTCCTGCATCCAAAATGCATCCTAGGAATCATTCTTTTCTGTTCACATTTCCCAATACTGTCTGAAAGTTATTTGACAGAGTGTGATTTGGCCAAGCCAAAAAAAACCAGGGTGTCCTAATTCTTCCCTGTCAAGTATTGCTATTGTATATAGAGTATATAGAAATATGATTAATTTACACAGTAAATGTCAGAGGTTTATATTATAAAGAAATTCCATGTTTTGGAACACAAAGTAAACAACATGTGATGTATAATCTTAGTTAATTATTATAAAGAAAACAATTCTTTAATACCATCTTTGACAGAAACTGAAGAAGCCAAAATTAAGGGCGAACAGTTGAATCAGGTATTTGTATAGGAAATTCACACATTAAATAATATAACATCCTGAAAACTACTTTTACTAAAAGAATAAAAAAAATCCTCTCAAGTTAAGCACCGGCTTACTCAAATGGATTACATCACCTGTGTAAATCATTTACACTGGTATTTAATAGACACTCAGACTTGAAGGTTGTGGGATTTTTTGCTCAAACAGTGCATCTACAGCAGCAGTGAGCAACCTCTGGGTGCCAATGAGCAACACATGAGGAATTGGTACACAGTAGATTCAGTTTGATGTAGTTTGACCCAGCAGCTTTGGTAAGGTATTGGCATAATGAGGTTTTAATAGCAATAATCTACAAAAATGAAAATAGAAATAAACTGAGGGAAAAAGCTCAGTGGAGACTTCCATGCATTTTTAATTTTTGCACACAGGGTTTCCAACTAAAATTTTCTTTGGAATAAAGTGGAAAAAACATTATTTTAAGTATTTGAACCCATTATTAAGCTGAGCTTGTACTTTCAGTTATCGTGAGAATCCCTTTGGAATATCTTGCTTTGAAGTAGGCAACCCTCCCTGAAATACTCCATTTCTCAGAATGACATTATAGACCTTACCTGCCATCATGTGAGTACTTTAAAGAATAAAGAAATTTGAAAATCAGAAACTCATAAAGAAGCTGCCCTTCGAAGAAAGGAAAAAGCAGAGAGATAAGACATTATTGTCGAACAAACTATATTTATGAACAGCACTGTAACTTATGTCTCCCTTTAACTGCAGTCATCACCTTCTCCTGTCACATCACACAGACACAACGAAATAAACAGAGTTTAGAAACAGGATTTTCTGTTTGGCAGTAATAGCATTAGCCACCTTGAAACATTTTTTCTTTCATAGCAAGAGATTCAGTACTTTTTTATAACTCTTTACCAAAATTGAAATTCTATCAAACAGGGCTTCATTTGCCAAGTAGAAGTAGCAATATCCATTAAATGCCTGTTAGACTGCTGTACTGCTGGAATGCAGGAGCAAGAACTGATATTATTTGCCCCACAACCATATAATGAAACCTCATCATGAAAATACCCAATTTCTTGTCAGGAAAATAGGATGTATAAGCACTAGCAAAAGCTGATTTTGCATCCTAACGTTAGAGTCTCTCTCAGAATATCTTATTTCATGAACTTTATGGATTTCACAGAGTAGAAATGTGGCAAAAGATCTGTTTTCTTCAGCTCTTTCTCTCTATCTAATCTTTTTAATCTAATTTTTTTGTGGGTGTACACATATTGTGGGTTCCAGATATTGATCTGATATTGTAATTTTCCATATCTACTTAAGTATAAAAAATTATGTTTAAAGCTATCATTAGAAATGAACAGGGTATGAACAAAGCCTCTGAAAAGAAAGAACAACAAAAATTCTCTTAGAAAGTACATTAAGAAGGCTTTTGAATTGCACATACAAAAATGGATGAAATGAGAATAAAGTCCATCTGGATATATTATAACCATATGTCTCTTATATATACATAATTTCATATAAAATACAGGGAAGACAATGTGGTTTTATACATTTGCTGAGATGTATCTACTACAAAATACTAATTATCTTAATTGGGGGGTTATATATATATATTATTTATAATGTTACTGCTATATAATTAATGTAGAAAGCTAGAAAGAACTAATTGAGTCACAAAGTCCAATTCTAGATACTGTAAAAAAATCATAATGTAGATATTTAGCAGTGGAAGAAATAATGATAGACCTATTACGATGAGGCTAATAAACAAAACAGTCAGCTGTATTGGTGATGTGTTAGTTCCTATGACATGACCTCTGGTTGTGTCACATCACCCATTAGCAATGTTGTTTTTCTGGGTCTATGTCTGGGTTTCTTTCTGTTTTAAAAGTACTGTAGCTAGTTCACTGCCCCATGATAGCTGAAACCATCATTTTTGATAACAGCCTAACAAATTAAGTAAAAAATAAAGACAAAAATGCACAAAAGAAAAAAAAAAACAACAAACAAAACAAAACTCACCAAACCCTGAAACAATTGTAAACCCTTTACTTATCCTGTTTGGAAGCTGGCTTCTGCATCTCACTAGTACCTCCTTATTCAGGAAGAAACATAGAGATAACTTAGACTCCCTCACAATGTTCTGCTTGAAGGATTGCTGAACAAGGGATTGGCTTGACTGTCTGCCTAAATGTTTTTCTGAAATGACTGTCTGGCATAGAGTCAGTTATCTTAGCACACTGAACTGTCACCCTGGTCACTTCAGAAAGAGTCCAAAGGAGCCAGTTCCTTTTTACAATACCATAGAATCATACAGTGTTTTGTGTTGAAAGGGATCTTAAAGTAATCTCGGTCCAATGTGCATGCCATGAGCAGGGACACCTTCCACTAGACCAGGTTGCTCCATGCTCAAAATGATTGGGTGAATTCTGGCTTCCAGTCATGCAAATAACAGTCCTCCAAAACTGGTCATCTGCTGTGGTGTCCCAATGTCTCTTTAGCTGTCAGGAGACACATTTGTGATCAACGTAGAAAAAGGCAATCTGAACTTTCAAATCTTAATTGAATAGAGTTGAACGCGGAACAAATTCTGCTCAAAGAGAGTTGTTTTTTTTTTTTTCTTAATTCAGACTGGAAATAAAAACTTATGAAATTGTTACAGGAAAAAAATACTGAGAGTACCTCAACTTCAGTCAACATGGTTTCTTATGCCAAAATAACTTGTTTTATTTATGTTTTGTTCATTACTGTATACATTTTAATTCCCAGAAAATTATATTCCCCCTTTTAATATCTAAAATTATTTGTAAGCCAAAATAAATATGATTTTTCTAAGCTTCTGAGTTTCAAATAAAGGGTATTTTTCTCATGGAAAACAATTTCATCAACACTTTCTTTGCCAAGTCATCGCAATGTTATCAGTATGCACAGTCACCACTGTCACCTAGGGTGGGAAGGACCCATCCATATCCTACCCATTCCCTTTGGATCATGATTAGCCTTTGAAAACAATTTGAAAAAGCAGCTGCTTAATTTCACAGGGTACAATGACCATAAATGTTGCTGGCCCTAAGATGGGGACTGCAGTCAGGGGAGACTCCTGACATCTTTTCACAAGTTCTTCTCTAGTTTTATAGCTGAAATAAAAAATCTCCAAAGTCAGAAGACACTTTGAAGACACAGCTTTTGTTGTCACTTTGCTCCAAATATTAAACAAACTGTGTTTTAGGGTAATTTAACTCACAAAGCTATAGGACACTACCTTTGGAGAAAGGTATCCTTGAGTAATCTGTGCATTCAATGGGTTCCTTTCCTCCTGCATATTGTCCCATTCTGTCAGCAGCTATGTTCTTAGGAATAGCTATGAATAGACATATCTGAAGTGCATTATGGTTTGTTTTGTGATGGACCAGATGGCATCCAGTGACAGATATATGTCAACAATACATTCCTAGTAGAGGACAATTCTGTTCCTCTGACAGCACCTGAATGACATATACTATCTATATCTTCAGTAAAATATCTGGAGCTACTCCAACAGTTAAAACATTCTCCGATATGTAAAACTATTTGCTTCTGTTCAATAACCAAAGTACATTTTTGTTGTTGTTCTTTTCTTTTTTTTTTCTTATTTTTTGTTGTTGTTATCTCAAGAGGGAGGAGGATAAACAGCTTTGTGTTCCTTTCATGGGCTGGAGTTTATTACTTTATTTTCACCAATAAAGTTACTTACATCTTCCTTCAAACAGCCTCAAACAGCCTAGACGTATAATACTGCAAGTAGGTTTCATTTGATGATTGAACTTTAAAAAAAAAATCAGGTAGTATGTTTCTCTGTATACTATAATCACTGACATTTAAGTGGGATCCATATGACAAAGGCTGTGTCATCTTGCTTTGTGTCTAAAAAAACATAAAGTGCCATCATTTGCCATCACTGTTGGGCTTCAGGGTCTTTAGAGGCCTGGCAATAAAAAATACTGAGGCTTGAATGTATTCCTTCAATTTGTGACTGGATGCCTTCTAATCACCAGAAATCCTTTAAATAGTCTCTGCCAGAATAAAATAAGGTTTTGTTTAAAGTCTGAAATTGCTTTTATTTTGGGAATCATGTCTTATTTTAGTTCCGTAGGTCTGATTCTGTTCCATATTCAGGAGCAATTTATTTCTTTAGAAAGGTCTAACTTAAGATGTGGGTTTAGGAAAATAATCAGCTGAAGTTTGTATGATTCTGCAGTGTGCTACTTCAGGTGGGCAGGCAGGGACTATGCTCAAACCCTGGAGGTTACATCCATTTTACAGAGATTACTTTCTAAACACTTTGAAAGCAGCATCTTATAAATCTCTGATGTTTCACTAGCTCACACAGCTAAAAGGGAGGAGGTTGTTTTTGCAAAAATGTAATTGTTTCAATTCTTATCCTACAATTAAAATCATATATTGTTCTATTCTTATACTTTTCTTATACTTTCTATTCTTATACTTTTCAGACCTAGAGTGCTAGGTCCTGCTAAATATGAGTTTGCAAACTCCATGAGCCTTCTCTTTTTTTCATAATAGTAGCTTGCCACTCAAACTTCTGGCACTAGGAAAAGTTAGAAGTTACTTCTGTGTTACTTGAAAGAAATAAAGTGGTAGGTTTTAGAAGAAGTGGATATAAATCAGTGTTTAATTTTAGTAATAGATGTCATATAAGTGATACTAAACTGGTTTAAAGATTGTATAAAGAACATAAAAATCAGTCAGAATGATGCTTTGATATATTTACACTCAAAACCACATTTCCAGTTTCACACATCACATGTAAATTACCAGATAACACAATGCTGCTAAAAACTCATAAATACAAGAGCATAATATATCAGTAGAAGTGTGTTCTTGATGACAGTGGGTAAAGAAACTGCAGTTCTGGTTTAACTTAGAAAATACTGCTGGGTTTTTTGAAGAAGTTTTAGGATAAAAAATGGCCTTTACTGAATGATTTTTGCTGTTCTCATAGAAAGGGCATGACTAGGGCATTTCTGGCTACTACACTATTAAGGACTTAATTTGCAACTAAATAAAAAAGAAACTGATCATCTGCAACTTTCTGTAGAGAATGAGTTCTATCAGCCTATTAATAGAGATTACAACCTATACACTGCATAGAGGGTGTATAGTATTGCTCATTTTTAACCATATTTACACACATATGTAACCTTAGATATTTTCATCACAGATTATAATTGAAAAATGATGACAGACTTCTTGACCAAACCTTCACAAAAGCCTCATTGCTTTATCCTGCAGCCAAACCCTTAGTGAAGTTGTGACTGGGCATTCATTAATACAGCAATGTTAACCATGCCAACACCACGTGGAGAAGGTGATCCCAGACAACAGCAGTCAGCTAAACACATCACTCATTAATTCAACTGTAAAAAGATTAAATCTACAAGATTTGTTTGAAAGCAGACAAGTCTATTATGTAACAGAAATAATCTGTCAAGACTTGGTCACATCATACGTATCTCCATATATGTATTTTGTTCAGTAAATACTACCAGTTTTTTTGTATATTATGTGTATGTATATTCTTGTGCAATCCTTAAAAATTTCTGTAAGGCACCTGAACTGTGTTTTGGTTGTACAATAATTGCTTAAAAATCAGCTGCTTTTCTGGTTAGTAAATAAGTGACTGATATAAAGAAAAACAATACTTTCATATTGCTTTTCTCCTACCAGTGCACTGTGAGCCACAGATGTGGTGAGTTATACAGAAGACTGAGCAGGCTGCCAGTCTAACTTCATGCTGTACCTGCTGGTGGTAATCCCACCACACAGGGCTTAAGGGGTTGGTAAATCTATCTGTTTCTGAG
Organism: Lepidothrix coronata; assembly: GCF_001604755.1. Taxonomy (NCBI): domain Eukaryota; kingdom Metazoa; phylum Chordata; class Aves; order Passeriformes; family Pipridae; genus Lepidothrix; species Lepidothrix coronata. Next base: position 960,480 of record NW_016690341.1, on the reverse strand, counting down.
AACTGGCCTCCCATCCATCCTGTGTTTATCTATGATTTAATCATGTGATTTGATTCACAATGCTGCTAATAGCAAGGATTCAAAAAAGCCCTTACAAGAGATAGCCAGATTTGCTCCCACTGGGTTTTGTTAGTGTTCGTGTATTCCACTTCTTTAAAATGCTACACCTTTATGTTTGTTAATCCATGCCTCCAGAAAGAAGTGTGCAATTTTATCTCAATACATCAACATTACCTATTCAAATCCAAGATACACAAGAAAATGTACCTCAGTGGAAAACAACACGACCCAGAGATCAATCCTTAAATTATTTTTTTAGGGGTGGAGGGATCAAAAGCTTACAAATCTCGTCTTATTTTCTTTGAGTGAGAGTTAAAGGTCCTAGCTGTTTTTCAAATTTTATGCTAACTATTGAGTGTTCAAAACCCAGATTTAGATCCTCCAGCCTTAAAATTCCTGCAGGGTGAATTTCTTTACAAAAAGAACTGTTTTCTGTAGAAAGCCAATCTCTTCTGAAAGGCAATATCTACTGTAGAAATGCTGGTAACATTTAAATCTGTGATGATATTTCTAATAACAAACAAAAAAAACTCCACAGATACTGGTTTAGCTAAATGAGCAGCAATAACAAAGCCTTTATTGCATTAAAAATGCAACAAACTAACTTGAGTTTCTAAATAAAATATAAATAAAGAAGCACAGAAAAAGAATTTCAGGCATCACTTCTCAAGCCATGAGAGACTGCAAGACTGTGAAATTGTAGAAAATTTGAATTTATCCCTCTTACCTTAATTACATATTTTCACCAATGTCCCCAAAGTGTCCCAAAAGCAGAGAACATTCCATTTTCCAAGCAAAGAACTATGTCCATTCTACAAAAAAAAAAAAAAAAGATGAAAAAAGAAGAAATTGGAAAAAAGACTTGCAATTTCAGAAAGTTTGTTTCTCCTGTACTGCTATGGAATTAGAAAGTAACTCTGAAGTCCTGTTTAGTGCCAGAGGACAGGAAATTTATTTGTATTTGCTATGAGGAGGTCATAGTGTTGTGAAACACTTAATGAATGTTAAACTGAGAAGACAACGCAACAGAACTGAAGCTCCTTCTTGTATCACTGGTTCAAACAGCTTTTATAAAGTCACCATCTTTTTATATCATGGATTTATACACCAGATTTTCTGAACTGCTATCAACATGACAGAATTTAGTACACATTTTCATTTCAATCAAAATATATTACACTATAAAACAAATTGATATATTGCTCAGTGAGCCCCCATTCCTTGAATAAAACTTAGGATTACTGTTATATATACCCAAAGGGAAAAAAAATGGTTCAGGTACACATAATGCTATTAAAACTTCTATCTTATAATTTGACTGTTCAACTTTTTTATCTATCTCATATTCCACCAGGCCAGTAAAGACACTGCATCCACTTAAGGGTGTAAAACTTTACATTCAACACACTCACACACACATACTTTTACATATATGCATACAATCATATACATATACACATTTAAGATGGCAGTAAGGAATGGGAATGTAAACCCAAGATATTTAACTTCAAGTCAGGACCTTTCTGATATCATTGCATCTTCACAAACTGCTAAATCACCATAGGAGATAGTCCTGGTACAGGAACAGAACAGATTCATAGAATCAAAGAATCTTTTAGGTTGCAAAAGACCTTTAAGATCATCAAGTCCAACTGTTAACCCAGCACTGCCAATCCCACCACTAAACCTTGTCCCCAGGTGTCACATCAACATGTCTTTTAAACACCTCCAGGGACGGAGACTCCGGCACTTCTCTGGGCAGCCTGTTCCAATGCTTGACAAACTTTTCAGGATAGAATTTTTTCCCATCATCTAATCTAAATCTCCCCTGGCACAACTTAAGGCCGTTTCCTCTTGTCATACCACTTTTTATCTGGGAGAAGAGCCCGACATCCACCTGGCTACAATCTCCTTTCAGGTAGTTGTAGAGAACAAGAAGATTCCCTGTGAGCCTCCTTTTTTTCAGGCTAAACAAGCTCAGCTCCCTCAGCTGAGACTCATCAGACTTGTGCTCCAAACCCTTCCCCAGCTTCATTGTCCTTTTCTGGACACTCTTCCAGATCTTCTATCAGAAGAACCATCACTTTCTCAGATCTTTTTGATAATATATATGAGTGGAAAGTTAGGTGGAATATGAATAATCTTCCAGGTTCTTTTTCTGCTGAACAGACAAAAACAAGTGACTGGTCAATTGATGGCTCTGGGAATGTAGATGTAAAGAGGACTATAATCTCAGCTGCCTACAGATTTGCCTGCTTTTAGCTCTTCTTCCCATATTCTGTCTAACAACATTGAACCCAATGATCGTTTTTTCTTTTGTGGAGCAGAAGAACACTCGCTCTTTTCCCCGAAATTGTTAGAGCAAGACCAGATTCCTTTAGTTTTGGTCATTTTTGCAGTCAAAATCATAAGAACACTTAGTTGTAGAAATAATATTGTGTCATCTTATCATTAGATGCTGCTGTCATTTGAGATTGAAATGGAAGATTTTGATGCTGCCCGCTCTGAACCTAAGCCTGATGGGGGTCTCAACCTCAAATGTTAACATCCCAATGCCAGAGCTTTAGAATCATGGAATCATTAAGATTGGAAAAGACCTGTAAGTTCATCAAGTCCAACTGCCAATCTAGCATCACCACCATGTTTGCCACTAAACCATGTCCTCAAGTGCCCTATCCATATGTTTTTTGAAGACTGCCAGGGATGGTGACTCTACCATTTTCAGTGTTTATCTAAAAGTGACCAAGCCCTCTCAATAAATTAAGCTCTGTTACCACTGTCATAGTCACACAAAATAAATTCACAGGTAAAGGAGACTTCTGCAAGCAGTTGGCTCTAGCTTGTTCTGTCCCTGTTTCCCAGCTGTTATGCTTTAAGCAGCAGGCTATTGACACCCAGTAGTGACAGTGAAAAAAAAAAAAAGGTAAAGGCAAACCACCTGGAAAAAAACAGCGGCCGAAATTTACAATGACGTTTTTCACTGAAGTTTCGTGGAATGCCCTTCACACTTAAGCAAGTCTGCATGATGACTTTGCATTTGATAACAAATGTGATGAACATAAAAAAGGTGAACCAGAAAGAAAATATGTCTGGAAATACAGTTTTATTCTACAAATATATTTTTAATTTTTTTTTCCTTCATATAATTTGCATATTTATATGATCAAAATTTTACTTATATAAATCATGACTATGTCAAGTGATTGCTTCTGCCTCAAATTAATAGGGTGGAAATTAGGAAAACGTATTCTTTATCTTGCCCTTTCACAAATCCTAGACAAGAACAAGGATAGAACACACACTTATGAATGTGATAGTTATAATGATTTAATGAGTTACAGCTTATCAGCTGAGTTCTATGAATTAATGTTTGCATGATTTTCAGCTCTCCCCGCCTTTCAGGTTAATGTAAAACTTTAAATCAAAGATAAAGTGCTTTAGCAAAAATAGTTTGACTTTGAATTTGTATGGCTATGAGGAGACATGTTGGCACTTAGGGGGGCTTGCTTAAGAGTAAGGTATATTATATTAAACCAATGTAAATGAAGTTTGTACATAAAGGAAACATTTTTTTTCATCATGGATTTCAGTGAAACTACTCTACCTTGCACTAACATGAATGAAGTAATTGGATGAAAATGCCTTATGAAATCTAGGGGGGTTTCCTTCTTTATTTTCTTCCATTCTATTTTCTTATCTCTAATTTCTGCTACACTGACAGTGCTTTTCTCTTTTTATTTGCTCTTAAAAGTTGACCTTAGTTGCTTTTCACATTGCACAGACTACATGGCTGTTCACCTGTTTAATGTTAATAAGTAAAAAGCTCTAAAGTATATCAATAATTAAATAGGCACTTGCAGTTGATGAGCACTTGGGGGAAAATGTTGTTCTTTAACTCAGAGACAAAGCAAATTCTTGACATGGGTTTGGAGAAGGAAAAGATGAAAAGTCAAATGAGAAAAAAAATACTATTAGAGCAGCTGAAAAAAAACCCCAACCAAATAAATATAGTAATTTTGAAAATTCCTGCTTAAACTTCTTGTTTCACCTGCATTTGTGGAACAGGACAGTCCTTGCAAGGCACTGCATTCACACAATATATCAGAATTAAAAGAGAGATGAAAAATTAATTATATATAAAAAAAAGCATGCCAGAACAACCCTATTTTCATGTGGGAAAAAAAGGCTATATACAGTGCTGAATTTAATTATCCAGAAAAGTGTCAAATACCTATACCCTGCTTTTGATCCCCTTCTAGCCTCCTTGCTTCTACTTCTGATCCCACTCCTAGGATAGACCTTTCTCTGGTGAGGTTTTTTGTCTTTTGGTTAGGAGCAGTTACCAGGGAAATCATGGTGAGAATGGACTAAGTAAACTGGACATTGGTTATTCTTTGCATTTCCCCCAGGTAAACTTACTGTAAAGCATAAAGAAATGACATTGCTTATATGTCTTTAACTTCAATTATACAACAGGAATATGTATAAATTGCTCTACCTTGTTCTTAGTTTTACAAATTATAAATCAAAGGGTGACTGATAAGTGACCAGGTTGCTCAAAGCCCCATCCAACCTGGCCTTGAAGACTGAATCATCAAGGTTGAAAGGGGCCTTCAAGATTCTCCAATCCAACCATCAAACTAGCACCCCCATAATCATCCCTAAACCTCACCTTCAAGTGCCACTTCCAGATGCTTCTTGAAGACTTGTAGAGACGGTGACCCACCACTGCCTCAGGCAATTTATTCCAATGCCTACCCACTCCTTCAGTGAAAGTTTTTTCTAATATCTAGTCCGAACCCCTCCTACTGCAACTTAAGACCATTTCCTTTCGTGCTTTTTCTTAAAACGTGGCAGAAAAGATGAACTCCATATTACTACAATCTCCTTTCAAGTAGTTGTAGAGAGGAATGAGGTTCCCCCTGAGACTCCTTTTCTCCAAACTATACAATCTCTTTCAGATGTTTTCTAGACCCTTCACCAGCTTTGTTGCCCTTTTCTGGACACATTCCAGCACCTCAATGTGCTTTTTTTGGAATGAGAGGCCCAAAACTGAACAGTGCTTGAGGTACAACATTACCAGTACCAAGTATAACAAGATGATCACTTCCCTGGTTATGCTGGTCACACTATTATTGATACAGGCCTAAATGCTATTTTTTGCATCATAGTATTTGATAACAGGCAAATATCACCTCCAGGCACCCACAGTGCTTCTAACAAGTACATTTTCCTCATCTGCCTTCCCAGATTTTTTTCCTTTGGAAAGCTGAATGGATAACACATCTCCAGGGAGCAACTTTCTCTCTAGGTCATATGTTGAAGTCAGAGCCCACCTATTTTTCTGTTATCTCTGCAATAATATTTTCAGATTGATAGACTATGAAAATTAAAATTGACCACTCTAGAACATTCAATGTGATTTTGCTCATAATACAGATTTTAAAAGATCATATCTTTTTATCTGATTGTTATGTAAATTAAAATTATCTGTTTATTAAACTTTCCTCTGCAATTTATTTTTCTTCATAGTCAGATCAACATTTACAATTGCATTGCAGTTCTCCAGTACTTTACACTTTTTCTGCTCCAGTTCAGTCACAATCATTGTGGATAAACTCCATTACAGATGCTTCTATAAGTGTCTCTGTGGTGAAGCTGAAAATCTAGGTCAATTTTTTCACTGAAAAGTGAAACAAATTTCCTTCTGATGATATTGGAAAGTGTGATGGGGTAAACTCTGATAGACTCCTAAACTTTGATCAGCATTACTAACCCATAGCATGAAATTACACACTTCTGTGTGCAGCAGCTACTAATAAATGCTCATCCAGCTAATGCTTCATTACAGTTGGGGCTTATCAACTGTGGAAACCACATGGCACTCTCATTTACTTCTGTGTACTTCCAAATTTTCTCATCTCTATGACAGTGTGACCAGGCAGGAATATGAGAGAGAATTTAGCCTCCTGAGTCTATCTCATGGGGGAATTACATAAGTAAATGAATATCACTGAAAACATGGATTAAAAGAATCCTAAATAAGGTGTTTTAAATCCTCGCCTCTCCTGGGCAGTTTCAGCAGCTTCCCTCTTTCATACTCTTAGCCTTGAATATCTTAAGAAAAATAACATTCCTAGGAGTCCACTGTGTTTCTGGACAAGAAATCCCTATCTAGCATTCATAGTGCTTTATGAAGTAGGTTTAGGATTTCACTAATTTCACTTTCAATACTCTATCTTGCCAAGCAGCTTGGTAGGTTGCACAGACTAGCACTGTTCTGCCTTGCATTGCAACCTTTTAATCCTCAACCAGTCCCATAGGAGCAAATGGACACATATGAAACCTTTGGCATTATTGAAAATGAAGACAGGTTATGAATTACTGTAGAATTACAGTTAGAATTATTGGTATATCTGATTCTGCCTAACTTTTAGGATAAGTTTTTGGTCAATTAGGATGGTTTTTTCCTATTTCTACCCTCAGTGTCAGGCAAGAAGCACAACATCACTGTACCTCTGCTTCTGCCATCATGGAATGGTATAAGGCAATCTCCCTGCTACCCTTTGTGCTGTTCTTTGAGATCTTCTGATAAAAGGTGCTAAAATAAGAACTATGTATTATTCATATATTAATTCACTCTGGCATATTTGTTTCAGGAAACTTCATTTAAGTGCACTGGGAAATCAACATCAAAGAAAGACAGAGTTACGCACAGTGAATACACTCAGCAGTGGAGCAGGCCAGGCTTAACATAGCTCTGAAAAGCAAATAAAAAACATAGAAACTCTGTAATCTTCTTATGATCAGAAAAAAAAAAAAATAAGGCCCTATAATAGCTTTTCTATGTCTTTGGGGACAGTCTTGTACAGCTTTGTAGTGAATTAGACCTTATTGATAGAACTTTGTAGGGCAGCCCCAAATATGAATGGAGAGAATATAATTAGGAAAGTGATGGTCCTGGACAAAACATTAAGTGATTAAGAACCCCGAGGTTCCTTGGCTTTCAGCTTGATTATTTTTAGGAGAACTTACTTCTCAAAGAGTTTTGAGGTGTTGCTGTTCTTTATCAGTCTTCAAAATATCTTGAGTAGAACATTCAAAAACTGACTACTCCATAATTCAGGGGCTCCTGGTGGTCTAGTGGTTAGGGTGCAGGACTCTCACCGCTGCGACCCGGGTCCGATTCCCGGCCCCC
>NW_016690341.1:931750-953068 GCF_001604755.1 Lepidothrix coronata | reverse complement strand
CCACTGCGCAGGCTCGAAGGGTCAATGACCTTTCCCAAATCTTCGCTCGCGAAGACTGGCCATTACATTACATCACTTACTCCATAATTCCACATCACTTCTGAGATTGTGGAACAAATTACCAGCAGAAGAATTTTTCAAAAACTTTTCCCTGTTCATTCTCCAGACTTTTGCTTTAGAAACATTTGGATATTTTTAACAAAGTCATATATATATATATATATATATACACAACATATATACACACATATATATATATATAGACAGGGACAGTAATATTTTGGGGTTTTTTGCTCATTTCTCTCCGTCAGTTTGAAAGACTATTTACATATAAACATATAAAATGAAACACTCTGAACTCTGGGAGTAAAAGTAGAATTTCAACAGACAGCATAAGACATTCCCCAAGAAACTTTAAGGCATAATTACCTATAATGAACCTTGAAGCTTAAACTCTCAATTCCATAAACAAAGGCAGTATATGTGCACTGAGGGAAGATAACTCAGTAATTTTGTCAGCAAAATTGTTACAGTAAAGGCCTAAGCAACACTTCATCTACCTGTCACTTGTCTTGAAAGGGCAGATTACTTTTTCCTCAATCTTGGCACATCCAATTAAAGCAGACTTACAACCCAGGCAGGTGTAAAGTGCAAGCCAGCACTTGTTCACATTAGCAATTATCAATGGAAAAAATACATAAGTGTCGAGGCTTGGCACAACAGTTACCCTGGCAACTGTTCATGCTCAGAACTTAGCAGAGACTAACATGACAGTTTGACATCTTTCCCCATTTAAAAAAAAAAAAAAGAAAAGAAAAAAAAAGATGATTGCATTCTCTCTTTCTGCTTTTCCCTTTCCACTCTTTTCATGCTGTTTTTCCAATGCTCTTGGTGGTGACCCTGCCTTGTGTAACTCCAGTTGGTCACCTATCAGTAGGAACTCACATGAGTTGCCAGCCTTTAGAGCATCCTCTGTGAATGCGAAGTGTGTTTAACGTTCACCTGGCCAAGCCTGAAGTCCTGAAAGGAAGGATGCAGGATTGGAGAAGCTGTATTAGTGCTATTGGCCCAAGATAGTCAGAGACCTGTTGGCCAAGATAAGTTCACTTCATGCTATAAAAAAAAAAAAAAGGAGAAGAAATAGCCTCCAATTGCATCAGAGGAGGTTTAGGTTGGATATAGGAGAAAAATCTTCATGGAGAGAGTTGTCAAGCTTTGGAACAGCTTGCCCGGCAAGTGGTCACCATCCCTGGAAGTGTTCAAAAAATGTGTAGATATGGCACTTCAGGATATGGTTCAGTGTTGAACATGGTGGTGGTGCTAGGTCAATGATTGGACTTGATGATCTTAGAAGTCTTTTCCAAACTTAGTGATTTATGATTCTATGAATGTTACGGGGGGTTTTGTCCTAATATTCTGGAATATCCAGTAAGGCACACCACTCATCTGCGGCAACTTGCCTCAAGATATTGGTCCCTCTGACTTATGCATGGACTTTGTAAACAAACAGTTCTCTCTTTATTCACTGCCTTCTTAAGAAGGAAGAAAAAGTCAGCTAGAAACAGACTATACACATTTTGTGCGCAGGGGAAAAAAAATCCCTCCTCTTAAATTCCACCAAGGAACTCAACCCAAGCAAACTCTGCAGGAAGTAGTGTCAGATCATACCCAATTGTTCAGCCCTTGAGAACAGAAAACCTTGAAGAAGACTCAACATCCTTTCAGATTAGGCTTTGTTCTATGGAATACTTGTGGACTAAGTTGTTTGAACTTGTTGAATGTGTTAGCTGCCAATTCTTTTATTTCTATTTGGCATTTTTATGTCAAATAGAATCACAAATTGATATGCATACATTAACATTTTGTTAATTGGTGACTGTTTCAGATAAAGTTTACATGACTTTCCTTTTGCCTCACCTTGCAAGCTATTTCTTTTGGTTTAGTTAGATTTGTTTTTATTTTTAGTGTCCCTTTTTTAGGGAGTTTTTTGTCATCCATTGTTTTCCTTCAATCTTTTTCCTTTAATTTTGTTCGCATCTTTCAATGTTAAAAAGTGAATTTTAAATCTTAAATATCTACATCTCAATCGATTTTATTTTCAGTGGTTTATTCTGTTCCCTCTTACTCCTTTGATGTGTGTCATTCATGTCCTTCAGCTCATCATGTTCTCAGTCATTGTCATCTCCAAATGGAGAACAGCAGAAGGACTGAGGAGTTTTTTTTTCAGGGTGGAGGAAGAAAGCATTTGGGAAGCTGGGTCTACAATAAACAGTTTCATGGTGAAACTGAGCTGATAGTCTGGTCTTTACTCTTAAATTCAAGACAAACAGAATACATACTCTGAAAGATATGCAGAAAATCAAAGTAAACATCTCCCAGTGTTTACAAGAAAATTCTGCATTTGCTTATTATTGCATATGCTGCAACCTTAGACCTCACAGATTTCAAAAGAGTAGGTTTTGGCTGTGGAATAACATTGACCTGAAAATTCAAGATGTGGAGCCAAATCTTACTGCCTGTGTTCCTGTGATCTTTTCCAATGTGCAGACAGAATCCATGGTGTAACTTTAATTCTGTCAGCGGCATGAAGGCATAATAAATAAAAGTGATAAACATTTTACAACATTAAACAATCTTTCATGGCTAGTCACTCTGACAATTTTGACCAGCATTAAATTTACTGGAATGTTTCTAATCATGGACAAGAAACAGTCATACTTCCTCTGGTACACTTGCATTGATTAGAAGGGTGAGCCAATAAACATTATTACTACTTTCATATTCTGAGACTAACAGAAATTTGTTCCTTTCCCTGCTATTCTGTGGACTGCATTGCAATCTCTTCCACAACAACATAATTTAATTTAAAAATCATGATGCTATAAGTACTTGAGAAGCAGTTAGAGCCATTCAGTCAGAGAAAGGTCATGTTAACATAAATATTGAAAAGAATGATAATTAGGCAAGAAAAACAGCAAAACACATTAGAGAGAAATGAGGCAATTTTTAAATGTAAACATCTCAATTCAGAAATGTTTATGTTACATTTAATGGTTCCATTTTCAATGAACATTCCACTAAAAAAAAATTGCTGAGCGAAATTATGAAAGAGAATTACAACTGAAAATAGTATTGTATCCATTTTATCATCTCAAGAATAAATGAATTGTCTGAATCTTGTTAAACACAATAGAATTCAAATAGTCCAAGCATGACTTACTGCAGAACAAAGCAAACTACTCTCTTATTAACAGAAAATTACTTATTTTTTGGTGATCGTTCATAATTTAAAATTCTGAATATTTGAAGCAGCTGCAAAATATTTGTTTCTAAGAGTTATTCAATACATACTGAGCTGGATATAAGTAAGAATGTCTCAGCACCATTGGTAATTTCATAGCCTGAAATACATTGTGCCTGCTTATCATAGTACTGATTTCAACATAATTTGGCCTTGAGATCAAGAAACTGACACTAGATGACCCTTTTGAAACACTCAAACAGGCTAAGCTGATTGTTTTTTCAGGGTGAATCCAACTTAAAGTATATGCTTTTCAAGTTTAATTTTAAGTGACGGTTTATCTTAATTTAAAACATTACAAGACACCTCAAAGCTTTTATCAAAAACTTCCTGAAATTAAATATGCTTAGATAATTTTTTTTCACTTATAACTGTTTAATATGTTAATTTTAAAAGAAATTTTAAAGTAAAAAAGCTACAATTCTCTCCCAGGAAAATGTGAATCATTGTCCATTCAGGTTTGTTATCTACATAGACACCTCAACCAGAGCTAGAGTGCCATGATAACACAGCAGGAGCATGATACAGTCCCCAAAGCAAGGTCATTCCAATACAGCTAGGCAGTGATGAAAAAGTAGAAGTCTAGGCAGAAGCACAGAGCAATAAAGACATGGATTTATAATTTAACTTTGGTTTTGTTTTATTCTTAGTGTATTTGCCACAATATAAAGTCTCCCAGTTTAACCTGCATAATTATCAGGTCAAGGAAATACTTCTGGGTTTTATTTCTTTTTTTTAGTCAAATGGGAGGGGGGAATGGTAAAATAGAAGTCAAATATTAGGAAGAAGTGTTTAAGACATTGTGAGAAGCAACAAATTTAACTAAGAATGTATTCTCTAATTGCAACCTCCTACACCCTGCTTTAAAATGGAAATTAATCCACTTCAGTGAATTTACTTTAAAAGAGCCATTATGTGAGACTACCCCTCTTTGCAGAGACTTGAGAAGCTGAAATTTAAAGGAGAATAGCAGAAGAGATTTCTGAGAGCTTAGAGCTGTGAGTATATAAAATATCTCAACAAAAATATGTTCCTGTGGTTTTCATTCTCAGCAGTCAGGTTCCCTTCCCTTCATGCAGCATATCTGCCAACGATGTAATGTCAGCACTTGTCAGTATGGGCATCACAACAGCAGCATGAGAAAGTTGCTTGTCATTGTTGTAAACAGCAGGACTATGATTCTAGCAAGAAAAATCATGGACATCAGAAAGTCCAGCTACCTGTAACACTTCCTACCACTTTGTCTCTCAGCTCTTACATGCGAATTTTATATATTTTTAAAAAAAGGCAGACAGTAAGTGCACAAAAGTACAACAAACTTGTGAAGCAACAACAGCAGAAGCAAGAAAAGTCATATCAGAATTGTGGCTATACTTTTCTTCTCTTTGGTACAAATATAGCTACTTACCCAGCATTACTAACTGAGACTATTGCTGGGTCATTTTCAATGCAGAACTGCTGAAACGTCTGTAAATAGACTGTTTATAAGTAAAAACCTGACTTTTGGTAGAGACCAGATAATATCTTTTGATAAAGCATCTATTCACAGAAAGTTTAACAAAAATGTGCTTCAAAAGAAATTCCATCCCAAATTTCTCAGCCTTATTGGTACTTCTAAACAGAGCGCGGAAAGTCTTTCCGTGGAAAAACTGGAAGAGCACAAATTAGTAGAAAATAGTGTAAAAAAAAGGAGGGTCAATAAATTATTCCTTGATAGCCTACACAGAGGTCCTGGTCTATGTTTTGGGCCTTTTTGCAAAACTCTGGGGGGGAGGTGCTGCAGCCTTTCAGGCAGCTTAGCCCAGTGTTTTGTTTTTTTTGTTAGAGGGTCCTCCCAGTGGTTTCACCCAGAGCTCTCTGATGCAGTTGAAGCCTTTGCTTCTTATTTTATTCAAAGAGGACAACATTTTACTCCTTTTCTCTTTGAAGGCCTCTTCTGCATATTTGGAAATGATTATCCTGTTTTCCTTCAGTCTTTTGGTCTCTAGACTAAACAGTCTTAGGTCTTCTAGAGACTACACTGATTTCATAATGTCTGGTTGCCATTTTTAGAATTTGAACAAACTCAACAGTTATATAATGATACTAGATTGACCATACAGAGTCTTTGAAATTTAAATATGCTTTTCACAGTAATATTTCTTGATTCTTGCATAGGAAATTCCTGTTGACTAATGCTGATGAAAATAGCAAGGAACATATTGGGTGAGCTGACATGAGTAACACTGGTCAATGGTTTATCATATCAAATGAATGAGGCACAACTATATTTTTTAGTTATCAGATAGCTCTTTGGGTGCTATCATTCGTTAGCTCAAAAATATTTGATGACCAACATAAATGTGATTTGATAAAAAGGAGCTATTCTAGATATTACTTTTGTATATTCACCTGTTTCTGATGTAACAACCATCAAAAAAACTCTTGAAGAGAAGATTTTGCAAATGACTTATAACACCCTCCTGAGACCTGGGCTGGATATGGAGCCTTAAAACCTTAGCTTTTACGCTTATTTTAAAATCAGGATTTGGTGTCTGCACAAGCCATTTGATATGGGAAAGCAGCCTTTTTCCAGGGGGATTGACTATGCACACAACAACTTAAATCTGTGGAAGTGAATCAACTGAGTCAGCTGCCGATGACTGCAAAAATGGCCTGGATGCCATTTGCTGTTACCTTTTTAAGCAGGAGCTTGAAATGAGGAGAATTATAGCAAAACTGTCATTGAGGAGAGATCCACTGACTGGAATTTGCAACGCAAACCTATTCTTAACCCTTATGCAGAAGAAAGATAAGTGGGGGAAAAAAATTAACAGCCATGAGAGTTCTCTCTCAGCTGCAGTTTCATCTTATTTATTGTTGCCATTTATTTATATATATATATTTAAAACTTAAATGATTGATTAACTATGCATCAAGCTAGCCTCTATAAATGCATGTTTTATTGCAGCTGCTACAGTTTTTAATATTGTTTATTATTATTCTCTTAGCACCTAGAAACTAGTAGCATGCTTCAAAGACCCACTGTTCAAGTCTCTGTATGAGCAAGTGAGACAAGGGCAGATGCTGCCTCAGACAGCTCACAACATAGGATTTTGAAAGCATGAAGCATATGACTAGATAGACACCAGGAGGGACAGGTGGGGTGGCAAGGTGATATAAAAGTCAGTAAATGTACTTGAAGAAGCAAGGTTTGCTGCAGAGATAGGTGTGTCAATGCAGAATAGAGTAGGGGGAAAGGTTTTTCTCTTCCTTGTTTCTTTGTGCTTTGTGTCACACTTGTCACTTTGTGGCTTCAGATAAAGTCCTATCCTCTGCCTGGCTCTTCCTGGGCTCCTCACTACCTTTACATAGAGCCAGCAATGGAGAGAGGGCAAATGATTTCCGATAGAGGCAAGCTCTCTGCACAGTTGGTGGTAAACATTCATACAAATAGATTAAGTTTACCAGCATCCATCTTGCACTATGACATCTATTCCCTAAATAAATAAAAAGAAATGATAACATTATCAAAGGACTGCAAAGCCTCCACAGCCTTAAAAGATCAAAGGGAAAAAAAAAAAAGGCATATCTACCTGGTTAACAAATGCAGACTGGAAAAGCAAACACTCTAGCTGAAGTAAATCCTCTCACCTCTCCCCAAGACCCAGAAAGGGTTTTGATTGGACAAAATAACAAAACATTTACTGAAGTGCAACAAAACATTTACTGAAGTGCCACTTAATTAGAAAAGTTTTGGATGCCTCTTCCCTGATTGTTTTCAAGGTTAGGTTGAACAGGGCTTTGAGCAGCCTGGTCTAATGAAAAGTGTCCCTCTCCATAGCAGAGGGGTTGGAACTATATGATTTTTAAGGTCTCTTTCAGTGCAAAGCATTCTGTGATTCTATGATTTAATTACATCCATTGCATGCTAATTTTTAGGATTCATTGTTAAGGTTATCTCTTTAGTGAGAAAGGATGTCTATTCCCAAGGGACAGACAAGAAAAAGGAAGGGAAAACTAGAAGATGAGGATACACCACCACTGGACATAAGTGAAGACTTTAGAGATTGTAATGAAAAAGAGCTGAAATAATTTTTCATCAAACTATGCACACAACTGCAGTGAGTAAGTCTAGCACCCATCTTTCCACCTCCTTTTTTTTCCTTCCACTTGCCAAGGTCACTCCATCACTGGTGGGAGATACAGGCAGCAGGGTTGAAGCTGATTTCCGATTTTTGGTCAATCCTTTTCTCCCGTGTTGCTGTAGCTCTGATACATGTTCCCTTCTTTCAAGCCTGTCTACTACCTCAACAAGTGCTCTTCCCAATTCAAGTTTACAAGTATATTTAACTACCAACTAAACATCATTTCCTTTTTTATCTTTTTTACTGAATCTGCAGTATTACTCCAATTTTCTAATTGGAGAATTCTTGAGAAATTTGTTTGAACTTCTTTTCATTAACATTTTTCATTCTGGAATTTCAAATAATGCTTCCCAAAGTACTTTTCAGTGACTGAGTAGTGAATAATGAGAATTTATTTCCCTTTTCAAAACAAGGAGGAGATATTGCTTTTCTACTAAATCAATAGATTTAAATAAAATAAAATATTTTCTTCCTGGCAGCTATAAAAGAAATGTAAATTAATGCAATGCTTATTCTCAGAAAATAAAATGAAGAAAAGCTCTTATAGTCACTTGAACTAATGTTACATGTACAATACAGAACTGAGAGCAACTCCTGGACTCTCTCCAGGAAAACAATAGTTGTGACAATTCAAAGGTGCCTTTGTTTTTTAGAGAATATTTTAAGTAATATATCGGTGTATGAAATGTGTTTGCTAACTGTGTGATCAATTGGCTTTAATGGTCAATTCAGAAAAAAGACATACTTTCTGTGGTTCAGTTGATGGAAATAGAAGTTGATACAAGAAAAAACAGTCAAGCAACATGTTTTTTTCAGAACTGGAGGCTCTTTAGAGTATTTACTTCAATTCCAAGTGAAGTGCATGGCAGAGGTTGTGCAGAAAAGGAGTTAGGGAATGGGAAGCATAAGGATGAAGACAGTTCAGGATGAAATGAGGTAACAGAATCAGATTTTAGATGTTCAGTGACCAGACTATGATGTTAAAGTGCACTGGAAAGGGGGTTTGAAATGTGAAGAAACAATGTGTTTGAGTGGAAAATGTACTGTCATAGCAGTGAGAGGTGTTAAAGGGCAAGCAGGAGAGAATACAATCTCTCCAGTCAAAATTGGAATCTTGAAGCAATAACAGGAGGCAATCATGTTCAGTAAACAATTAGGGACACGACAATAAATAGGCTAAAAACTACTTACAAGCCATATGAACTAGAAAAAAGAATGATAAACTGAAGCGAGAAGAAAAAAGAAACAAATAATTGTGTCCAGGAAAAAGAGAAATATAAAATAATAAAACTATACTAATAAAAGTTTTGATTTGAAATTTTTGGAGTATGATTTTTTTTCTTTCTTTTGAAATCCACTGCATATAAAAGGAATAATTCACATGCTCAAGTGAAAATATTCCTTAGCAGAGTAGCTAAGAGATTGGTCTAAATTAACTATCAAAACTTGACAAAGGGACAAAACCCCTACAGACAGGGCCAGAAAATGCTGTAATCAGTATGCAGCTGCTACAAAGGTTGGCACACTGTTAGGATGCAAAGAGAGGAAGAATCAGATTCCCTTTTGATGTGAGTGTAAAAGGGAAAAGCAAAGAAAGAGCTCTGCAATTTGAATTTTTGTTTTTATAGACGGTTCAAAGCCGTCTTGAATTCCGATGTAGGAACATTGGCAGCAAATATCAGATATCAGGTAAGTAGAAATGTTTCATTAAATAAAGAGCAGATATAATTCTCCATTCTGATTTCAACCTGCACTCTTATATATTAAAATACAAAGTAAAACTGAAGAAGTGCAAAAAAACCACTCCAACATATTTTGAAGTGAAAAAATCTAAGTACTCCAACATAGTCAAACTGAAACCTTTGCACTTGCCAATGTACTTCTCCATCTGCGCACAACCCTTGCCTTCAGCCCTAACATTCCTATGCTTATTTCAGAGCAAAACATCAAAGGCAACATGATTTCTTCTTGAACAGCCTGAAGCAGCTCCCTGCCCACTTCTCAGTGTCTCCACCATGTGGAGGCATGCAATCTTCTCTGGTTGTGCCATCAGGAACTTATACAATTAGTCAGAGCTTTCTGGTTCTGCTCCAGTTCCCTGATGTCTGGATCCCTTTGAGCCTTGAATGACTTCACATTTCTCTTTACCTTCTTGTAAAATGGTTATTTTATAACCTGCCTGCAAAATGGTTATGAAGGGAGAAAATGACTTTTGTTGTCCAGTCCTCTCAGGCATTGTAGGAGCATTGTATTGTAGGAGCAAAACATATGATATGTACATGTACGTGGACATGTGATTAGAGGTACATATACACTGTGCTCACTGTGCAGCATCAGAAATTAGAAGTAATTGTTAAATTACAGGGAAGAGAGAATATCGCTAAAAGGATCTTTTTTGAAAATGAATAACTACATTAATAAGTAATTACAAAAATTAGTGTTTGGTCTTGGAGCCAATTGTTTGGGGGTCAGATCTGAATTACACCTTAAAAAATGATGCTAAAGTGGGATGTGGAATGTTCAATTGACTGCCCTAACAAAAAGCAGCAACAATTATGAAGTTTTCTATTAAAAAAAGCATGTCATACAGGAAAATTTAAAAAGAAGACAGTCAGGTAGACAGAAAAAGTATGTAAAACAGAATTTGTTTTAGTCAATTGACAAGGAAAAATATTTGTCTATTATTGCAAAAAACCAAAATCTCTAAACCCTCAGTCCATTGAAAATTGCAATGGGAAAGACAATGTACAGATTATATTTAGAGGCCATATATCTGAGATGATAGTGGTTCCACTACAATAGTAATAATTAAACTACAATAATAATTCAACACTAGTTTCCTGATAAACCCAAACTTTATTCATAATCAATTGCCTCAACAAATCCCAAAAGATGAGAAGCGTTTGAAAAAGGACACAGTGTAGAATATGCAAAATTTCAGTCAAAATACTCCATTTTAGAAATCCAAAATTACAATGAAATATATACAAGCACTGTCCCCATCCTGTTCCATCTGAGGGAACTATGGAGAGATTTATCTCTATAATGCTGATGAAGGAGATTGATAAACATACACTTAGGAGGAAAATATGCATAATAAATCAACAGGAAGGTGCAATTGGACCAACCAGGGCTGTGCTCCTATGGGTGCTGCTGTCAGCATCATTTACTCTGCAGCCACACCAGCTCCCTGATGCAGTTCACTGTGTTTGCAGACTGCTGGACCAGCAACAGTGAAACCAGGCTGGGAACAGGTATTAGGTGGACAGCAGAAACTCATGCCAATTTTTCCCCCAAAAGACAGTAGAAGGAGATAATTTGATAGAAACATGAAAACAAACTGCAGGTAAAGATAGTGATTGCAGAAGTTGCAACTTATCTTCTTTCCATGTGCTCTTTCCACCACCATGTAATTTCTTTAAGTCTGGTCAGGACACCTCCAGGTCCCCACTGGAATTAAGATTTCCCTGGTTTGGAAAGCACAGCTGCCAAGTCTGTGACTGGATAAATTAGGATATCAGGTAAGAAGCTGGTCAACACAGGTGGGGGGATACAGCAGTGAGTGTATGTGTGTATATCTGGAGGAAAAAGTTCCCAAAACCCATTTTGCACACTTGGTATGTAGCAATACTGAGCCCAAAAATCAAAGAATAGGGAATTTTAAATGTCAAAACATTGCAAGAAAATTCACACTGATAAAAAGACATAATCAGCTGGATACTAAGTAATACTAAAATGTTGAACAGGTTTTGTTTTATATTTTTGGCAGTATGATCCCCTGTTTCTATTTTAATGAGGATCTTCATATGTTCATGCTTAAAATGACTCAATGTTTCTTTTCCCCTCCTACCTAAAATTCCACTGACTTTACAAAAATTTAATTTTGTTTACTCTCAGCTCCAAGACTGCTGGTAATTAGCCACAATCAGGAATGATACAATTGAGATAACTACTTCTTTGTGTATTTTTATTTTTCCCTTACATTAGGCTATTACTCTTCAAAGTTTCAGGACATTGTGGCAATAATGAAAAGTATTGGTTCATTCATAAACCATTGGATTAGGCATTTATCCAAATCCCACTATCAACAACATGGGGGAACCCTCTCACAGCTAAGCTCAGTCACATCATGCTACTTACAGGATCCTCTCCCCACCTCTTCAAAGTGGCCATCTACTGAGGAGGGCTGAAAAGCCATTTCACAGTGAAAATAAACAGCTTCCAGCACTGCAGAGCAGGATATGGAAGCTAAAATTTATAGACTTTGACAAAGAATTTAAAAAGGAACATTCTTTTTTGATTGTTTTAAAAATGTCTGTGTTATGAGTACTTCCAATATTTTACAAGTATCATGTGAGAAGAATGAGATCAACCTTGCCATTTCCTACAGAATATTGTATTTTTTTTTTATCATAAGGCAAATACAAGCCCTATTGTTATGCTAACTCCAACTATTTGTAGAAAGCAAGCCACAGCCCTGCAGAAAAAATATGGTTCCATCACTATGGTACAACGGGTATGGATGTAAGGTTCATGAAGCCTCTGAGGGCTGCTTGCAGAACTATTGACTGTAGTGATGGCACCTGTTCAGAAGGTGAGCTTGTTATGCTCTTTCAAATATTGCATCATTTTGTGATCTGAAATGGGTAATGTATTAGATATACTCTTTTCTCTTTTACCCAGTTTGGTGCAGGAGAGACAATTGTTGCATTAATTTTATCCTCAGATCTCAAAATAATATACAGATACCAATGAAGCTATGGCACACAGATAAAGTAGGTTTAAACTTCAATACCATTAAAAATGGTGCATGTACGACTCAAACATGTTATGCTTAGCACAACATTTTCCTGCCTAATTAAAAGAGAACAAAGGAAAAACATGTTAAAAATTATTGCTATGCAGTAATAGCTTGTCAGCTTAAGGTAAAGGATAGCTTTCAATATCTGTGCTTCATTGCTTAGGAGTAAAATCCAGATCAACTTAGGGCTGTGGTTAGCTTTAAGCATGTTTTACTAATTCAGATACTTCATTCCCGTACTGAAGAGGAACTAATGTTTTGTTAACTGAGTGTTTTGCCTTTCTTCCAAATACTGTTAGACTTTGGTTAATTTGGAGGAAAAAACCACAAAAATCCCAACCCCAAAATTCCATTCATTTTATTTATGTTTCTCCATTTCATTTATAGTGTCATTTTTCTCAGTGATGATGCAGCAGAAATAAAGCCTTGCTTGGCTGGTTTGTATTGCACCTCGCTGCGCCGCTCCATCTCTCCCTGCTTTCCTCCTGATTTACAGTTTCTGGGCTCATCCCACTGCATCAATCACTGCATCCCTCAGCACTGGGGGAACAGTAAGGAGGAAGATGCAAAAATTCCCTGTAAAGAATAACTGGTGTTATATTTCTGTCTGCAGAGACAGAGAGATAAAATTTGGCATGTAAGGCATCTTAGCTGGGAATGACTGTTCTAACTTCATTAAACTACGATTACTGGATTCAAGGGGGAAATGATGCCTCCTTTAAGGGAACATATAATCACTAACACAGCTATCTCCCTAAAGGGAAATTTGTATGACAAATAGCTTGCAAGATAAGTGTGGTATTTCTATGGTAATTCTATGTTGTCCTCTATTGTCCAAAGGCAAATGCAGGTAACTGGAAGGTAGATGAAATACAAGCCTGACATTTCAGCATGTTATTAGCTACGTGCAGGATATGTAGAATCTCCTCAAAATATAGACAGTCCCTTCTTGGATGTACAGCCTGGATGCTTCTTGAGCTATGCCTCACATTTTAAGATAGCATCTCTCCCTCACTGTGGTATTGCCATTTCCAATTAAAGGCACTTTATGCTAAAACACTGATTTTTCAGTTCTCTTCTCTGCCAATCACTTTTCTCTCACAACAGTTAACATCTGTTTTCTGTCTGTGTTGCTTTTTTAAAAAATCTAATCATAGGTTTGGACAATATTCCCAGTACAGACATGGTACAGATATTCTTTCCCATCTGAAACATAGTGGAAATTTGACTCTGGCTCAGAGCTCTGGGGCTCAGATTTCTCTATCATGATAGGAAAAGTGGAAGGTCCAGACATAAACATGCCTGAACTTCAAGTGCATTTTATTTTCCCAGTGTTGTTCTTGGTCTTCCATGAATTTTAACTCTGCTGAATCCAATAGAATTATTCCTGGTTTAGACTATCATAAAGGAAAGAGGGAATTAATGGAAAACATTTTAAAAAAATCTGACATGTTGCCTATGTGATCAAACTTTAGAATCTTTTCTTGATACTTAGTAATTCAATAATTTACTGAAATTTTTATATTATACTGCTTTAGATCAAGTAAAAATTAGATAAAGGATTTCAAAATTGGCATATACACACACAGAATCGGGACATAGTTTTCCTCTTGGACTCAAGAGAAAAAAAATCTTTATAATTTTTTCAACTTTTTTTTTTTGTCTTCTCCAGCTCTTATATACTTTTAAAATGACATTTCCAAAATGTTATTTAGAAATTTAAAAATTATTAAAAGAAAGCTGTCGACGCTTCTTTAGTCTATCTTTCTCTTCCTCTTTTATATGCATATGTGAAGATACATAGGACATCTCAGTTGTCTAAGGAGTCAGACCAATTAGGAATATGAAATGAATGTGATATACATATGATGAATATATAGTATATATTAATAATAAATTTATTAAAATAATTAGTAATTAAATAAAATATCTATAACAAACTTAATCAACCGAAAGAATACAAAAATTCATAGTAGATAAAAAATTCTACATCAAATTTAATCACAGAATCACAGAATATACAGAGTTGGAAGGGACCCACAAGGATCATCAAGTCCAACTCCTGGCCCTGCACAGGACCATCCCCAAGAGTCACACCGTGTGCTTGAGAGTGTTGTCCAAACACCTCCTGAACTCTGTCAGGCTTGATGCTATGACGACTTCCCTGGGGAGCCTGTTCCAGCACCCAGCCACTCTCTGGGTGAAGAATCTTTCCTAATATCCAGCCTAAAACTCCCCTGTAACAACTTCAGGCTATTTCTTTGGGTCCTGTCACTGGTCACGATGGTCTTTCTACCTCCTCCTTGAATAATGTTTTGTCATTTTAGTATCATAATTTCTCATCTTTTAGACAATGCCCAAGTCAGGCTGATGCATAAACAACACATTAGTTCTAGACCAAGAATGTGTCCTAACATCCCATCTTCTGCATATATCTCTTTTAAGTAAAGTACACAAATGTTCTTTCTCTGTGTGACCCACATTATATTTTATTTAAGATGGTCAGGCTACTTTCTCCATGCTTGGACAATTACCTATGTGATTTTTTTTGTCATTTATGAGAAGACACAGGTGTAATGTCCTATAATAGTAAGAAGTAAGATTTGTCTTCATACTTTGTCAAAATAAAATTATGTAATTATGTATTATTAAGTTTAGAATAATGAGTCATATCTGACCCTAAACCCAGGGTTTCTGAGCTCAGGAGATTGGATCACAACAGTAAGTTAAAGCAAAATGATGACCTAACCAGAATTGTGGGATCACAACTTCTATTGCTAAATAATGGGGGCCCTGGGACCAACCAGCTCTTACTGGCTTGTGTCTCTACTGTCAGGAATTTCCAGTTGAGATTTTTCTTATGTAGAGGTAGTTGAAGCAGAACAAAGAGCCTGGGAGAAAACTAACAGTTTTGCAGTGGGCAAAGTGAAGGTCCAGGCTTGTTCCCAGGGGTTCAGAGGTAGCCTTCCAGAGTAGTTCCTTCCAACAAGCGAATCTCAGTGACTCCAGAACAAACTAAAATGGGAATCAGCATCTGTAGCTCTTAAGTTGCACTTGGCAATGCTATAGACGCCCAAATGATCTGGTTGGAGCACTGCCAGACAAGGAACTGGAAAGAACAGTTGATTCAGTAATAGAGAATGTGTCTGATTTATCTGCTGTCTAACCCAATATTAACAAAAATGAGAACTGGGCAGTTTGAAAATTGGGAGGGGGAGTTAAGAACAGTGTCAATCAAAAGCACAAGAGGTGAGCAATCAGGGCAGATGTTGTGGCAGGTGAGAACCTGTGACTGGACAAAGATGATTCAGAAGAACTCAGGAACTGTAGAAGGTGATAAGATACATACATAAAAATGCTACAGATGTGCAAGAGGAAAAAGAGATAAGCAAACAAGAGAAAGGAGATCCATTATATCAGAAACATACTCCATTTCTATGCTGTACATGTGACTAAGAAAGGGCTTCAGGCTGTCGTTTTATAGCACTTCTCTCCATCACTAAACTCACACTGCTGACAGATGTGTTTTTTTGTTCCATCTGAACCTGAGCAGGGAGAAAGATTTGGACTGTGCTTGTACTAAAATGGGATTTCTCTTCCTAAAGCTTCTGTTTAAGCTTTAAATCAGTTTGTTTGACACTCAAATGTTTTCTATGAATTTTTTGCTTCTGTGGGTTAGTCTTCATTTCTCTGGACAGTTTCCTTAAGAAACTGTTTTGTGGAGACTCAGTGAAGCAAAAGGTCGGTGTTGGACATAGCAACTGACACACAAGTTCAGAGGAAATCCATTAAATCTTGTTCTCGGTGAACCCATGCCTTAGACCTAACCCATCACCGTGTCTCTCCTGTTCAACATGGGTGCAACCTGAATCACTACAGTGGGGAGCCACTGATGGAAAAGGGATTGAATTTCATTCTGCAAACTACTGTACTTATGATGCATGCCAGAGTCATTATGAAAATGATGAATCCTAACTGATCCTCAGGAAACTTTGATATTCATAGTCCTCCAGCCATATATTTCCTATTATACTCAATTCAAATTGCAGGTGTTCTCCCTGTAAGTATAAGATATTAATGTCATTCCGGTAATTTTGCTAGGACATGTATGCTGTTATCCCTGTACTTAGGTGGAGTGTGTGTCAAACAGAGTAATACCTGGGTGCTGTTGATCATGCAAAGGTGTTTTAACATTTATAAAAGTGTGAAAAGGAAGGCATTGTACTCTGAGCAGTGTGGTCAGTTGGAATCCTTGCTAGTTGAAGTAACAGAAGACAAATAGGAAAGCCTTGGCATGGTAAAAGGCATTGGTTTGGGAATTTGGAGGGGGTTTTGTGTGTGTTTTTTTTGTTTTGTTTTTTTTTTTTTTCAATAAAATATGGCATTGTGTGTGCATTTTCTGCATTACAGTATGATTAGAAGATACTTTCACAGCAAGTTATCAAGCAGCTTGGATAAAGTATTTCGCATAACAAGAAATTCACCAGTCAGGTCATTAAGTGTAGACTCAACTCCAGGCTGTAGACACCTAAATTTGGATGTTTCAATATGCCTGCAGGGGAGCTAGACTGCTAATTTCTCGTTACGCTCAGTGGCAACCAACACAATGAAAGGGGCCTAGAGAATTGCTCAACTCACTCTAATACAAATGCATTTCAGCTAGGCTCCACCGACTGCATTAACTAGCTCTCAATTAGCTAGAAAACTGAATTTGGTGTCTTGTTCAACACCTGCTCCTAGTTGTCTACAATTTAGAGCTAAATCCCAGGCCAATGGTGTGATGCTGCAATTAAAGTGACATAAATAGACTTATGTTTAATCAGTGGGATAATCCTGTTCTTAGAAGCCAATAGAAGAGATGTCAAATAATTAGTAAGGTTTACCATTGCTATAATAATTTTAATCTTGTAAAAGTAACAAGGCCTAAATTAAGGCTTAAGCAAATCTGATCATCAGTACAATTGGCATATCAAGGGAAGAATGAAGATTATGGTCCACATTGCAGATATCCATGCCTGAAATACCGATTTGTCCCCAACTGCTATAGTAAACGTATGTATTAGGTCAGTTCTTACTTCAATTCACCCACAACATTAATATACATCTAAGGTTGCCCTAGAGAATTTGGTACATAATGACCTGTTAGCTGTTTATTCCTACTAGAAAAGAAGAAAGCTAGCTTTCCACTAGCTAGTTTTCAACTAAGCTAATACTATATGTAAAATACCAGACAGAGATAATTGGGAATCTTTAAAGGGAAAAACTTAGCTAACTTAGTTCTTGCTGTGGCGGTAAAACAATTCTCACAATACTCTGTTTGCAAAGCATCAGTTCTAGATGGAGAAGGGGAGTCAAGTTATTTTTGGTGTTGAAGAAACTAGGCTGACTAATCCACCCCTAAGTTAAACATCCTGAGGAAGAACAGTGTTTCCTGACAGAAACAGGTGAGGATGTGGCAAAGTACCTGATAAAGGAACCAAGTGCTTATACTGATAACTTATCTATAGCTACTGAGCTGACACAGCTGGCCTGGAGACATATGCATGACAGTCAATCACTTTATACTATGAAAGCCCCAACCCTTTTTTATTGATAATGTTTTCTAACAAACCCCTTCTGAGAGTGTGTGTGGAGATTCCTCCCTTGAGTAGGGATGCCCCTCAAGGTTACTCCTTGAGGTCGAGTAAAAGAGATTTGCCCACAGTCATTGGTATCGATGAGTAACATCAATTTCTATTTAATAAGTGGTTTTGCTAGCTTTACTATAATTTCTTTGATATAGCTTCAAAAATAGTGCACTATACTAGTAGTCACAGCTATCTATACTGTGTGGTAAATATTTCTCATTAAGATCTTTTAGTTTAATAATTATCATAATCAATTTAAATAAATAATCTATTTTATTTATATAAATATATACAGTTTGCCATTTTCAATCCTGTGGGACAAAGTTCTATAAAGTTGCGATTACACCTATATAATCATTTAGACATAAACATAGTTGACAGTCTAGGGCTATGATTGGATCCAAATGCACCCAGGCTTCTCTCTGAGAAGGAGTTTAGAAACCATGTGAGTCCCATCTGCACCTTGTGACTCAACAGGAGGCTTCTCTAATAAACTTTGATTCTCTTGTTCTGCCAGTGACATAAAAATATTTGAAGTAAAAACAACATACATATATATGCAGTGTTGCAGATATTTTATAGTGGGATAGAGGAAAGAAAATTAAAAAATAATTTTGATGTAAACATAATTTATTGAATTAATTAATCAAAGATTAATTCTTCATTTAACTTTCCTTGGAGTTCCTCTTTGTTTCTAGAAAAAAAAAAGAGACTGTCCTTTGCCTACATCCTAATCTGGACATCAAGTGTTATTTTCTTTTTTGCGTGTTTATGGCAAAAGGACATTTAGCATTTCTGATCTATGTTTAAGTAGGTGATATATTTCTAGGCCAAGTGTGGAACCAGGAAACTTTCTACAAATATTTGTCTGGGGGAGGGGAGCAAAAATTACTATGATATTGTGAACAGATGAGTCTGGGATTGTGCATTTGCTCATGCAGGACAGATACAGCTCTTCAGCTTTCAATTTCTCTTTTGCATTGTCAGTGACTGAAGGCACTCAGACACTGAAGTACAAAACAGAAAAATAAACTTGACCAGTTTGGAATGGAAAATTAGATAGAGAGTCATACAGCTGTGGAATGAAGGGAACTCTCTAGCATATATTTCTGTGATCATTTAGGCTTTCAGTGACAAAGAAGAAATCAACACAGTCCTGGAAAAACATATCAAACCCAAAGAATATCAATTAGAAATTATCCTTAGACTAAGTAGAGTGTGGAAGTTTTTTTACTGGAATTTTAAAATCTTGTTCAAAACCACTAAAAAGTCTCTGGATTTTTCACTTTTAAGATGTAGTTAATGTGTTCCTAAAAAAACTGATTATTTTCAAGGGCAGTAAGATAAATAGAGCAAGCAAGATCAAACAAAGAATGCAGGAGGGATCACACAGACAGTACCATTTTCAGTGCAAATTCTGTTCCCTTTTGCTTAGTCTGTGGACAAAATTAACATATCTAAGGCAAAGGAAGGAGAGAAGGAGGGAGGGAGAGAAGGTACATCTGTTCCTCCTCTGTGCTGGTGACAAGATTTAACAGGTAAATTCCAACTCTACTCATTCCGGTCATGATGGACCAAATGTGGACACCGAGAGGTAACTCACTTGGAAGCTGGGAGTTCAAAATGAAAATCAAACACACAGTATGGTCACCATAAACATGTTTTGCTTTTTTTTCCAGATCAATTTACCAAGAATCCAAATTTAAAACAAAAAAAGAACTGCAATTTGGTGTAACTGGAGAAGCAATACAGAGAGAGATAAGAGGAATATAATAATCATGACTGAGAGTTCAGAGTTATTTATATCAGAAGGATTTCATGAGGGCAACATAGGAAAAGGAGAGTGGAATACCACTAACTTTTGGTTCAGGACTTTTTAATAAGCAAGAATAAGTAAGGTGAGGCCGCCTCCCTGTTTAAATCAAGCAGTAACATAGAATCACAGAATGATTTGGACTGGAAGAGACCTTAAAGGTCATCTAGTTCCAACCCCAGTGCCATGGGTAGGTTGCTCCAAGCCCCATCCAGCCTGGCCTTGTACACTTCTAGAGATGGGGCAGCCACATCTTCTCTGGTCAGTCTGTGTCAGTGCCTCACCACCTTCAGTGAAGAATTTCTTCCTAATCTAATCCAAACCTACTCTCTTTCAGTTTGAAGCCATTCTCCCTTGTATTACCATGTGTAAAAAGCCATAAAATGTTCATCAGTAAGGATATAAGACACTCCCGTTAGAGAACTGGGGTTTATTTTAAAACATGAACATTGGAATCTATTTCTAAGTCTAGGTCAGGCTTTGCCAATAGAAAACAAATGTGGAAAAGAAACTGTCAGAGGCTGCATAATTAGCCACTGAAGCGGGGTTTAGGTGGTGATGCTCAAGGACTCTCAGCTGCTTGAGTGGTATCAAAAGATGCCAGCCAAAGTCATGGCCTTCCTGGGAAGATGGTAGTGCTGAGGTGCTTGCAGTGGAGCACATAAGTCTTGTTATAGTTATGTGAAATATTGATATTTATATTATATACACATGTGTACTATATTATATATCACATAATAACATATCAAATGTAGTACTCACTGTACAAAGAAAGATAATTGACAAAGCTATTTTTTGATAAGCTCCTTTATTTCACAGAGGAGATAACCACTGGCAGTCCCCCGATGCATGCAAACACTTCATACATCAAGACACACCACAACAGTAACAGGTGAGAGCCATTCTCATCTGAACATTGCCCAGCTCATACTCCACTGATGCACACCCTTTCTTGCAGACAAGAAAATCAAACAGGTGGCTTGCTTGATTTTACAGTTTACACTTTTCCAGACTGGAAGACAACTGAGTAATCAAAGGAAGAAAAAAATCCAAAATCCTGAATGTTGCTATTTCAGTGTCACTTCGCAGAATGCTGTCTCATTTTAAAATTTGCAACAATTCCTGTTATTGCTGTATTGCATGCAACTACTCCTTTCTGCTCTATTAGAGTATATTTCTGTGGTATGCAGCTGTCTAAAATCTGCTTCTGCTTTAAAGACAGATGCAAGAAGCTGTTTAATGAATCTGTCATTTCCTTATCTTCTCTATTTCTGCAGGCTGATTATTTCTAAGTGCTGCACTGTCTTTTAGAGAGAATAAGTCATATTTTCTTCTGATTTCTAATATTTATGTCAACTTGGGGAAAATATCCTCTCAACATTAGAACTAAAAAAAACCAAAGCAAGGGAATAAGTTGATGCATTAGACATTAAATCTGATGTGTTGTCTTACAAGTTTGATCTCACAAGGAGTGTGTTGTCAAAGGAAATTCTACAGCTTGTTCACATGCTCATGAACTGAATGCCATTTCACTTCTTGATGGAAGTAATTTAGAATAATATGTTAAAATGCCATATATCATAGGCAAGTAGTTTTCTCTGAGACCTGCTTCATAGAGTCTAGACTGATTTTTAAAAAATATTGTCAGT
>NW_016690341.1:760749-929296 GCF_001604755.1 Lepidothrix coronata | reverse complement strand
TGAAACTCCAGGTTTATATATATTCCAGTTCAGGCAGAAATGGTCAATCCTTCCCCCAGAGCGGGGACTTCCATAAAAGGTGTAAGAGCATTCTCTTATCTCACAGGCCTCTTAACACCTAGCCTGATGAGTCAGGCTCTATGGGCGGAGGGTGTGAACAGTTTCTGGGTAATGGCATGGAAGGCTATAGAATACCATGATGAACTGATCTCAGCTGTCCTAACTAGGACAAGGAGTCACTTTCAGAATGTGATCTGTCTGATCTATTTTGGCCACCTGTTTTGGACGAAATATTTTCAAAGTGCTTGTCCCTCTGCTTGGACTTTAAAGCCAACCTGAGTGACCAACTGCCATGCAAGTGTCTGTAGGTTGTTCAGATGACTTCTATTGCAGGTCATTGTCTGGGTTAATCATACTAGAAACTGAAGTCCAGATTAATGGAACCATTAAAGATCTTCTACTAGGAAAAGCATGACTTGTAATTTCCTAGACAAATTTGATTTAACTGACTGATATGACAGCATCAGAGAATGACATATAAGAACTTCTCGGAAATATGTATCTATTTCTATGAATATCATTTATATATTGCTCCCTGTATTTTCTTTCTTTCCAAAGTTTAAAAATTCCTATTAATA
This sequence comes from Lepidothrix coronata, assembly GCF_001604755.1. Classification (NCBI taxonomy): domain Eukaryota; kingdom Metazoa; phylum Chordata; class Aves; order Passeriformes; family Pipridae; genus Lepidothrix; species Lepidothrix coronata. The sequence continues at coordinate 928,658 of NW_016690341.1, read as the reverse complement.
TATTAAGTACCATTTTATTTTCTTTAACTATTCAGGATATTTTACAATGAAATCTCTACATTGTCTATGGAAATAATGTATGTGGGGAAAGGATTATTTGTCACACAGTTTTCTCTCAGAACTTTTAAAATAACTGCATAGTGCTTGGAATAATACTTTTACTTGGTAAACTACAAAGCAAAGGACATATCATATGAAATTCCATACACAAAAATAAATTATGGTAATCCTACAGCCAGTTAGTGAGACAGGACTTTATCCCCAGCTGATAATGAGCACTTCCATTGACATAATACACCCCTAAGTACGCAAGAGCATCATCATAACAGACTCCTTAACCTTCTTACGATTATTAAATGCATCCCAAATTTTACTTAGCATTATTTCACTGAACATGACGAATAAAATGGTTTTTGCTTTATGACTTACCTGTATATAATTTTTATTTATGTTTCATTAGGTTTGAGAAAGTTTTGGAAATTAAATTATTAATTAATGGAATTTATGAGACTAACGGTAAGCTGGGAGAAAAAAAGAAATACCTTTCACATGACTAACTGAAAAAAGAAAGGTGTTGCTATCGTAAGATCAGATTTGTGGCTAACGTGTTTTTTTAGAGGCTCAAATATTATATTGATGCTTACTAACCTATAAAGGGTCTAGTCTATATTCTCAGTAAGTTTGTTCCCATCTCTTTCTTATATTTCCTGGAAGACTTTCAACAGAGCATTTTCATGCCTTGAATTCCTCACTGAGTTTTCTTGATGATGCTGTTAGACACAGCTTCCACACATTTCTGGAGAATTGGGTGGCTAAATTAAGAGAAGATTTGGAAATACATAATCCTTGTCAGCTACCTAGAAAGAGACATACATCCAGACTCAGATGTTATTCTACTGGTTATGGCCCCACATGGGCCCCAGTAGACTCACTTTAGCTGAAAGTTTATTTCAAATAAGTAAAGAGGCTAAAATAATGACTGGATTAAAATGCAGTATTTAAATTATTTTTCAGTTTTTTTTCATCGATCAGAAGGAGTCTCTTACTAGAAATATTCCTACAGGGAAAAGAGTGGGGTTTAACTATTTATTTATAACTATGCTGCAATAAAAGTAAGGAAATTATTTTTTGAGTCATTTGAAGATGATGACATATCTAAAGAGTGGGAATTTCTCAGCAGGGGAGTTTAGCAAATATATCTATGAGTAGCCCCAATAATATGTACAACAGCTTTCAATGATATGCCACATTTACTGTTTTATTAGCCATTCTTCCTATACACCAGAATTTTGTAACAATTTAGTTATCACTAAAGTATTCAAGGTTTGCATTTGTGCAAATTTCTGTTGCCTATTTTTGCAGTCACTGGTTTTATTTTTTTGCAGGAGTGGGAGACAGTTTATGACAGATACTACAAACAACTCAGTAAAGAAATAAACTACATTTCTACTTTCTGCCAGACAAGCACAGAAGCAAATTTTAAACTTGGTTATTGGGAGAATCTATAAAATGTGGGTTTAATATTTCTTCTACTTCAGGTAAAATCTGAAAAGGGGATAGATATGTGACTGTGTGTCAATTAGATTTACATCAGCCTATGGGTGATTTTACCCCATTAAGGGTGTTAAAACAGAGGTCAGCTTTATTTTGGTTTATGAGAAATATAGAAAAACATGGCCTGCCAGGTAGTTAAAACTAACTCTCAAGTACTGGGTGAGAGAGTTCCTTTGCATGAACTCAGGCTTCTATCTGTGGGTAGTGCCTCTCCACAGCCATTGGTCAAGATAACTCCTGGATACCGACAGTCACAGATACTGAGAAGAAATTAACTCTACTGTAGCTGAAACCAGGACACCAGGACTGCTGGTAGAGGACTGAAAGTGGTTTGGCAAGTTCTTTTGCCATCTCATCAGGGCCCACAGACTTGTGAGTGTCTAATTGGCATAGTAGGTCACTGACCTTCTTTTACTGGATTATGGGGGCTTCACTCATCCACACCATTGCCAAATTCCAACTCAGGGAGCTGTGTACCCTGAGTACAACTGGTTTTGATATTGAAGAATGAGGCAAAGAAGGCATTAAATACTTCTGCCTTTCCCCTGTTACTATAGTACTCTCTGCATTTAACTCAATGGAGACACTCGTTAACCCTAGTTTTGCTGCCAACATGTTTATAGAAACTTTTTTTTTGTTGTCTTTAACTGTAGTGGCCAAATCAAGTGGGCTTTGGCCCTTCTAGTCCTCTTCCTACATGGCCTTGCAACATCCTTATAGTCCTTCCAAATTACCTGACTCTCCTTCCAGAGGCAACAGATTATCTGGTTTTTTCCCAAATTCGAACCTAAGTTCTCTGTTTAAGCAGGCTGGTCTTTTTACCCGACAACCTGTCTTTCTGCAAATGGGGACAGCCTGCTCCTCAATATTAACAGTTCCCTTTTAAAGCACATTGAGCCTTTCTGGACTCCTTTGCCTTTCAGGACTGACTCCCAAAGAATTCTGTCAATCAGTGTCCTAAACAGGTCTCGTGAGACCCCACCTGGAGTACTGCATCCAGCTCTAGGGCTACCAGTATTCAAAGGACCTGCTGAAGCAGCAGAGGAGGCCATGAAGATGATCAGAGTGATGGAGCACATCTCCTATGAATACAGACTGAGAAAGTTGGAGTTTTTCAGTCTGGAGAAGAGAAGTCTTCGGGGAGACCTTATAGCAGCCCTCCAGTACCTAAGAGGGGTCTACAGGAAAGATGGGGCATGTAATGATGGGAAAAGAGGTAATGGCTTTAAACTGAACAAGGAACAAATTCTTCACTATGAGGGTTGCAAAACAATGGAATATGTTGCCCAGAAAAGTTGTGGATATGCCATCCCTGGAAATGCTCAAGGCAGGTCTGGACAGGGCTTTGAGTAACCTGGCCCATGACAGGAATATTTGAGTAACCATGGCAGGGAGGTTGGACCAGATGATCTTTAAGGTCCCTTTCAACCCAAACCATTCTGTGACTACAAATATCGGCAAAATATGAGATACTGCACAGCTTTAAAAAAGGCCACATGAGTAACTCAAATCTCTCAGTGGCTAACTAAGGCTGGGAAGGTGGTTTCATCCTGCTTTCCTTTTATTTTTTCTTTTTTATTCTATTTTTTTCTCACATAAATCTTGGTAAGGTTTTGGGTGGACAGTGCTCCAACTCTTGCAACCTTAGTAAGGAAACTGTTTATCTTATTACTTCTAGTCACTGAATCCAGGACTATACTTCATCTAGAGCAAAGAGGAAGATTTTTACAGTTTCACAGGTGGACACCTTAATCCTGTGTGTTGTCAGTTTAACAAGTAAGCCCTGAGGCTTCTTCTGCATTTTTTCCATGACTAGCTGATACATCATAATGGCTTGTCTTATCCTCTCCCATCTGGTATATATTTTCCTGGCTAGTTGAGACAGCACGTGGTTTACTTTTGCACATGTTCCTTGTTCTTTCTATATAAATAATGACAGTGTGTCATAAAAATAGAAATAAAAAATAACTGCAATTTGCCGAAAAGTGAGAGTACTGATCTCTTAATTCTTAACCCAAACTTGACAGTATTGGGTTAATTTGCCTAAGACTCTCTGTGGGTTGGTCATGCTGAAAGTGGTGGGGATCTTCCAGATGCAAAAAATTATGAAGTCTCGGACAGCATAGCCATTTCCTGAAGTTTGTACTGGGAAGCTTACAGATCTGACATCACTAAACAGCCCAGGTCTTGCAGTCATGTGAAAATCTAATCTTCTGTTTAAAAAACTAGTTTCAGTTGTGGAGTAAACATGCAGTACCTCTGAATGGCTTTCTGAAAAGCTCAAAAAGCAGGGGCTCCAGAAGGCTCTATCATTATGATAATTGTAAAGAATGATACTACTTATGTTAAGTTGGCTCCAAAACATTTCTTCTTTAGTTTTTTTTACAATAGAAACTGAAAAATCTTCCTGTAAAAAGGACAGTCATTCTTTAGTCCTTTGCCAAACAGATTCACTGTACTCATCATATTGGCTAGGACTCCTCTTCCATGTTAGTTCTACATCCTAAGTTTAGCACTACTCAGTGGTACAGTTAACTGGACAGTGATTTAGTTTCCTACATCCATTAAAAAAAGAAAAGAAAAGAGAACGAAAGAGAGAAAGAAAAGAATAATTTTGTTGAAAAATATGAATAATGTAACAAAAAAACCCCACAAAACAAAACAAACAAAAAGCCATGTTAATGTCCATCTTGCTAAAATATAAGTCCTATATGTTTTTATAGTTTGTACCCTCTCACTCCAGAGGAAGGTACAAGGAATCCAGAAGTATATAGAACAAGTTTTGGGTGTATTATCTCTTAAACTGTGATGGTTCCTATTTTCAGTAAGTTTTGAAGAAAAAATTGCAGCTGGTGAACATTTGCTCTCTGCATCTTTGGAAATATAAATAAAAAATAACAAACTGCTTGGCTAAAATCTCAAATGCTGAGAGGATGGCATACGCTACAAAACAGTATTTACAATACTAATGAGGCAGCAATGACTAATAGTTCAAGGAAGCTTATTTAAGAATCAGTTCACAGCTGCTAATGAACGATTATAACAAAAAAAATAAAAAATTTTGAACACAAAAATCAAAATTTAGTAGAAATCTCCTAACATTCATGCTTTACAAACTTCTCAAGAAGTTATCTGTTGTCATTTCTTTTTTTTTTTAGAGTGAGTGTTGCTTTTGGGGGGGGTATTGTGCTTTTTTCTTGGGCATTTAGTTTTGCCAAAACTAAACATCAGATCTTAATTTGGTGTTAAATTAGAATGTATGAGAATCATGTCATGAAATGTCATTTTTGAAAACAGAAGTATTACGGAAGAGGATTAGATTTCACTTCAGATTTTTTTTTACAGGTTTTTCAAAAGTTGGTCTCATAGCTATAAAAAAGTTTCTTCCTCACCCACTCATACTTCTTCCTCACCTTCGTTTTATAATTGCAATTTATTTTCAAGAAGTCATGCTAACATAATCATGTCCACTAAATAACAGCTAAGAGGAAGCATGCATAATGAACTTCCAATCTCACAGTAGCTCAAGTAGAGATGTTTTTAGTCAGGATATTTAAATAAGTTGAAAGGAGATAAACTGGAGATAAAGCTGACATTTTCCATAAAACTTTTCCAAATTCACTTTGATATCTCTCAAACAGCTGATATATTCTCTTCTTCCTGTTATTTCTTTCATCATTATCGCCGTAAAATAATATTTGATATGTGGGGAATGAGCTATTTTCTTTCGTGCTTGAGAATGATGTCAGAAGAACATCCATGGAAACTAATTCTTTATTAATTCAGATAGCAGATGCAGACAGGCTGAAACAGGAAACCTAATTCACTCTCTCATTGTACCTTTCAAGGGATTAATATAAAATAACTCAAAATACCCCAACAACAAAATATGCCACACCAAAAACAACCCCAGAACACCTTATCCAGATAATTACAGTTTTAGGCATGTGCAAGAATTTTTATGAGGGTTTTTTTGTTTTGTGTCGTGGCTTGTTCTTGGGGGTTTTGTTTGTTTGTTTATTTATTTTGTGTGCCTTTTTTTTGGGGGGGAGGGGTGTTGTTCTGTTTTGGTTTTGTTTTTTTTCCCCAAGTCTCCTTTGACTGGTTCGACAATAAACCTGAGCAGAATTCTTCAGAGGAACCAGTCTTAGTTGATATTCTCTTTCAGACACACTAAAAATTATTATAATTCTACCTTCTAAGGAGTCAAGCTGTGAGCAATATAATTTTCAAAATGGGAAAGAAGGGTATACAATAGTTATGGGCAATCTGTTCTTGTAACTTCTATAATCAGCCGAGATGATGAGGTATGGCCTTCCTCGTTATAAAAGAAAATCAGATTTACCTCTGCCAAAAGAAATGACAACACTTAGCATTTATATAGCTTTTTATCTCTGAAAGCTCTTTAGAAATATTAACTAATTACAGGCAGAGTTTTGAAGCTTCTTGAAAAAAACACCACCACCTAAAATTCTATGAAGGGAAATAAAATTCCTGCAGGAAAAAGAATCCTGAAAATGCATGTCACTTATACTTAGAAAATCACTTGCAGGGGAAAAGTAACGTATTTCAACAGCACTAACTTCAGTCCTGTTACAACAGTATATTTAATGTTTGCAATTGCTCTGTAATTATTTCTAATGAAAAAATCTTGGTCATGAAGTTATCAAAAAGTTTACCTTACATAGTGCCTTTACCACAACTTGATTTGGTCACCGGAGATGTTTTTTTTCCTGTAAGTCGGTGTTATGTGTGAGCCATTTCCTCTAGTGAAGAACTACAACTTAACTAGTACAGCTTAAAAGTGTAACTGCTTTTTTAAATCATTGGTGTAGTTTAGTAATGCTAAATTGGACAAGTTTTTCAAGCAGAAGTATTAAAGACGGGAGTAAAAATGTTAGGGTAATAATGTGATAAAACTTTGTAAGGCATTTAAGGTACCTGAGCTATTTTCCAGATGACAAATGTCATCCAACAGAAATTTTCCAAATCACTATGTGGATAAGGTCTTTTATAAGGCAATTCCAGAGCTGGAAGGAAATTTGTAGTCGTTACTTTTTCTTTTACATGTGGGTAGATTTATATTTCTTAATAGTGTCTCTTATTCGTTAGTATGTCCTATAAGCCTGCTAAGGGGTTCTGTAATGAGGCAGCTGTCATTTCTCTTCTGTTTGTATAGTGGAGTGTTATAATTTTTTTATTGTTTAATTATTTATACACCTACGCCTGTTTGGAACTTTGAAAGCAGGACAAAGAAATACCACTTACATTTATACTTCTTCCTTAGTTCTCCCACTACGGCACTCCCATATTCATGATAAAAATGTGTCTATGTGTAAATGAAAAATAAATAAATATTCACCCATTGTATAAATAGACTTGTCAATCTGAGCCTTCATCCCAGAGCTTTGTCCGACTGGCATTTTGTACTAGAAGTAGGTACTTCCAGTTTTTGTACTAGAAGTAGATTCTGCAGATACTTCATGCTTAAATCCAGTATTGCTGAGGTTCACATGGCTGGGAATAGCTGTATTTATGGCTTACATCAGGCTAGCATCCAGCTAGAAAGAAGTAATTCTGTAACCTGACAGATGTCTTAATCATGTATGTTGTTATATGAGAGAGCAGCATCTGTGTCCAGAAACAGATCCAAGACATTAATTCATTGAAAGCCTGTGTCTTCAGCCAAAATAAACTACTATTTTTCTGAAATGTTCTTTGCTTGTCACATTAATCCAGCACTTTCTTAGATTCACCACATATTCTTCGCTTATGAATCAATCTCTTTTAGCACTACTTCATGTTGGTGATGATGGTATGGTTGCATCTGCTAAAAGACTGGAAGTCACTTTTCCTTCTGATACGTTTGTCCATGCATCCAATGAACTTGGTTCATTTTCATAAAGCCAGTGAAGATCTAGCTAACCTTAGATACTGCAAGAATGAAAGTTATTAAACTTTAGCATCAGCAGGAACAACTATGCCAAAGTGAAACAAAACCCAGTTTACAATCTACTAGCCTCTTTTCCTTGAATCAAGAAAAAAATTCCCAATCACCAAAACCATAGTTTTTTAATGATAAAATGCCAGTGCAATTGCTATCCAGACAAAAGGGAAAAAAAGGACTTAGGAAACAAAGGAAGATTTTTTCTTTCCCTTTTCACCCCATTTCTTGGACATGAGCTCTGGGCAGGAAGCTACACAAATGCTTGGATATTAGATGCTGCCAGAGTTTCTGAACATCTTGCAGAGGTTACTAGTTCATCTGTTCTCAAAGCTACTCATGAAATGAAACTCCCATCCACTGTAAGTTCTATTTCCATAATTTTATAGATTACATTTGCATGTAAATGGAAAGTAAAAAATATATGAACAATGTAAAAAAACTCTTTTAAACTTATAGTTGGGTTACTTTAATGCAGACTATGGTTCTCTTTCAAATCACATAAACCTTCCTTAGCAAATTCTCATTGTTACTCCTCTACAGAAAAATTAAATAGGTTTGTTGTTTTTTTTTTTGTTTTTCTCACAGAAAGGTTTAAATATATCTTCAAGCCATTAACACATTTGCTCAGAGTTGAATCTGCACCAAAGAAAAACAATATAAGGATGTGGAACTTCTGCACCAAGGTTTATTTGGTCTTAATTTAGTAATTGCAGCAGTCAAAAGTGTATGCTAAAATACTTTATAGATCCCATGAAATGCTTATCTACTACAAAAAATTGGAATAAAATATTTTAAAACTTAAAAAAATTAGCCCAAAGCTATATTTCTCTCATAATTTTTCAGTTTAAACACAAAAGAGTGAAATAATCTATTTCTTAGAGTAAGACTTTCTTCAGATTCAGAAGAAGATAGAAAATATATGTGTGCAGGAAAATGAGAAAAAACTGGTTAATTCCATTAATTCTGTGATACCATGAATATCATTAATTAAATGGTACAACTTTTTGACTGTAAGTAGATGTTCATTAGTGGTTTCCAGTTTCTGGCAAAACTCAAAGCGATTTCTCTTTATGTTATCTGCTTGTATGATATATAGGGAAAAAAGTACAAATCAGAAGACAGTATGAGAATGAACAAGATATGCCAAGCAAACAACTTTTTCAATCCAATTTAACAAGTTCTGTCACGGTCTTAATCAGGCCATGTTAGTGTCACTGAAAATAATATCCTTGGGGGTGTTAAGTGTAGATTCCCCCTCCTTTTTCCAGTTTGCTCTTTGCACAGCCTTACTTTGATTTTGCTGAACGGGGGGCGGGGGGTGGGGGGAAGAGACACATCACCTCATCCACTGCTGAGAGCTAATCATCTGTAAAATACTTAAAATTCACTGTTATGTAGTTATCATCAACTCTCCAACAACTCAAAGCTGGTTTCAATGAAATTCTGTGTTCTCTAATCTACGATGACAGGTGACTTTTGGCATGATCTCATGTGACTTAACCCAGTGGGAGTTTCAGCACTGTTTTAAATGGAACGGGATTCATGAAACCAAGTAAGAAAATCACTGGTACAGCTTTGCTTCTCTTTGGTTAGGAAACAGTGCAATTAAAAACTGTTCTTCCTTCCATCAGGGCAGTTGTTTTGATTTGGGTTCTGTTTGTTCACACCAGTAACACCATAAAAACCAGAGGCTCTCATGAGTTCATGTCACATTATATTGAGAAATCAATAAACACCTAAAAAACCAAGAAACAAAACCAAACCCACACACCTGGTGCCTGTCCTCAGAGTTTTACAGGATTTCCCCTTATATTGTACATTCCATTGTACAATATCTCCAGCACATTACTGATGTTAGAGATTGAGAGTATAGACACCTGTGAGAGTTCTCAACCGACAAATGCCTATATTTAATTTTCTTTTTCCACTGGAGCCAGAAGCAGAGCTTATCATGATTTGGACAATGAAAACGCACAAAGAAAGCTGCAAGGAAAATCAATTTAAATCCCCAAAGTCTGAGCAGACTACAGCACAGAGAAAAGAAAAGAAAAAGGAAGAAAAAATAAAGGGGTCTTAGTCTGGTTTATCTTATGTGTTTGATAATGTTGCTATCCAGGTGCCATACTCCTCACACAGTATCAAAAACCTAATGATTACTGGGGAGATTGGCATTTTACAGAAATAACACAATCTAACTCTGCCACATGGGCTGTGCTGCTGCAATTAGCTGTTTCCAAACAATACACTTCACTGAACAACTTCTGCAAAGATTAAACGACCCTTTCTATTCCCATCCAATCTCTTTTTCTTCTTCCTTATGTTTTGTTATGTCATGCTATGTTCTGTTATGTACTCTTATGTTGTTATGTTATATTATTTTCTATGCCTGTAGCCCTTAAGGGATGTATAATGAGAACAGCAGCACAAATGAGAAAGCAGAAAATACAAAGCAGTGAGTGTAGGTTTAGGTGAAGTGACAGCTGCCATTAGAGATAAGGTAATTCTCCTAAAAAGCTCCAGCAGAGATTTAAAAACTAACCCACACTGCCAAGCTGGCAGAGAAAGAAAAGAGCTTGTTTCTAGGTGTTTTTCTATGCTGTTGTTTCCTTCTTTTTTTTTTTTTTTTTTTTTTTTTTTTTTTTTTTTTTTTTTTTTTTTTTTTTTTGCGAAGATTAGTAAAATTCATAAAGAATTTATTCTCATCTTTCACTTCTATCCTCCTATAAATAGTTGGGAGAGGAAGGAAACAAAAAATCCTCTTTTTCTTTAAAGAATATAGTTTCCTTTTTCTACAGATGCTCCAAGCCCACCTTTTCTTGTCATGCTCCACAGAAAAAGAAAACACAAGAAAGGAAGAAACATGATACACAAACATGGTGAACTTTTAAATACACATTCAGCCTTTTGTGAACACAAATTCAGGAAAAAAGTCCCTCAGTGATTCCATACTCGGGTGAATTAATGACTTCCCCTTCAGTCTCTCGTATAGAATCATAGACTCATGGAATGGTTTGGGGTGGAAAAGATCTTAAAAATTATCTAGTTTCAAACCCCCTGTCATGTCAGGGACACTTTCCATTAGACCAGGTTGCCCAGGGCCCCATCCAACCTGGCCTTGAACACTTCAAGGGATAGGCAGCCACAACTTCTCAAGGTAACCCATTCCAGTACCTCATCACCCTCAAAATCGAAGATTTTCTTCCTAATATCTCATTTAAATCTCTCCTCTTGAAGTTTTAAATCATTCCCCCTTGTCCTATCTCTATCAGAACCTGTAAAAAGTCACTCTTTTTTTATTTTCCAAATAAAATATGAAAGTCTTAGGCAACAAAAAATTACAGAGTTAAGAAAGTACATTTATATGTTTCTTGCCTATCTCGATCTTCTCACAGAACAGCTTGAGTCATATAACCTGCCTTGACACTGAGTAGTTAAAGGTATGATGTTGGTCAAGAAAAGATGGTCTAAGGATGAGATTGGAGAACACTGTACTTCTTGTGAGATCTTGGGTAAATGTTATCCACATCTATCTCCATCATTCCATGTGTAAAACCAAGAAAACAAACAAACAAACAAAAACAACAAAAAAGTGATTCACAAAACATACAGATGACAAAATCCCTGCTTACTGAATATTTATTTCCAGCTCCTGCAGGCAGTTCTCTGCTAGCTATCTGTGGGCTCTTTGCAATGGTCCCACCGTGGTAGACCCAGTAGGATTGCAACACTATGCTCCCTGCTAGCCAGTGACTAATGCATCCTGTGCAAAGATGGCTGGGGATAAAATTAGGTTTCTTCTGACAGATCATATAATGGTAATGAAATTATAGGGTGAAATGCAGTTGCTATTTCCTGGATAGAATGGGGTGAGCATGCTCAAAACCTATTCCATGATGATTCCCCATACAGACAGTATGTAACCTTAAGCACCTGTAAAGAGGGATGAAACGAAAGGTTGGAGGTAGAAACACCGCAACCAGACTGTTGAAATCCTTGCAGGGAGGGAAACCCACGGTACTTTGTAGCTGACAAACTGCCTAGCAGCTGTCAACCAAGGGAGATAGAAGAAGCCTTGCCACTGAACAGCAACTCTGGTGAAATCACTCTCCTAGGATGAACTTGGTTCATTATAATCTAATTACAAGACTAACTGACGCCTCCATTCCAAAATTACCCACCTTCAAGATATGACCACCCCGGCTGAGCATGCGCTCTATATTTTATTGACTATGTCTTCAAGAGCAAAGTGAGAGAATTTTACACCAACCATAACAAAGGTATGTACGACTAGAATCACTCAAGCTCCACCTAAACATAAATAAACAGAATAAAAGTAAGTTAAGAATGGGAGAATATATGGAAGATTCCATTGTAATGTCAGGGATCAGTTGATGGGCTGAACATGTTTCCTCCTCCATGGGGATACCTTTTGGGTAAGAACTGTACTCTGTGGCCGCTGAACACTTTTATTGGGATTTATCTTCTTTGTGTATTGCTTTGAATATATGCTTTTACAGTCCGATACTATCACCAGCAATCCTTGAACCTTAACCTGTCGCAATTTTCTATTATGCTAATAAAGAGTGTTATTCTGTAAACTATTAGCATGAGTCCTTCCTGGGCTCTTGTAGTCACTGGTAGTGGGTAACATATACGAATAAAGTGTGAAGACCTGCTGAGGGATCTCCCTTATGCTGTTAGCATGTGTCCCTGAACAAGTCAGTCAAACTGTCCTCCAGTCCAGAAGGCTGTTCGGTGAAGGGCCCCCCTAACAAGACACTGACAGATTGGTAAGGCACAAGGGTCTCAGCTTTCCTGAGACTACTAAGGCACTAGGATTCGAAGAAATCTCCCGTTTTCATGTGAACATCCTGAAAAGGGATTAATAACCTAGGGATTAATAAGGGATTAATAAACTGCAGCAGAAAAATATGAGAAAAATAACAAACTGATTAAGTAAATCAGAGCTTATCTGACCATCAGTGTAATTGGCTACAATTTTCACTTTAAAGGCTACCTTATGTGGTAAGCTACCTTATGTGAGCTACCTTAAGGTAGATCACTTTATGGAGCTACCTTAAAAAACCAAATTACCTTGGAATAATAATTACTAAGAATGCTTAAAACACAATAAAATCCAGCTTTGATTTGATTTGAATACTGTGAAGTTTGACTCTGATAGGAAGGAGCAATTAATACACACTATAGCGGACAAACTCGAGGCAATGAAGATAACTGTGGTGCCCGGAATCCTCTTAATTTTGAATCCCTACATATTATTACTTCATAAAGCTCTTGTTTTGTTTTGTTGGGATTTTTTTTCCCTGTATTTTTCAATTATTCAGACATTTCAGTATTATCTTATTTTCTATTTTTGCACTAGCACACTTCTGACAAAGATGCTCATGTGCTTCAGCTCCCAACCACAGATGAATGCCAAAACTGTGAAATTAATGCTTTTCTGTAATTTTTTTTTAATATAGAATATTATTACAAGAAATGTGTATGTATGTGATGCAATCTACAACTTTCTCGTGAGGGGAAGAAGAGGGGCAGGCACTGATCTCTTCTCTGTGGTGACTAGTGGCAGAACTTGAGCAAATGGCCTGAAGTTGTGTGAGGGGAGATTTAGGTTAGATATTAGTAAGAGCTTCTTCAGCCAAAGGATGAGTGGGTGCTGGAACAGGCTCTCCAGAGAAGTGGTCAGAGCATCAAGCCTGACCGAGTTCAATAAGTATTTGGATGATTCTCTCAGGAACATGGTGTGACCCTTGGCGATGGTCCTGTGCATGGCAGGAGTTGGACTCAATGATCCTTGTGGATCCCTTCCAATTCAGTATTTTCTGAGATTCTATGATTTGGCTAATGGGTCAAAATTTACAACTGAGGAGGACTCCAGGTTAGTGTTCTGTATGGATGAGATACTAGAGAACCACAGAGAAGAGTAGACTGAGGGGAGACCTCATCGCAGTCTACCACTTCCTTGTGAGGGGTAAAAGAGGAGCAGTAAGAACATCTTTTGCATATTCCCTGCAGTGTTGGCCAAGGCAGGCATCACGTACACCTGTATATACACTCAGATAGAGAAGTGATTGAAAAATATTTGTAAAAGGTCATTTTTTGGTGATGTAAACAAAAAAACAAAATTCAAGGAAATAGAGCTCTCAACTGAAGAGACCGATTTAGTACTCTTACACTTCAGGAAATCAGCCACTCTATTGCAGTCATTGGAGTAGTTTTCAAGTGGGCAAACACCTGGCTGATACATTTGGAAGGCAAATTTAACCATATATAGCTATCACATCTCTAAATCCAAGGAAAACCCAAGAATTTTCCTTTTTTATCTTTTTTATTCTGTAAGAACTGAGTATATTACTGAAACAACCTGTGTGTCTACCTTAATTCGTCTAAAGATTCATCGAATTTCAGTCATCACATTATGGGCCAAGCTTATGTTTAAAAAAAATTATATATGTGTGTATAAATATATATATAGGATTTAATCTGATTATTAAAATCACAGATCTAAATCATGCATTTGGTGATGGGACCACCTCTTTTTTCAAACTTTATAGAAACGTAGAAGATGGAAAAAAGCTGCTATGGGCAATCTCATCTGCTGAGACACATGATTAGACATCTGACAGACTTGAACTGGAATAGTATCACCAGGCAACCAAACCTATTAACCTTTTTCCAGCAGCTGGCTGAATCTAAAAAGCTCAGCAGTATCAATTTATACATTTGCACAATCCTCAGTGAAATGGAAGTGGAGTGATTCAAAAGGAAAAGCATATGCTGCTCTACAGTGTAATATTAATAGCTAAGCTTGGGACAAAATTGTGCAGAAATATCAGCATGACTGTCTTGAATTAGGCATTTGAAGATAATTAAGCCAAAAATAGTATTTACAGACTGCTGGACATCATTTCAGATGATGTGAGTGTGTATGGATGGTGGTAATATGAAAGAAAGAAGATATTTAACCAGATGTTCCAGGAATTGAAACACAAAGTAGGTAAGAAACTAAGACAGTGTAACTATTTATAAAAAATATTGAGTTCCGAAGTTCTAGACCATTAAATTTAATGACATATGAATAAACACTTTTAAAAAACTTTACATACTGCAATGACATGACTGCAGTCAAGAAAAAGGATGACTCGTGGTCAAAAGAACAAAACCTGACCCAAACATTTTATATTATCATCATGCCACATCACACGTGTAAACAAATGTAAATGTTAGTGAAATGAATGGAAAATAATATGCATTCAGAACTGAAGGGTGGTTTAATGCTAAGCTTTTTTGAATACAATTATGTAAAAGAGAGAAATCCATAAGTGGCTTTGATTTCCTTCCTTTTCCAGCCTTTACTTTTCCTTTCCCTTTCCCTTCCTCATTAGTTGCATACACTTCTGAAAATAAATTGTAAAGTTGGATGCATCCAGCAAAGAGCAAACAATAGCCTTACTCTTAATGTCAGTCTAAATAGTCATGCTCCTGGTATTTTTGAGCAGATTTTTTTTGTCTGTTTTCATTCTTTTTTATGACAACTTATTATCAGTTCTGATTATCATTTGTATTTTTTGCCGTTAACAGTGGTCAGGCTTCTTATTCTCAGTATTGATGATCTGAAATAGCTATAAAAGGCCTGTGAAATTAGTTTTTGAAGTCTGAAGAGCAAGAGATGTGCATGTGGCACTCACATTTGCAGATGTCTGAATATAGAAATTGATATTTTTCAGAACAAAAGCATGCTGGTAGGCAAAGATGAGCGGCCACCATGATTACCGCTGAGTGAGTACTTTCTCCCTTTCCAACTCAGTGCCAGGACACCAGCCTAATTTTTTTTGGCTCTTGTGCAGCCAGGAGTACTGCAGCAAAAGACTACTGTTTAACTATGCAATCTGCATCATCCGTACGATAAAATCACTGTAAAGAGTCACTCTGAGTCTCAGTTCCTTCAGAAAGGAAAATCTGGGGAAAAGTGTCAGGATGAAATGATGGCTAGAGGACAATAAATTCCCTTCCCACTGTCTTACTGCTCACAGGGGAAATAAAAAGAGGTACTGCTCCTGTTGTAACAAGTCCATTGTATATTAACAGGCGTGGTGTCACTAGGAACTGCAGCCTGTTCAGACTGGAGAAGCTAAGGCTTTGGAGAAACCTCCTAGAAGCCTTCCAGCACCTAAAGAGGACCTACAAGAATGCTTGAGAAGGACTTTTCACAAGAGCATGTAGTGATAGAACAAGGGGCATTGGCTGTAGGCTGTGGGAAGCTTGGTTTACGTTAGATATTAGGAAGAAATTCTTTACTATGAGAGTGGTGAGGCACTGGAACAGGTTGTCCAGTGAAGCTGTGGATACTTCATTTCCTGGAAGAGTTCAAGGCCAGGTTGGCTGGGGCTTTGAGCAACCTGGTCTAGTGAAAGGTGTCCCTGCCTGTGGCAGTGGAGTTGGAACTAGACGATCTTTAAAGTACTTTCCAACCTAAATCATTCTATGATTCTCTGACTCCAAGGAGTGCAGAGACAGCAGTGCAGCTGGTGAACTCCATACTCTGTCTTGCCATTATGTCCTTTGGTAGCACTATGTGCATCTAAGCCTAAGTCACCTCCCTGATCACTACAGACAGCGATGTAGTTACACTGACTGGATAAAGGCACAGAGATGCTCCAACCACCTCTGCTCATTCCGGTTCTTCAAGAATAATTATGTCAAAGTAGCAGTGACTTCCTAATTTGAACCAGTATCAAAGCTGTCTTAGGTTACAAAATCTGTTATATCCCATATTCAAGATAGAGATCAGTAATTTTTCCAAACATTGACAATAAGAAAACTAAACACAAAGTTAAGGTATAAACATTATATAATTTATAAACATTTTATTTAGATCAGCAATAACCTGGCAACTGAATTGATATTTATTGCTTTAGGTGAAAATGGACCTTTGCTATTTACTTTCAATGCTGAGTACATACAACAGACATAGCAAGAAGATTAGACATATGTGTTCACATTTGTTCTAACAGCTTCCATAAATGACCTCATACAAGTGATGTATATGAGGTACTACAGCAAATCAAAACCAATATCAGATGTCAGACGTTTTCTGTCACTGTTCTCAGATCTAACATAGTAGACCACTGTGACCTTAGACAAGTCATTTAGTCTCTGTTTCTATTTCATGTTCACACACTAATGGACCTGAATGAAACTGCAGTGAAATAGAAAACAATTTACTATTATTCTGAAATATTCCTGCATTAAAAACATTTAACAGAATGACGTTGTAAAAGAATGGATGTAGTACTGCTGCAAAGCTGGAACACAGATTTTTGTGATCACATTTCCTATATTACTTAGAAGATACCTTGAGGGTGCTTCCTGTTTATGAGGTGATAACCATTTCTTAAGCTGTATAACTCTCAGGTTTATTATGCAAGGACACAAATATTCCAGCGTTAACAGCAAGAGCTCTTAAGGCATTACGTAAAAAATAGGTTCTTCTTTTCATGATCAATCATACCCTTCTTGGTTCCCACATTGCTGCAACAGACACTGTGTCCCTAATGTTTACAGAAGTTAAGCAACACAGACAGAAACAGACAGATTTTATTTTGCATTTGATCTAAGAGGTCCATGGAACAAGGTACATAATGTTGCAGCATATACAAGGTTTTTTGGCAGAAGAAAAACTGTGAATAAACCATGTATTTTTGAATACAGACATTTTCCAATTTTAGAATAAAAGAACTTGATCCTTTAATGGTGCGAGGGATATTTGCAAAAAAAAAAAAAAAAAAGCTTTTATGAAGCCTAAGTAGATAGGACTGATCACAATTTTTACTTTGTATTGGAGTGTATGTAATTCTATGATGAGTCAAAAGTTACATTTAATATTTCTAAAATAATTCTGTCTGGTAGAGACTATGATGATTCTGGTCTGGAGAAAAAGATGTCTTCCAAAGGGCAACTCTGCTTTATATTTGCAATATAATACACTAAAGCATTCAGCTCTTTCCTATGGCCAATCTGTTTTCTGCTGAAACCAAAGAAGTAAAGAAAACCTTCAATATGATAAAAGAAGAGAAAGAATTCCAAACAAAGGTGTTATAGGGAATTTTTCACTCATATGTACTTTTAAAACAACCTGTACACATTCTGTCAAAAAAATAGAAAATTGACATAGATTCAGAAGTTCCATGAAAATTTTAATCAGTCTCAGGAGTTCTTTATGTATTTGTCTGCCTTCCAGGAAATATGTATTTAATACGCATAATTACAGTGTGCCTATTTATTCCTTTTCAAAAAGTATCTTACTGTTCAGTTTCAGGGGGGAACACCGAAACCAACTTGCTTGACAGTGTCAATATTGAACTCATTTTTTCTGGTCTTCAGACACAGGACCTGAAAACATCACAGAATGTTTGCTACGGCTGCTGGTTTGCAATGGTACAGGCTGAAGACTCACAAGGTCACATCATCCCGTGTCCTCTGTTTTCTTTCTGCCAACAGAAAGGTCTGAACAGGAGACTCTCTTATGACTTATTTTTGAAGGGATGGGATGACAAACGCTGTTCTTACTTTGCAGTTTCTGCCATAGTTCTCCCATAGACAAACACAATATAAGATACAGAACTCAGCAGCAGCCCGCCAGTTCTCTTCAGTACTTAATGTCAAGAGCTTATACAGAGGTTTTCATGTCCAGTACCATGTATAATTATTCAGGCTTTTACTGTGCCTACAATACAGAAAAAAATATATTTCTCTCTCTTCACCATAGTTCTGTAGAATCATAGAATGTTTTAGGTTGGAAGGGACCTTAAAGATTATCTAGTTCCAACACTCTGCCATGGGCAGAGACACCTTCCACTAGAGCAGGTTGCTCAAAGCCTAGTCCTACCTGGCCTTGAACACTTTCAGGGATGGGACAGTCACAGCCTCTCTGCACAATGTATGTATTGCAGTCTTTTAAGTCACATCAGTGCACAAAACACTTTTTTTTTTTCTTCTTTCTTTGAGAACACAGGAGTTAAAGTTTACTCTTTCCACCTTTTTAAGTTGAAGGATGCAAGAAATTTAGTGCAGACATTTGTTCCTATGATAAGCTTCTCTCTCAGCATGCAGTAATGTGAAACCAAACACTCATTTGATTACAAATTCTCCCACAGGATTTGCAAAAAAGAATTCCCCATAGCAAATGACTCGAAAGCTCAAGTTGGCTTAAATTGAAACCTAAATTATTCTCTGCTAACATTAATTTTCCCTTAAGAAATACATCTGCCATGCTAGTGTGTGTGTGTGTGGTGTGGATGATACCTGAAGAGCAGCAGCAATAGTTGCACTCAGCAGTGGATGTTCTGCTCTTTCACTTCCTAAGTGGACTGTCAAGGCATCTCAGCATCAAACACAGGATCTGAATCTAAATCAATCAGATGAAACTTCTATTCCAATGTCAATGCCAATAGAGAAAAACGGCAAAAAACCCACAAAAAATATTCATACAATAGAATAGAATCATAGAATGGTTTGGGTTGGAAGGGCCATTAAAGATCCTATACTTCCACCCCTATGCCATGAGCAGGGGTGCCACCCACTAGACTAAGTAGCTCAGGGTCTCATCCAACCTGGCCTTGAGCACTTTCAGGGATATTTCTTTAAAACAAGAACTTTTCCTGACAAAAAACGAACTTATCCCTCTGACTATCTCTTTTATTTTTTAGCTTTTTTCGCAAGCCTGAAAGAAACAGTAGTGTTCCAAATTCCTACAGAGAACTTTGATATTCTATATATTAACTTATATAAAGAAAGAAGGGGTTTAAATTCAGAAGCTTTCCATGCTGCAGGACAGCCAGATTTCTATGTCATTAGTTCTGAGTATCATTACACTAAAAGGTATAAGGGAAAAATATTCTTTAGTTCTAGCACCCAGTCTGGGAATTTTGTTACAGGGAAGTCGGATGATGTTCAGGCCCTGACTGACTAGATGGGTTCCTGTTCTTGCAAACTGGATTAATAAAGAAGATAGAGAGAAATGAAGGAATCTTTGTAGAGAGGTAAATAATTCTTGTACTGACATTCCAAGTTATAAACTAACCTGGACAAGAGGATAAAGTAGGACAGAGTTAACAAATCCACAGAAATACAGTGGAATTATCTGATGTAATGAGTGGGTGACTAATGCAGAAAATTTTAAGGTGTGATTCGTCTAATCATTGTATATCCATGTTTACAGTAGGTCAGAAAAATTACCCTAAAGAGCCCAGTTTTCTCCAGAGATGATAAATACAACCTAATTCCTGCAGATGTAATCATCTCCAGCAAATATAATAGTTACCGGCATTGGTATCTACATTGCAAAATGATTTACAGGTCTGGTTTACAGGTATTTGGGCAATTTTTTTCTTCACTTTCCAGCAATTTTATTAGATTCCTCAAGAACAATTTGATTTATAGATTCTTGGGATATAACTCCTCAAACTTTAAAAAAAAATTATTTGGTTTGCGAATAAAAAATAGGCACTAATTACTTCACAAACTTAAAGTAGACTCATTTAAAATAAGAAAATACCTGTCTAAGTTATGAGTGGGCATAGACAACAGGTCTCAGTACTGTGAAAGAAAAAAAGATAAAAGTGTACTTTCTAGCTACAATTGCAAGGACTGTAAAGACACATGAAGGAAATATGAAAGAGTGTGCAGTTTGCTTCAGAAAGGGCATGACTGGAGAAATACAAAAGTATATAAAAGAATTAGTCACCTAAAGAAGTTGCATAAGGATTTTTCGTCTTTTTCTTTTTTTTCCCCACCTTAATTAAAAAAAAAAATATCTCAGGTCACATTCAGATGTACAGTAGCATCAGATATTAACCATATCCACTAATCCTTTTTGACTATCCTGGATGTAGCATGGACCATTCCTATTTTCCTGGCCCTTTCCTTCCTCAGGCACTAGGAATCCCAATGAGAACTGCTGGATAAATCAAGAATATATTCACCCAGTATATTCATCCAGGTGACAGCAGGAAGGTGTTTATAAATCAAAGAATATTCTGGCTTCTGGTAAAAGAAATAGATGAACTTATGCTGCAAAAGGAAACAGATGTGTACATTGCTGTGACACCAGAGTAATCAACTGCCTATAGATATTGCTATATCACACAGCAACCAAAGAGGCTCAGTGTCTGGATTAACCTTGAACCAGGTTAGTCTTGGTTAACCTTATCTACAGGAGGGTCTAAGCCTTCAGATTGTCCTTTAGATACCACTGTTGCTGTCAGGGTGCTACAAGTGAATATTGGTGTGAAGTATTTCTAAGGAAATGTTAGTTGAAGGTCCCCTGATAGTTGTCAGAGGGCCCTTCTGTCTTGCACACAGACAGCAAGACTATGATTAGCAGCTAAATTTCCCCAAAATGCCCATTTGGCTTAGCAGGCTGATCCCTTCTGACAACTACTATCTCCAAAATTAAATGTAGAGTTGGGTTTTCTCTGCCAACTCTTTCACTTGCCTGGATGCAAGACAGAGTCACAGTAAGCACAAAGTCATAGCTTTGTATTTACATCTTTTGGTGTTTCAGTTGAGAATTGCTACGAAAGGGCCAAAATGTGTTAGCAGAGACACTATGTCAGGATGGTGCAGTTACCGGAAACACTGGCAAGCTTGAAGCATGTGGAAAGGTGATCTGCAGCCATACTTATTGTTAGTTCAATGCCTGATACTAATTCTTCCTACTCGCTGTGGAGATCTATAAGATGAAGAAGTCTGTTAGAGATGTTCCATATAGTTGGGGAAGAGACACAGAGACTTTTAGGGTGCCTAAAAGCAATCAAATGAACTACATGAAGGAAATGCCTCTTTCCTTCCGCTTGACTGTACATGGAGCCAAAGGCAATCACAAAGCAGAAGTCTAAAATATTACTGCATATATCTCACATCAGCAGTTTTTGAAAACAGGACTGAAGATTTCTTTTTGCATGCCTTAAAAGAATTGAGAATAGAAACCTGGAACTACTTAGGTTACTATATTTTCTTTCTAAGGACTTTCATTTTCTGAAATGCACTTTCAGATGAATTTATGTCATTACTCCTTTAAAGTGAATATAATATTTATGGAAAGTAATTATTCCTTGTTGATACAACACGTATATGATCACTCTTTCATTTAAATTAGATTTTAAATTATTTGTCAACAGAACAATTGCACAATATTACTGGCTAATGACGTTAAAAAACACAGGTTTCTGCTCAAGGGACAAAAGTATAGGCAGTTACAGTCAAAGCAGCAGAGAAGATGGCTTCTTCCTCCCATACAGGGTCAAAGGAAAATATACAAGCTTTACTTACTAAGTAATACTGATTAATATTAGGACTTGCTACCAATTTGTGCTGAAACCACATGTACTGTGTTTGTGTACCCAGGTTTTGGTAGCAGGGAGGCTACAAAGGGTGGCCGCTGTGAGAAGCTGCCAGAAGCTTCCCCCGTGTCCAATGTAGCCAATGCCAGACGGCTCCAAGACGGACCCTCTGCTGGACAAGGCTGAGTCCATCAGTGACTGCGGTAGTGCCTCAGGGATAGTGTATTTAAGAAAAGGAATAAAAAAACACGCACAGACCAACATCTGAGGGACAAATAGTGAGAATATGTGAGAAAAACAGCTCTGCAGACACCAAGGTCAGTGGAGAAGGAGGGGGAGGAGGTGCTCCAGGCATCGGAGCAGAGATTCCTCTGCAGTCTGTGGTGCAGACCATGGTGAGGCACCTATGCCCCTGCAGACCATGCGGGACTCCACACTGGAGCAGGCGGATGCCTGAAGGATACTGTGACCCCTTGTGAAGCCTGCTGTGCAGCAGGTTCCTGGCAGGACCTGTGGATCCATGGAGAGAAGAACCCATGCTGGAACAGGTTTTTTGGCAGTACTTGTGACCCCATGAGGAACCCAAGATGGAGCTATCTGAAGGACTGCACTCTGTTGAAGGGATCCACACTGGAGCAGTTTGTGAAGAACTGCAGCCCATAGGAAGGAGTCACATTAGAATGTCAGTACCTTTATCGGAAGTCATTGCATAGCACAGTTGCTTGAGAGACAAAGTGTACTTGATTGAGAATGCCCATCTAATCCTATTCGATGATGTAAATTATACCTAAGCAATTGTTTTTCGAGCCAGGAAATATCTGAAGTGAATAGACTACAGGACAGAAGACTCATTCAGGTGTCTGCTTGGAAGAATCCTATGGGATCTGGCCCCAGAGGGAAGATGGATCCAGAATAACTTGAGAAACTCATTAAGTCCATCCTAATGAGCAGGAATTCAAGCAAAATATAGAAAGCCTTCATGTATGAAGAAGGAGCTCCTGGTTGAAGTTAAACATACAAAGCATTCAAATGAAGTAGTGATAGGTCACTCAGGACAAATAGACCGATCAAGTGTACATGGGTGGGGTTAGGAAAATCTAAGCTGACCTGGAGTTAATTACGGTGATGGATTTGAAGGGTAACAAGTAGGACTGCTATAGGAATTTCAGGAACAAAGGGAAAAGGAAAGAAAATACGTGCCAACTGCTGAATATGACAGGGGATCTGGTGGCAAAGGGTGTAGAAAAATACAGTGTACTCAAGGTCTTCTTTTTGCTAAGGCTTGCCTCAGGAATCCCAAGCCCTGAGACAAGAGGAAAAGTCTGGAGTAAGGAAGACTTATCTCCAAGACATGGAAGATTTGAAAAACTGGACATATTCCAGTTCATGGGACCTGATGAGATGCACCCATGAGTGCTGAGGACCAATGTCATTACAAGGGCACTTTACACTGTCCTTGTAGGGATGGCAATCAGAAGTTCCTGAGGATGGGAAAAAAGCAAATATATCTGGATAGCAGTTGCAAAACAAGTGATTTCTGATGTTGGATCAATCAATTCCACAATACCAGGCACCTAAGCATTTGCAAAAGGCTGCATGGGCATTTCAAAAATTTTGAGCATCCTCTTTGACATGACTCAGTATATCTCATTGAGATAGTCTTAATCACTTCTGAAACTTTGCTTAGAAAGAGAACAAATGACACAAGGAAGTTCTCACACTAACTGTAATCAAGCTGCTTTCCTAACGGTTCAAAGCCAGGAAAAAAGGAGGACCTATCATGTGACATACACAAAACAAACTACACTTCTTTTTCCCTGGAAGCTACAGAAATGTTTGTAGTCACCAGGTACTTTCACAGTCCAGAAACCACAAGATGCTGGAACAGCTTATTTTATTGAGAAAACTAGTCATCTTCATAGGATTGCTCCCATAAATCAAGTAAATAAATTTGTGGCATTTTCACAGCTTATTGACAAGGAATAATAAGAAAATCAAAATATTTGCCTTAAGAAATTGTACTTATGTATTTATTTTAAGACATTTGTCCCCCTCTTTTTTTTCTAGAAACCAAATTTTTTTCAATTAATCACAAAATATACTTCTAGAAGCAGTGCTAAAAGCCAGTTCCTTCCTTATGTTTGTTCATACTTACTTGAAAAAGGGTCATTTTTTAGTGAATTTTTCTGTGTTATTTTTGAGTTTTTCCCATACATTATGATGCATGACACTAAAGCAGCATGTTTCTTTTAAATTTAAATTAAAATTCAGAAAATCATAACCCAATAGCCTCATAAAAGCAAAAGATAAAAAAGACAAAGACAAAGACAAAACAAGGAGCTGTGTAGAAGTGAGCAACCATCAACCTAATCTGGATCTGGTCATTGCAATCTATCAGAAGGAATTAATATTTAGCATGTCTGATTTCCCTGTAACAGAAGTAGGCATTTTGAAACAAATAATAAAAATTTACCAGATACGAAGCTCATTTATTATATAAGTGACAATAACATATATTTTTCTTCTCTCCCCTTCTGCCTTTAATTTAAAAGAAAACACAAGTGGGGCAAAGAAAATGCAGTATGTATCGACCTACACTCTGATGTTTGTACTCAGAGAATTACTCAGAGTGTAACTCTGCTTATTTATATAAAAATACTTAAAGAATAAGAAATCATCATGACTAAGGATGGAAGATGGTATCTTCCAATGACCAAATAAGAAATAATGGCAGCTTATTTTTTTTCTGTGTAAAGTCATCTCCTAAGTTTCTCTTATGAAACACCTGTCATAGCCCATTTTATGGCATGTAGCTCACTGGGCATTATTTTTTGACTACAAGGTCATTCTGTTATCACTAACTGTACCATCTTCTGTACTGAACATATGTTCTCTTCGCAGAATTTACCCCGCTGTTGCTAAGGCGTAATAAAAGGTTGTTTCAGTTAACGGCAGTTAAGTCTTGACTTTGCTCTTCTGACTGAAGAATCCTTAATTCCTACTTATTAAGAGAGATATTTTTAGCTGGACTTTTATAAACATAAGCTATCCTTTACTCAATAATTAGGTTTGGATCATAAAATAGGGTTTCTAATGTGTATCAGAAGAATGATAAATTCTCTGTCCCACTGATTAGGTTGCATACAACAGGTCACTCAAAGCAATAAAATTGTGGGAAGAAAACCTGTTGCAATACCAAAGAAATCCTATCTTCCACCAAGCTGGTAATTTTAGTCCATGTCATTAATTTTCAAGAGTAGCCAAATAAATTTCAAGTTATTGATGCTGCATATCTGTCATTATATCATCCTGTTGATTGATCTTTTCTTTCCCCTGAGACTTCTCTGGACTTTCATTTTCAGAATCAAGTATTTACTTGAGGCCATTTAACTCACAATTCTATTTATCTTATTTTGAAGACATTTTCTCTCCAAATTGCTGTTAGATTACATTTGTTTCAGAACGTACTGTCTTAGTGGAAACATTTCTCTTTGATTATTTGATAGATTGCTTGCTGATGACACTAATAAGAGCAGCTGGGAACAGGTAACTACTGACAGGTTATGCACCAGAAGAAAATAACACAGAGTAAAATACAGGCTATTGGACAAATCAGTTTAGGAATTCTGCATTTAGTGGCAATAAAGAACACTTGGACAGATAGATAGAACAGACTAGATAGATAGAGTCCAGACAATGATTTTTCCAGCAGACTTCATCATTCACTCAGTTTATACCAGAGACCTTTGAGTCTTGTGCTGGTGTTGGCTAGGTTAGAGTTAATTTTCTTCGCAGTATCTGGTACGGGCCTGTTTTTCAAGTTTGTGTTGAAAACAGTGTTGATAACACAGAGATATTTTTGTTATTGCTGAGCAGTGTCAAGGCCTTTGCTGCTGCTTCTCAGCCCATCCCACCAGCGAGGAGGCTGGGGGTGCACAAAGAGTCTGTAGAGAACACAACTGGTACAGCTGACCCAAGGAATATTCCAGATCATATGGCATCATGCTCAGCATATAAAGTCAGGGTAAGAAGCAGGAAGGAGGGTATGTTAAGATTGATAGTGTTTGTCTTTTCAGGTCACCATTACATGTGATGGAAACTTGCTTTCCTGGGATGGCTGAGCACCTTCTTGCTGATGGGAAGTGGGGAATTAATCCTTTGTTTTGTTTGCTTGTGCATGTCTTTATCTCAACCCAGGAGTTTTCTCACTTTTACTTTTCTGATTATCTCCCCTATCCCATTGTAGGGAGTGAGCAAATAGCTGTGTGGGACTGAGTTGCCATCTGAGCTTAAACTACAACAATCTCCATTAAAATTTCTTGTAATTTAAAATTTAACCTGACATTTATATTCCAAACATTCCTTCTTATTTCAATACTATTTCCTTGCAAGTGAGACTTGCTGTCTCACTTAGGTCAGCAGCAATCTTGTCTGCATTAATAGCAGCTGGGCATGAAAGTTTTGAAATGCATCTGAAAAAGTCAAAAGAAAAAAAATGATTACATAAAACTGAAAGAAATTGTGAAATGTTATAAAGAAAACTATGGATCAGAAGAGGTAGCTTTAATTTAATCACAGACATTAAAAGATAATTGGATAGAAAGTCCAGTCTGACTTTTAACTGGGCACCTGCAGGTCTTCTAATTCATAATGATAGGCCTGGCCGTGTGGCTAAGGTTACAAATTTCCTTTCTGATGTCAGTGGAAGCCTTGATGGGACAAAAGAAAACAATAACCCAACCAACCAACCAACCAACCAAAAAGTTAAATATAGAATTTTCAGTTTTTTAGCTGATCTCATCTCAGTGTTAGAAAAGACCTTCCATAGATTATTTCATTTCTCATAAAATGAGACTACTGTTACCACCATGTTTTCTGCTGCTATTCTACTCTCTTTTCTGTCTTCTCTGATTCTCTCTTTCTCCCCCTTCTGCTATCTGCATTACTTCTCATTCCATCTACTTATTTCATTACTTCAGACAGACACTACACTAAATAAAAATTATCAGCAGCTCAGCAATAAATGATAATATTTGAGTGCAGGTGCCGAGCAGAATTAGCCAGGACATGAAGGAGAATACAAGGTCAAGGAGAAGCATAGGTACTGGTACCATAGCTCCTAGCTGCTGGTAAATCAGGATGACAGCAACGCAGTGACTACATTAATTTTCCTTAAATTCAGCAGGATTGGAATACTTTCAATTTATTTATTTTTTTTAAATTATTTATTTTATTTTAACCTGATGAAAGCTGTATATGCCACTTGGGCCACTAGAAGAGCCCATATGTGTTTAATGCCTGACTTTTCTCTTCTGTTGTGTTGAATTAGAACAAGTGGGTCTGATTTCCCACTTACATTTCTGTGACCGTGTTGATGAACTTATGTACATTAAAATTGGCTAAAAATTAGATTTATTTTTCTAAGACATCATAACATCCTCGAGTGATATCAGTGTCCCAAAACTCTAACACATTCCTCAGCAAATAACTTTCTGCTGGAGATATAATAAATTTTTGGCCAAATATGCTTATGTGAAACAAGCTAGACTGTCTTTTCTTTTTCCTTCTCATTTTTACCATTATATGTGCTATTGAACCTAAGGTTATTTTACTAATAACAAGGAAGTGTTGATCTCATCCTTCTGTCCAGAGCAGCAGAACTGTACTTCTGTGTCTGAGTCTTATAAGAGAAGTGTAATATCCTTCTAAGGAAAGAGATAGGTCAGCACATAGGTAAGTAAACAAATCAATAGAAATTTTGGTTAGAAAATTCAAAAAAGGAAAAAATAAACAAAAAAATCCCAAACCAACAGAGTAATATTTTACCTCATCTTCAATTCCCCAAACTACCAGTAAAAATCACTTAGTTATATCAATTGTCTTTCTTAGCTAGGACAAATGGTTAAAGCAAGATAGGGATGATGAGATGCTTAAAAAACTGTATAATTCAACTGAAAGCTTGGAAGACTGTTTTGTTTTGCAAGCTCTGTTTAGTGTTAATATCTGAGATTCCTTGTTCTCTTTCAAAGACTGTCATAGAAAAAATAAAGCAAATGGCAACACACAAATCCACAAATCTCATGTAGACTACAAGTGCAGCAAGAAGTCTGCAATCTCCTGATAACAAAGCAAAGAACATAATTGTGAGAAATGACTGTAATGAGAGTGTGAACACAGAACACTATGTACAAAAGATACAGGCACAAAGGGCTAAATGATAGGATTGGTGCAAACAACCTGAAAATGGCTCTGTGTGTATTTAGAGATGATCCCATGTGAGTAGAATGAAAGCCACAGAGACAGAAAAGAAATAGCAAAGACAAATAAGAACAAAATGAGATTTTTTTTTTCCTTTTAATTGGATAAGTGTGTCTCAGGAAATACAGCTGCATTCTCCAGGGGTGGGAGAAAAAGGAAGACTAAAAAAAGGGGGGGGAAGGAAACACTGTGGTAGAAAAACAATGGTTACAAATCTTTATGATCCTTAAAACAGCCACCACCACCTGCAGTATTTGCCTGTCCTTAGCACTAAAATACTATTTAAACTTAAGTAGTTTTATTGCTTGCTTTCACAACAGAGGGTACTGTAGAAATAATATTTTTAATGATGTATATAGCTCTCCAGAGACTCAAAATACTGTTGGGCGTGGGGAGGGAGGGTGGAAAGAAGAAGAAAACATCTGACTTNGACAGGTTTCCTGTTGGCATCTTCATTTGCATTCTATTTATAGCTATCTGGAACTTTCAAGTGTTAAGGAATCTGTTTGTTAGTTTTTTTGTTTATGCCTTTTGTGTTATTTTCTATGATTGTATTTGAATAACCCATTTCCAAAGTCAATTTGTTTGCATATCCTCTCTGTTCACTTATATGATGTGCCAAAGGATACATTTTTTGTTGTTTTCAATATTTTCTTGATAACATCCTGAACAGGGAAGTAACCAGAAATGGAAATAATGGAAAACTGTACTGAAAACTTTGACATTTGATGAAGATACTTAAAATCTGCAAAATCGCTGGAGTGGCAGTAAACCCAAGCCCTTTTTACAAGCGATGTGGGCAGAAAGCCCGTAAAGTTTCTGGACTTGTAACATGGACACATCATCATATGCTAGCTCTAGTTAGACAACATTAGGCTTACAAAAGGCAAGGATTTGCTGGAGGATTTAGGATGTAGCCTGACCCGGAAAAACTTGTGATAGTCTAAACACCAGGTATCTTCCAGATGTTCGTCTGTATCTGTGCTGGCAAATTTACTATGTAGTTCCTAGAGATTTACTGATCTGGGTAAACATAAGCTCAGTTTATTCTATAGATATGTTCATTATCTCCAAAAGGAAATAAAACAAACTATTTTTACGTTTCTGACTCACTTCAGCCAGTTTGGAAAATGACTGTGAAAAATCAAACGGTTTAACTGTTCAATTTTTAGACTCTTCTCTGACGTGATTAACTTCCTCCTAAAGAGTTTCCAGACATTTCAGGAACTAGAATAGGCCAGAGACCACTCCCAGGAGGTAATCTGAAAGCAGTTTTGGAATCAAAAGGCACATTTAATATGCTAGTATAGATGTAATTTATTTGATCTTGGTCAAACCCCTTACTCCTTTCATTTTCCTTTCTGCAAAATAGAATAACAGAATTCTTCCCACTCTCCAAAATATAGTTGTATCCCTAAACAGCTGGCTAATACATAGCAGTGAGTTTGGAAATGGGAAACTAAGGGTGATTTGTATCAGTTAAGCATATGGGTTTTCAAATTAACTGCTTGAAAATGCACATTTAAATGCAGGGAAAAGCAAAGCATTTCTGTAGTTTCCCTCCTATTTCATGTTTGTCAGTCTTCTAACATCAACAGAGACATAGTGGCACCAACATTTCTCTCTCTGTCAGCTACTTCTACTAACAGAGCTGTGAATCAGGAGCTGTGGAAGTCTGTGGAAGTTTTGGAAAGCACTGAAGAATTCCAAACTTTGCTATAGAGAACTATTCACACTTGGCCCTCTGCTGGCTTTGAGGTCTGGGTATCATGTTTCCTTAACAAGATTAAAAAAGGATGGGTTGTTTATAAAACAAGCTTGTCCCACATGACAGGTTCTCAACCAGCAGGGCTGAAGATAAACAATCTGGGCTGAATCTAGACAAAAGAAGCCCCAAGAAGTTTGTTTCCTTAAGATTTGTTCCACAGATACCTGACACATTTCCTGCATATGCCACAGGAAAACCCAGAAAAAAGATAAATACAGAGGAACTTTAGGGCATCCCTGACACATGAAATGCAAGATGAAGGTATAACATTGAATACTTCTGGATATATCTAGGTTGGCTAATATTGTCATTTATTAAAATATATCTTTTATTTAATATGCAAATTCCCTTTAATGTACACTTCAGTGTAGCCATTGTCCATCTGGACATAAGATGGTGGAAGAGCAGCTGATGTTCTCTTTGATGCTCAGTCCTGATTCCAGGACTGTTCTGATCATTTCTAATGCTGCCTTAATGGCTAGTGGCTAATAAAACAAGCTATCCCCTCTTAACCCACTGAACAAGAAGCAATGTCCGCTGGTGCTGGCAGCCTTTTTCAAATTTATGTTGTACACATTATACATGCATCTGGGTTATTACAACCTCCCTGCTCCCATCAACAACAGTAATTGCAACCTATTTCTGTAAACTCCATTGAACTGGTACATTTCAACAATGCCCCAGAAAGAAGGTTACTCCAACCACAGTATATATTTCCGTGGTTTATGAATCAACTTTATGATTTTAATTTTGAAACTGTTATTAAAGAGACAGATTGCATTTAATAACAATTTTAGTATTGCCTGATGCTTTCACCAGCAAGTAATAAAGCAAACTAAAATTAAAACAAGAATCCACTGCTAGGAGGCAAGCACATAGAGAAGGTGGCGGTTTGTTGTTCTAACCTCAACAAAATATCAGCAGACACAGTATTTCTGTCATTGTGGTGCTTATTCTCCTGGTTGCAAAAATAGCCTGCATGTACTGGAAGTCATTTTTCCAATTAAAAACAAAACCTCCTTTCTCCTGCTCTGTCCTGTGCTTAGGTTCATCATGAAGACTAGCTCCATGAATTTTGTACACTTAGGTCCATTCATGCCCAAACTATCTTCGCTATTTTTACATGTGGTCTTTGCTCACTATTCAGCAGAAATGCAGAATTTACTACAACAGAATGAATTTCTGAGTGGTTGATGCTATACATACTGATTCTTTGTCAGTCACAAAGGTTCTGAATTACCACTCCTAAAATGGCCATAACTCAGCATTTAATGATACAGAGTAAAAGGTTTTTCAGGGAACATTCTACTGTCAAAAATAACTTAATTGTTCAATCCATATGCAAGAACCTATATCCTAGTATATTAGAATGAAACCACTGATAATATTCATCTTTATATGGAAAAATATTTTATATTCTTCCAGAGTCTTGGATCCAGTTCGATGTGATCTCATGTTTGGTTTCACACCAGGGCCAAATTGAGCAATGATATGTTTTTGGATAAAGTCAGTTATAATCTCCCAAGCAGTATTCAAAACTGGCTGGGGAGTTAACATGGACAAAGACCAATTAATGCCTTCTTTGGAGTGTGAAAGTATTTGACACTATGGATAAAGTTCATTCTGTATGTATTGGTTACAGTACAGAGGATGGTCTTGAGGATATTTAAATAGTTAAAATTAAATCCTTCAGACACAGTCTTTTATATGGTGTTGTCCCGTTAAACCCTCACTCATTTCACACATAGAAGCTGTAAAAAGGTCAGTTTGTAATCAAGAGGAAATGAGTTTTGCTAAGTGCTGTATTATGCAAGGTCTATAAGGTGAGCTAAGAAATATAATTCTTTACTGTTCTTTAATTCTTGTAGAAACCTAATCATCACTGCCCTGTGAGCAGTTCTGTTAATCACCTAATGCATTATAGAAAGGCTCAGGCTTAACTTTCTCTGTGTTCAGTGCTACAGAAAGCTATAGGAAATTAGAACCTTCTAGATAGGGCACTACCTGATAACCATGACTGGGGACCACTGCTCTTGGGGTAATGAAGCCTGATCTTAACACAGTTTCAATCAGGTCTGGTGGTACTGTGAGTGCTGCAAGCCTCAAAAGGATTTGGGGCAAAAGGGAAACTTGTACATAAGTGATACAGCTAAAATTGAAGAGAGGACTTCCTTTGTAGTCAGAAGCATGAGCAAAGAATGGCAGAAAGGGGCACCTGATGTTGATCAGACTCGTCTTTCCCCATTTGTGACCTCGTTCCCCTCTTTTATTTAAGAAGGGGATGTGCTTCATAGCTGCTACCACAACGGAGACTTCCTGAACTTGTGCAGCAGTGTTATAGAAGGATTCATGCAAGAAAGAGTGGCTCCTTTACAGCAAGACATTGATCTCCAGTGCTTTTGTACATGCATATATATTACTTTTAATTTCCCACATTTTGTTTGCCTATAATAAAATTTCAATTAGAGAAAAATGGAGAAAGCTTCTGTTTGCATGCATGCTCAAGTAATTAGTAACAGTGAGAAGGGGATGTAAGATAGTTTAATAGGGGTTTTAGCAAAATATATTTTTCTATCATTTTGCCTGAGAATAGCAATAATTCTTTAAGTAAATATGAATTATTATATACGAATCATTTGAGTATAATTTCTTTGTGAGTCAGGATTAATATATGTAAATATTCTAGATGTCACTCTTCGAAAGAGAGTAACTTGCATTCACAGAAACCCTTCATTCAGTTGGAAATTGAGATGACACAATGTAGCACAATAATAGGAACTTGCAGTGCTGCAACTGCTTAAAACTGAAAGGCAGAAAAGAAATGTACTTTTGAATTCTTGTGTTGTTCTGGTTCTTCCTGATAACAGGACATTTTTCCTTTGTATGGGAAAAGCCAGGGTGACTCTGGTGTCCTGCTTGGTACCCTTTGTTCATAGGCTTGTGCCACTCTCAGGGCAGAGGTAATTCCAAAAAGGAAGAAATGTATTCACTGAAATCAATGGGAGTTCTTTAAACTGACATCTGTGGGCACTGGATCAAATCCTATTTTAAATCAGTGGCTGATCCATTGCCAGGAAAATTCTAGAATCAGTAGGTTGTAGTACAACGCCAGCTTTGGCAGTGTCTTGAAGAGATGCATCTTCTGGGGAGGTGGGTCAGATCTCCACATGCCAAATTCAGCAGCTGGCAGAATGAGTTTGGTTGAGTGAAAATTGTAATGTCCAGCAGAACAGTATAGAGACATATTAAATTTGTTGAAGCTTCCTTAAAAGCAAAGATCTGTGTTTTTCATTCATGTTTCCGAGTACAGGAGATGACACTGTTATCAAAAAAAGTCCATGTAGAGGGAAAGGAAGAACTGCAATATATGATTACTACTTACTGCACCAAAACATCTCCAATCCAAATTGTGCAAAAAAGATACATTACACAGAAACAGAAGGGAAATGTTCAGTTAAGCTACTCCTGCAGTCCTGAATGTGCATTCTACTTTCCTGTCTGCCGGTATGGCCAAGCATTTCCAGTGGGAACTGGTCTGGAAGGACATGATACAACAGGTTGCTGTCTGATACATGTTATTTACCCAGGCTGTACTTTCTGATCCAAGAAATGCTTCCAGCTCCAACACTGTAAATATTACAGTAAGATTCTTCTTATGCAACCATGGGCAGTCAGTAAGTGATATAAGGAATAACCTTCAATTTTTCAGTTACTTTCTGAGTTGGATATGATGCTGTGCATTAATCAGCTCAAACCACCACCAAGCACTTCAGTAAAAACTTCAGGGAAAAAATGTGTTCTTCAGTCAGGAAACCACAATGACAACTTGGACCATGACTGCAAACAGAATGCTTTAAATTACAGACAAGTCTCACTACAGCATTGCAAAGGTATGTATGTATGCATACATATGTATGTATGCATACATATTCAATGATAAATTAACTCAGCAGATTGAAAGGGGAATTCCCTAGTGATTGTAATAGGGTACCAGTGAAATGTTGGGTTGGGTGGTTTTTTGAGGCATTGTGTTGAGTGGGGTCAAAGACTCACAGATGCTGACTACAACCATCAGATGTGAAAAATAAAAAAAAAAAGTCAATTTCCTGTCACTGAGAGAATTAAGATCTGCCTGAAAACAAGAAAGCAAACATATTGAAATAATGTTGCCTAAAGTCCATGCATGAGCAGTTTGGCTGAGAAAAATTGATGGGATAGCAAGTTGTGGGAGAAATGAGTCATATCTCTGTATCTTAGTAATAGAACAGTGCTGCAGCAAACAGCTTCACCAAATGAGGCATTGATCAACAGGTAACTTACCAAACAGATGACATACGCAAACATCGCTTAATGGTAATACCAAAACGTACCAAATGACCTTGGACAAGACAGGTCATTAGCATCATAGGTGCCTAAAGTGTAATTCTTGTGAAAGAAGGGAGGAGGGAGGGGGGGAGGGAGGAAGGAAGGGAGGAAGGAAGGAAGGAAGGAAGGAAGGAAAAGAAAAAAAGGCCAATAATTTCCAGAAATCTTGATCCTTAAGCCTTAAAATACTATCATTGTCTCTACATAGCACTCAAAATGTAAAAAATAAAGGATACCCTGCAGGTCATGTAAAACTTTGCAGCTCCAGGGTTTCACCTCTTAAACTGCCAGATGAAACAAAGCGAAAGAGTCAAAGAGAAGTTATAAAATAAGTCAAAATACCCTGCAGAAAAAAACAAACTACAAATCACTAAGGTGCAGAGATTATAAACGATGATAAATAGTGTACCAGGGAAACAAGCAGGTAAAACACCCCAACAGTCATGACATCTGCTGGGAGAATACACTGGAGACCAACCTGAGCTGACAATGCAAGTTGTGTTGCTCTATTCCCAGTTATATCTAGGAAATTTGCAGAGCTCTTTGAAGCAAACAGTTGATAAGTCCTTTCTACCTGTTCTCCCGTTCCTCTACCATGTAAGATTTATTGGTGCACTATTGAAACAAAATTTTATATCCAGATACTTTCACTCTGCATTTCAATGGTTGTAAGAATAGCTCGTCTCACCGAGGAGAGCTTGCTCTTCACTAAAAGGAAGAAGGTTCAATGATAATCATGAAAATGTTATATTGTTGTATTTGTCTTCATACTCATTCAATTCTCTCCTCCTATTAAAAACACCTATTCAAAACAAATTTTAACATTAAACAGAACTAAATATTTTAAACTGAGGTTCCTCTCTGTCTAAATCAAGTCAAAGCTACAGTGACCTCTGTGAAAAGACTGGAACAAGAAAACATGTAATGCAAGAAACTTGCTAAAACCAAGACAGACACTGCTTTTTCATCAGGGCACTGAAGCTGCAATAATGAAATTCTGATCAAAAATATCTGCAGCCCAAATGTTTGAAGGGAAGACAAAATAAATTCTAGTAATATATTAAGACCAACTGAAGTCCAACTCATGACACTGCCTTTAGCAGGGCAGTCCTGGGGTGCTGTTTTCACCAAGGACCAAAGACCCACTTCTCATAAAGGAGATTTGGGGAAATAACTGCTAGGCATTATCAACAATTAGAAGGGGCATACAGTGATTTAAAAAACAGGATAGTTATGAGTGATCTGAAGTCTTTCAGCTGTATTTTCCATATCATTTAACAATGATCCCTCCTTCCTGCCTTATTCCTCATAGTCTTCACATATTCAGCTTAGAGATTGAAGGGATATACTCTAGATCTGTGACCAACCGTAGGGCAGAGAAGAAGATGGGTGGAGATTCTAGAATATCTAAAGTACGCAAAACTGCCATACACTACACTGGTCAAAGGGCTATTGTGATGGGCAAGCAATATCTTTATTTTTTTTTTAATTTTTTTGTTTTTATTTCCACAGTGGAACTAAAAATAGAGAATATTTTCAAGAACATGAGAACTGCCCTGAAACATTATTTTTACTGTGCAGACTACTCCTCAGGAGACCTCTCAGGGATCTCTAGGGTCTCCATGCACTTGTGGTGACATCTGGTGGCCAAAAAGAGAATTTAGAAGAAATTGAGTAAAGATGGCAGACAATTTGTGTTCTAGGGGCTTGCAAGATTGACCAGTGTCCAGGTTAACTTAACATGTCCATGCTGAAAATGATGTTGATCAAATTCATTCTCGCATCTGCTTCCCTGAATCTTATGGTGAGCTCCTTAAAAAGTCATCTGGCAAGACAAACAAATATTTTTTTATCTGAATCTTGAGAATGGTTGCTATGTTTCCCATTTTCCATTATCAAATTAAAAATGCTTGTTATCAAGGTGCAATAAATTACAACAGTACTGATCAACGCACTCAGTGACACATATTTCTGCAGCTGATATGCTTAGAATCAAAGAATCATAGAGAGGCTTGGGTTGGAAGAAATTTTAAAGATCATTTAGTTCCAACCCTCCTGCCATGGAAAGGAATTGCCACCCACTAGATCAGGTTGCTCAAAGCCCTGTCCAACCTGACCTTGAGCATTTCCAGGAGTGGAGCATCCACAACTTCTCTGGGCAATGATTAACAGTATTTACAATGTCGTGTTTGTAGAGCAACTTTTCTGGAATATTTGCTTGGTTTTCCAAGGGCTGGATTCCAAATCTTGGTAACAGATTACACATTGCAATCTCTGTTTATTTTTTTGTTTTATTTTTTTGTTTCTTGTTAATAAATTTAAAGCCAACTCGGGATTTTGGGAATAATGGTTTTCTTCTCAGGGAGAAGCAGAAGAATGGTATAATATGGATTATAGTAAGAGTAGTTTAAGTTATATACTGACATTGGAGCTAGAACAAACCCAGTCATAAAATGCTTACAAATTTCCCTTGCTTCCAGGAGTCTCACATGCCTACCATTTTTTCCAGGAAGTTATTTCATCCTAAACCATAATTCCATGTGTAGAGATAAATAAAGGCTACTGCCCGTGAAAACCCATAAGTGGAAGTCACAGCCTGAGCAAAACTAACCACCTTTCTTCCTTCCAAACATGAAAGATGTATCCCATTCAATAACTTCTGCCACCATTACAAACCCTCTAACTCTTGTTAATTAATTAACTTCCACTTGCTCCCACAGTGGCTATTTAATTTAATGTAGTGAGTGCTATACAAGCATAAAAAATGAGATCTGCTTCTCTTGTTTGGAAACAAAATCCAGCATAAGTAACAATTAATTGGACTTTCATCAGCCCTGTCAAAATTCAAGGAAAGGAAGGAATTTGAACCATTCCCTAGCAAAGTTATTTCCGAGCTGAGATATATTCTATAGTGTACGTGTGTAAGCTCTGTGCAGAAAGGATTATTTTCTGAAGGAAGATTGTTAAATGGTTGTTTATTTGGTGTCTGAACAGGGTAAGGCATTATTGCTGAGCATGTAAATAACATTTATTAAACCATGTTCTGTCCCAGGCAAAGGCAGAGTCCGTTTGAAGTAACCTTAGTTTCTGCTATATAGATCATCCAAGCCTTTAAAGAATTGGGTTCTGTGTCAGGTCTTGTAATGAGTTGAAACTGTATATTATTACGTCTACTAACTTAGTACCTTTCTCAAGAAATCTATACACACAAAATGTTAAAGGAAAAAAAGAAAAAACCGTACCTCTTATTGTAAATGAATGAACAATTTCAAACTACCTTTTGACCAAGGAATCACAAAACAGATTATATTTTCCAACAGAAACCCTTATCACAAAAGCTCAGTGCAGCTATCTTCTTGTTTACTCTCTGTTTCCCTAGGGAAAATGAAGGATGATAAGCAGTGATGTGACCCAAATGACAAGGAAGCTCATTGAACAGATTTACCCTGCTTTGCTTCTCCCCACCCTACCCATTTTCAGGCTGCAAGAACATCAAGAAATGAAATAATTTGTGTTCCAGATTAAAATGCTGACAATAAACATAATAACTTTTTGTTTCATGTAATTTTTGCTTTTGGAATTAACTAATTCTTAACCAATGCAGAGCAGAGAAAGTTACAATCACAGAAGCA
Organism: Lepidothrix coronata; assembly: GCF_001604755.1. Classification (NCBI taxonomy): domain Eukaryota; kingdom Metazoa; phylum Chordata; class Aves; order Passeriformes; family Pipridae; genus Lepidothrix; species Lepidothrix coronata. The sequence continues at coordinate 890,771 of NW_016690341.1, read as the reverse complement.
TCTGATGACTAAGAATTTGCCCACTTTTCGAGCTCTATGTGTAGGCAGATAAATGCAATTTCTTTCATGAAAACAATACAAGTGGAAAGTCTAAATTCCACATTTTGCAAGCCTCAATCACACACGTGAACCTTTCCTACAGCCTTGTTGATAGTCTTCAGCAACAGTTTCAGCTATTCATAACTCTGCAGAGCCAGTGATCTGAGTCACTGCTCCATCTGTACCATCCTTGTGGAAATGTCAGTGGCAGATGCTGCTAGTTAAACAGGATTTAAGTTAAAGGAGACAGAACAAGATATCAAAATACTCAACAGGGATTTCAGCTGGCTTCTACTCTCCTTCAAGTCTTATATTTTAGTGTTTCTCCGGAATGCAGTTTTACTAATGTCACCTGTAGGAAATGCAAAGCTCCTGTCAGTCCTGGTAGGATAAAAGGCTGACACTTGGAGACATTTGCATACTTGCTGGTCTATATCCTTCATTAGTGCTTCAATCATTGCAAATCAAACATGAAACACAACTGGTGGGAATGATATAACCTATTCCAACACTTGGAAAGGAAAAAGGAACTTTTCTAGAGAAGAGGTGGCTCTTTTTTTCTTTTTTATACAAACACTACAGAAAGGTAACACTGCCTTGTGACCAAACTTGAGGAGCTAATGCTTGTTATGTGTTTTGCTATGAATCCCATAGGAAAGTTCACTCTCCTAACCTAACCGCCACCTCTGTGGTGCTTTTTCCTATCATACTTCTCTTCTGAGGCTGCTCTAGCTTGTCAAAATGAGATCTCAATATGCCAGGCAGAAACAGGTGGAAACCAGAAACCCTGCTCTTCCAGACATGTCATACATCAAGGCACAAAACTTATTCTCTTCTCTGCTGATCCAGTAAATATTAAACTAACCTAGCTCTGAATTTCCAGATTGTTCTACACTGATATTTGTTCAGTGAAGAATAAGTGAAGACTGTTTCTTGGGAAAAGTTTAAGGAACTTTCCATAGCCACCAGAAAAAGACAAGAAACAACTCATAATATCACTCTTGCAGATTTTACTGCCAGCCACATTCTGAACATACATACTCATTGTTGCGGTAAAGTCTGTAGGCAGAGTTAGATTCCACAATTAAGTTATTTTAACTAGCTTTTCCACTGTTGACAGCAATTGTTGAACCACTGGGATCTTTTACTTCACATATATGCCTAAAGAGATTGAAATTTCTTTAAAAGCTTTTTTGTAGATCCACAGGGATGGTAGTATTGTGTTGTTTTGGCTTTTCAAGCAAGGTACGGATGATTGGGCAGGATATTCCTTAAACACAATCAGTGTGAATTAGCACAAGGCTGGGAGTCAATAACGATGTGGACCTACCTGAAGAGGTTATTTATTTGTAATGTTTTTACATATGGAAAACTGTCTTCCTAGTTAAAAAGAAGCTTCTTTCAAAAGTGTTAAACATTTATCTAGAAAGTACTTTTGAATCTGTTTTAATTTTAATGATTTCTCTCTCACCTTTGCAGAGCCTAAAGGCTCTGCACCTTTTCTTTTGGCTCTAACACTGGTTCTTTTTAATCTGTAGTGCTTCAAAACCATGGACATGATTCTTTTAAGAAGAAGGGTTTTCAGAAAGTGTTATTAATGAGATGCTTCTAGGAATTCATTATTTCTTCAACTATACATGAGTTCCTTGTGCTTCAGAGTGATAAGATGTACTTTCTTTGATATTCCCTTGGTATGACTCTATGTTTTTATCTACTGAAAGTGCTGCAAGCCAGAGCTCTCCAGAAAGAGACCTGAATATGTCAGGTTATTTATATTACGATGGAGGTAACAAGGATCTCTTCTCTACTAACTGTAAGTACATTATTCCCCTCAGTAATAAAAATTACACATACACATCAAGGAGCAGAACACAGACTTCTAACATTAATATGATCTTATATAAAGAGATTTTACCTGTGAAGAATCCCTAAAGTTTTACACAATCCCCATATCATTTATTCAATAGACATAATTGATAGACTAGGCAGGAAATACAGGCAATATTTAATTACTCCTAGTAGGATTTGACAAGGATATCAGAGGTCATAAATTTACCCTTCCTTATTAAGTGCTCAGTTCATAGGAAGTATATCTAAAATCATTCCAACAGGTTTATAATCACTGTCCATTTGATTCTAATTGTGAAGAAATATGGTAGCCTGCAGAAGGCTGGCTACTTTAAAAGATAATTTACAAGGCTACCCTTCTGATGGGAAGAAGCAAGAAAATCACAGCTGTGAACATTCATGTTACTTGCGGCAACACTTTCATTTATCCAAATTAATTGTTTCCCTGGAATGTCTGTATAGCTTAATGGGAATGATAATTTGTTGCAAGGCAAGACTCCGAGTGCCAGCAAATTCAGAAGAACCTAAACTCTACAAGTCTGTGCACAAGCATAAGTACCCAAAAGATAGGGCCACTGTGCAAAGGCAGAGCTCCTCTTGCAGTCGTCTTCTATGCACTCTCTGGTCGGCACACTCTGAGCGTGCACCCCACACTACAGTCCCTCAACTGGAACACAAGTTCTTTTTGATCCAGATGTTCCCATCCTTGGAAGTGTTTGAGGCAAGGCTGGATGGCACTTTGAGAAACTTGCTCTAGTGGGAGGTGTCCCTGACCATGACAGTGGGAATTAAATTATCTTTAGGGTCCCTTCCAACCCAAACCATTCTGTGATTCTACGATTCTGTGACTTAGGCATGAGGTCTATCATGCTCAGTACCGTTAAGCAGACTATAGTAAACAGAAGTGTCTGTGAGCTTCACAGGACTCTGGGTTTAAGAGCAACTCAGTTGTCGTTTTTGGGAGTTTTGAGACTTACTTTTGAAAGCTAGGCAAGACTTGCACACAAAAGTCTTTTTGGCGGATTCAGCCACAGCTGCTCAAAACTGGATTTTAAACTCAAAGACGGACAGGAGAGAGAGGTCATGGGTGTGAAGACAAAGAAATTCTTATCTGATTTAGCTGATCTTACAGGTTAAAGGCAGTGCTTGGTACAGCCTTATAGAGGTTCAAGGAGTGGATATTTTTAAAACCAGTACAAATAACTGCATTGCCTTGACTACAATCTGGAAATTTCTGCCTCAGGAACCGAAGACCACTCAGCTGTTAATTCAAAGTAAATCAAACAGTCAGAACCCGGGCTATTTACTGAAAGAGGTCTGAAGCATTTGTAGCAGGATTTAGATTCTTCTTACACCTTTGCACTACACATGCGACACACACTACGCATAACAACCATGTCACACAAGCTTAGATTCATCTCAGAAAAGATCAGAAGCCATCTTTCTATATGTCTTAAATTATAGAAATGTCATTTTCCCACTGGAGCCTGATGTTCAAACATTAATAGAAATAAAATAAAATAAATTTAAATCAAATTAAATTAAATTAATTTAAATTATAAAATTAAATAAGGAGCAGGTTAGAAGAAAATCCAGTAGTTGTTTTAGATTCTATTAATTTTTGTTTACAATTGTGGATAATTTTTCAAATACCATTTATTACCATCTGCTATTTAGTGTTTTCTGAACAAACTAAAATTTTGTTTTAATTGCACTTGCTTTGCAAATTTACAATTACAGTTGATATCTTCAAATGTATGGCTATTTTTAGGATAACTTACTTATAAAATAGTCCTGTTTTTTATGTGACATTTTATGATAGCCTTGATTGCTTAAGAGGGCTTTTGTGCCTTTTCAGGCACAAAAATGCTTGTCAGAATTTTCCTAAAAATATGAGTGAATTTGAAAAAAGATCATGGAATTTTGTTGAGCAGTATAGATTGAAGAGACTTCTGAAGATGATCTAATGCAGCCCAGTGCACAAAGTAGGGGCAGGTAGACCAGGTTGCTCAGGACTGGATGCAGTTGGCTTTTGAATATCTCCAGGAATGGAAGATTCATAATCCCTCTAGAATTTTTTTTTCTCCAGTGTTTTACCACTCTCACAGTAAAAAAGTCCTTTTCTTATGTTTAACGAGACTTTCCTGTGTTTCACTTTGTGCCCATTAATTCTTGTCCTGCCACTGAGAAGAGCCTGACTCTGCTACTTCCTCCATTAGGTGTTTATATACATTGACAAGATCCTTCTGAACCATTTTTCTCTAGGCTGAACAGTCCCAACTTTCTCAACCTCTACCTGTATGTCAGATGCCACAGTCAGTCCTTCAATATTCTTTAGCTCCTTGGCTGGCCTTTCTCCAGATGTGTCTCACCAGGGCTGAGCAGAGGAGAAGGATCATCCTCCTTGAACTGCCAGCAACACTCTGATACAATACTGCCTAACACAGCCAGGAAGGCTACTGACTTTCTTTACCAAATGTAACATGGACAACTTGGTGTCCACCTGGACCCCTAGGTCCTCCTCTACACAAATGTATGTGCTTCAGTACCCAACCATGCTGATTTCACAGATGTTTAAGCCTTCTCCATGATGCTCTCCTCTCTGCATTTTAATGTTCATTTGCTTGCAACAGGCCCCATTCAGACCCACTTTGCTGATTTACAAAGTTTCATTCATCCACATCACTGTTTGCCCTTTTCTTTCCAACCAAATCTATCACTTCTTGACTTGGCAGTTGATCATTTCCCTCCCTTGTTCTTAGTTTAAGCCACACTCACCAGCATGGCAAGACTGCTGGCAAAGTTGCTGTTGACAGAGATGCTGTTGCCTTCCTTAGTAATGTGTCTCCCTCTTTAGCTTTCCTCTGCTCTAAGAGCAGTGCTGGACCTTCAGTTTAGGGAATACTGTCTTAAAAGACAAATCTGAACAATGCTAAAGCATAATCTAATCTAGAGGATGGGGTGGTAATAGTTATGTATAACTAATAGAAGTTCAGTAGGAGGGATTTTTTAATGAATCCGTAAATTCAGGGGGTAATATCCTGCCTGAAGAATGACAAACATAATGGGCAACAGAAAAAGGTAAAATAAAGGTGATGCCTGCAATTATAGGACTCTAAATTTGACTTAAATTCCTTGTAAAGTGTTATAACAGTTCTTGAAAAAAAGAATAATTAAGGACACAGAGACAAAGGAAAGTGAGCAAATTACCCATGTGGTTTTAACAAAGGTGTCAGCCCGGTCTAATGCCTGCACTTTTTAAAGCACTGATATTTCAGAAAACATGAAGCAGTGGATTTATAACATGTAGATTAAAAAAAAAAAAAAAAAAAGTAAACCAACAGAAACCACTACAAAAAAACCCACCATAAAACACCCCCCAAAGATTAGATACAATTTCCCACAGGAAATTACTGCTCAAGGAAGAGATGATGAACAGCAATGTAAGAATAGTAAGCCAATAAAGAGCTGACTAAAGAAGAGACTGCAATAACTTATATTAAAATAAATTAATTTGAATGAAGAAGAACTTCTGTTACTGTTCTTCTATAATCAGTCTGAGATGAGTTCCAGATAATTTACCAATGACCTAGAGACAAGAAGTGGGTAAGTGTTCATCCAAACTTTTGGCTGGAAAAACTGGAAGGCACTGACAATATTAGAAAGGACAGAATCATAATTTAAAGAAAATTGTTGAATCCAGTTGAAAAGTTTAGATGTGGGTTGATATTTAAGAATGCAGGAAGGAAAGTAATGAAGTTTGGTATAAACAGGGAAGACACTGCTTGAAGGCAGAAGATAAACTACCTGCAGGTTACGCCCTGCCCTGTCCTTGTCTTGTATCCATCTCCTTGACCTGATGTCCACAGCTGAGGGGCAAGGCTTGCAGCCCTCTGGCTGCCCTCCTCCTGACTGGAGTGTGCTAGGACAGGTCCTTGCCACGCGGCTCCACTCCGTCCCCCATCCCAGCCCCCAGGAAGCCACTGGCTTTCATGGTACCCAGTTACTGACTTGCAGTATTGCACATAAAATTAGGTAATGATCATGATGGTCCAAAATTATCAGTAAATTGTATATTTTTGAAAGATTTGTTACTTCCTAAGCATGCAAAATTACAGCAAGTGTTGTATCCTTGGTTCCTTGGAACTGATTTAAAAATTAGATACTCCATGAAAGCAATTAAAGAGTAGGTTTTTTGGTATACCTTCAGGTTTTAGTTGTTTCCCCTTTCCATCCAACCTTTTCTAATGATAAGGGCTAATGGTACTTAATGCAGGGAATTAAAAACCAAAGGAGACATGGGAATGGATGGAGGAGCCAGCAGATGACAGAAGTGCAGAGCAGATACACCTTGTCTGCAGTGTAGTCTCTCAGTGATGCCTGTTCAATTAGTTGGCTGTCCCATTCTCTCTGTCTATATGATGAGGGACCTGGATGGAGCTAAAAAGGAGTTGGAAAGACCAACTTTATGCTGATCTTTACCTTCATTTAAATCCTAAAATATTATTTTGTTTGCAGTTTAATAAGTACAACGTGCAATCCATTAGAAGTCCACCTGGCAGCACAGTTGAGGTGTCTCCTGCACTGCCCATCCTCGCCTATGTCCAAAGCTGGGCAAGCTCTTCCCAATCCTCATGCTGTGCAAACCTGGCAGCTGATTTTCCAGTTGAGGTGCTGATTGGATATTTGTTTTTGAAAGGGTGATCCTAAAAGCAGCTTCTGTTCATTATCTACAAAGATTTGCTTGTTCACACAGTCAGTGTGAAAATATCGAGCCTGATCCCGGTGCTGCTGAGCTCTGTCAGCTCTTGCTGGTCAAAGCAAGCACTGGATACCTCCAGTACCAGACACTGAAACCTTCTTCTGTTGAACTACCATGAGATGGGAGGGGTTATATGGAAGGTAACACGAGCTGGAATACAAAATTGAAATACACAGATATGTTCCAGTGGTGGTGTCAGAGATGCTTATAGCTTTATTCAGACTTAATTTTCTTGATAAGGCATTAAGAATCGACAGAGCCAGAAACTAACCCCATGTGTTGGACTCAATGATCCTGGTGTGTCCCTTCCAACTCCGAATATTCTCTGATTTTGTGAGTCTGTAATGCTGCATTTGTAAATTAATCTTCAGTTGATCAATATCTAGAGTCCAACTTCTGACAAAAAGAAGAGTGAAATATTGCAAAACCTCAAGATAAGAACCATAAGAATTGGTCACACAACATTTTTCACTTTAATCTGGAACCCAATCCTCAAATTCAATCACTCAGTCTCACCTAGTGCAGCACTGCAATGTGTCCATACGAGGGAATAGCACTCAGTCTATGGGTGATAATATCAGGGTCTTACTTGAAATTTATGATTTTGGATATACAATCAGGCTCAGCTTCTGAAGAAATGTGAGATTAAATTTTAAATTACTATACAGGTAGATCATGTGAAAAAAGCTTCCAATTTACACATCTGAAGGCACCAGAGGGAAAATTTGCATGACTTTCCATTTTTCATTTCTAGTCAAAAATTATAAAAGTCAGGTATGGAAGATCTAAATTATCTTGAGATTTCAATCATCTGTCATGAACGTCCAGTCAATCTTTTAATACTCAAGGTATTTCAATAATCTGAGAGATGTTTATCTTGCAGAATCATTTTGAGCTCTATCTTGTTTTTTCCTTAGTCCAAATCTCATTCCTGTTTCCATTAGGGATCAGAATGTGTGTTGGTAATGAAGCCTGTTTGTTAAAACCACAAGTAGAGATGGGCATCATTGAAAATTATGTAAATGTCTTACAGTTCGAATACTCATCCTCTAAAACCTGCTTTGTATATGACAAATTCATTTTTTCTCTGAAGAATCATTGGATTTTAATCAAGTTTCATGTGAAGGAACGCGATTCAGGACGGGAACAGTTCCAGGCGTGGAGAGAAGCATGCAGCAATTGGCGGGACTTTGTCGTGTGGACTTTGTTGTTATTATGTGGTTTCATTGTATTCACACTACAAAGTGCACAGCCTGGACAAACCCAGGCATCCCTCACTCCTCCCCCTTTTGCCAGTGTTCCTATCCTGGTTTGTCCCTCTGTTTGTCTGTCTCATGCTCCGCCCTATGTTCTGGCCCGTTCTGCTCCCAGAGACAAAAAGAGAGTGTGCACGCCTGAATAAGGGATTTTGCTTGCACCTTTCCTCATGTCCCATCCCCCCTTCGGACCGCAGCAGTTTCGCTCCTTCATCCTCAGCTGGATTTGAACTATGAATTTTGAGTTACAACTTTAAGTTGTAAGCTTTGTATCTTGCATTAAACCCCAGGACATATCCAGTCCAAAGCATTCCCTCCTACCAAAGCATGGAATTTTGTAGTGGGATCAGGAAATGGCATGACAATCTTTATTTGCCAGCCAAATTTGACATTCAATTTATAACACATCTCCATGCTGCACTAGTTTAACCTTTGTGTTACTCTGTGTGTTGATTGCTTTTCTTCTTCTTCATTTACATCTCTCTCTCAAGTCAGAGAGGATGAAGGACTAAGAAGGGTGCACAAATCAACTTAGCCCTGTAAAGGTCTGCTTTACACACTCGTACATTGTCCCTTGCAAAATATACAAGAGATTTAAATAGTGGCACCTAATTTTAGTGAGGATTGCAATGCAAAAAGGAAACAAACAATAATATTAACTTGTTCTCATGAAAAGGTTAATAATTCAATCAGAAAAGAGTACAAATATACTGTAGAGTCATTGTAGTTTTAAATCTCCAGTCTTATGGTCTGCAAAATTGGTGCTACTGACGAGCATGGTATTTTATGACATTAAGTCCATTTAATTTGCTTCAGAATAAAAATCAATAATTCAGGATTTAATTCAAATTCTGAAGGAATACTTGACTCCTGATTACAAATTCAATTACCTGCATTTCCTAACTGTTGATTTGCACTTATTGCTATCAAGTTCTTTGCTTTTCTATTCATTACATATAATTGCTACTTACACTTTTTCTCCGATTATGTTTTACCTTGGATTTCTACATAAAAGAAAGCCTCTGCAATCACTCTGTGATTGTGTTTGTGGAAGAGGTATGTTTCATGTGTTTCCTAGGAAAAAAATAATTTTTAACCTATTGATTAATCTGACAGAAATTTGACATATACATAAAGGTTCCAGAGTTACTAAGTTCCCATAAGTTTTATGAAATAGGAATTTGCATAGAGGCTTGGACCTCATTAAAAGAAAAACTGTTTTGTGAATTCATTTGTTTGTAGATATTAGAAAATTTCCTTCAGAGGAAATTTTTCTGAATGACCTAGGAGAACAGTTTCTATCAGAGATCACAGAATATTTCATACAATATCTTTGAAAAGCCAAGTTACATCAGGTCAACTGCTTTTAGCTGAGAAAAACTTCTTTTGAAGCTGCAGAAACTCACAGATTTTTCATAATGTATACAAGAGAAAAGCTTTCAATGTATCTTCCACATTTTAGAAAAAATCTTGTCTTGTCTAACTCTATCCTATATCATACCATGACAGTGCCATAGGAAAATTGTATTTATAACTGCAAAACGGTTTTAAAAATAACCAATAAATATAAATAGGACATTAATGAGCACATTAAAAAGTTAACAGATTAATTGATAAGAAATGTCAAATCTGTTTTATAATATTGTTTCCAGTAATACAGAAAGAAGGAAGAGAAATGGTGAAAAATGGTCTTGAAAAGAATTACATTTGAGGTGTTCTGAAAACCCTAACCAAAGTTAATGCAAAAAAAAGTTTTAGAATTACCATAATGAAAATTACTTGTTTTGCCAAGTATAATTATGATCCTACAACTGAACTCAGAAGACAAACAAATACAGAAGAAATAGATGTAGAATATATAATAAGAGAGTTTGTAAACACAAAATATGTTACTTTTTAAACATCTCATTTGAAGATGATACTTGATCGCATTCAGAAATGCAATTACTTTCTTCCTTGGAAATTGATACTGGTCTTTGCTCAGGAAGCTGTGCCTCGGGAAGAAATAAAAAATACAAATGACTTTGCTCTCGTGACTTCAAAACAGTAAAGTTTGCAGTACCCCTATAGATTGACAACTGCCCTCTGTGAATAAAGTGATTAAATCTTCTTCATGGTATTCCTTTTCTCACAGAAATTCAAGTTCTGCCCCAGAAAGGAGACTGTAGCTCCTAAGGTTGCCTGGATTTAAATTTATTAGCTCAATAGTATGCTTCAAATACCCTTCACAAGCTTTCCTTGATTTGGTTGGTTGGGGTTTTTGGGGCTTTTTTGTTTGTTTTTTTTTTGCTTTGGTTTTGTTTTTTATATTTCCATTATTATTACTTTGTTATTACTTTAAAGAAAGGTTTTTATCTTAAAAGCAAATGTCAATAGTTCTCTAGAGCATTAAGCCAATATGCATAGACACCCTGGAATTTTGCAAGTTCCTTATCTTATCAACATTCTTATGTTCTATGGAAATAACATTCAGAGATACAGATCTGATGTTTTAATAACTGCATCTAAAAATCTGTACTCCCAGAGTTGGTATACCATGATGAAGGTAGTCAGGTACTTAGGAATTGCTAGCCACACCTGTATTAGGATACACAAAGGAAGAAATAGGAAGAGATAAAGAGAGAACGAGGACTGAGGGCCCTCTTTTGAGATGAGTATCTTAACTGTTCATTCCATGAGACTGCACACATTCTTCATTTTTTTCCTCTAGTCCAACAAATAGGTTCATTTACACTGTATTTGATTCCAAGCAATCAACATGCACCAGCCAAGCAGTACAAACTAAGACCCTTTTCTCAAGATGGATACTGTTAGAATGAAATAATAAGCTTTCCAACTCTCTTAAATAAACCACCAGATTAGAAAGTAGTTGTTTTGCTACAGAGTCATGAACAAGGATCCTCCACTCCTTCCTCCAAAGGCAGATATTGAGCAGGGGACAAGTGGGTTTTACTGCCTGGAGAAGCAAAGAAGGTGAAACATGAGATCAATGTAAGCTGATGTTTCAGTCCCTTGTTGCAGCCTTTGAAATCAAGTTTATGGGTGCCAATAGGTTGTTCTAACTGGGGGAACAGAACCATCACACCTTGCAGGGGCATACAAAAGTGTCCTTAAACTACATTCCTCTTATCTGTTATGCTAGTTGTTTTGTTTTTTCCCTGAGCTTGCAATAAACAAAACCAGTTCTCCTTACCTCTGACTTTTACCCATTAGATCCAGGTAAAGTATCTAATTTATGGTAAGTGAGAGAGAATCAAACCCACTATAAGCTCAATATATCCCAGAAACCCAAACTAAGAACAATTTAGTGCAAAACTAGACCTTTTACAATTGCAGGTAAACTGCCCTAATGATTTCAAACAACTCAAGCCCTACTGATTTCAAACACCATGTACTACAAAGGAAAGACACTGAGGGCCAGCAGGTCAGTATTAATCATTTCCTCATGGACAATAGTATGGCCACCACTGATACAAGTTTATTAGCTCACAGGAATAACCAGTACAACTGGAGGAGTCTCCTCAGTGTTAGATCAGGTACTATAATGCAACTGTCAAACACTTTGTCTGACTCTTTGCCCCCTGGTACTTGGATTAACCATTTATGCATGTGCATAGGGACCGTAAACAGCATAAAATCAGGCCTTGCCCTTCATATAGAGATAACACTTTATATCAGTAGCCACAGTGGAAAGAGCTGAGGATTCATATATTATGAGCTTATACAATCCTTTTCTTTTACCTACAAGATAATTGGAAGAATAGAGCAGAACAATTTGTGCTTAATCATATCAGAGCCATTGCAGTTCTCTAGTGATTTAACTCCTCCCATCAAAGCAACGGTGTTGAACATATGCTAAAACTACCACATCTCTGATGCCATAGTTAATTGTCTCTTCTGTTACTAAAAAGTCTCTTTATGAGCATTGCTGTGCTGTACAAGGACTCAGGCTCTCAAGCCCCATGCTGGTCTATTCCACTAACTATTTATTACATGTAATTAGAGAATGTAATGCTGACTCAAAAGTGCTGCAAAGCCTTGAAAAGCACAAATATATTACTTCTCTGTTTCTGAGCACATAGGCAGTAAGCCCTACAATTTTTTTAATTGTCTGAGACCTTTTCCCTTGTTGTTTCTTTTTTTCCATCAGATGAACAAGAATCTCCTACAGAAATAAGAAGTACTGGCTTTATGCTTGAGCTTTCATTTCTTTTCTAGTAGCAGGCTAGCAGGAAAATACCACACTTGTGAGAATAAGTGTACAAAAACACACATATATTCCTATATTTTATTTTATGCAGAGAAAACACAAAAAGGAACAAATACGTAAGAGAACGTAATGAGCTATGCAGGCCTGCAGGGTTTGTAAAAATATTTTTCTTCCTAATTTTAGATCATCTATAGATATGTTTAAATGTTCACTAGGGTATGGAGCTGCAAGAACTCCTGAAGACTAAAGGTAGATGGATTTGTAATCCAGATGACTTTACAACATACTTACATTTTCCTCATAATTTAAAGGATGCTCAAAATTCATGATAGTAAATCTCTGCATAGGTACCTACACCTATGTGTGTCCATGTGAAGACAACACATGCATATTTGCAGTAGATATAAGGATATATCTGATGGAAGGATAGCCCTGACAGGAGTAGCCAGTAGGAGCAGGACCCCTATTATGATGCATCATTTAGACAGTTAAATGCGGAAAAGCAAGGAGAGATGAATGTCACAGGACAAGAACAAGTGGTTACTCACTCTTAAATGGATGCAATCTTTCAGAGACTTAAGAAAAAAAAAACAACCATAAAAGCCACCCTCATAAGAATCTAAGCAGTGTTGCTCTTAGCCAAGGCAAATTTTTTTTTCTGAGCGTGAAAAGTTCATGCACATGCATGACTTTCTGATACCATTCCCTACTTTCTAGCACAGGTACCTGCCAAAGGAAGTCTCTGTGTTCTTTGGTCATCAGTATTTGCCCTCTGCTTGGTAGCAATGATCGATTCCTAATGTCATGAGTCAAATGTCAGAGAAGATTATTTCAGAAACTGACAATACAATAGCATGAGGAAAGATATGCATCAAGCATTGTCAGAAACCTAAGGTGGCAGAAATAAATGAGGTCCAAAACAAACTTTACAAGGACATGCAGCTATATTCTTGTTACACAGATGACTTGTAGGATATTGCTCCAAGGGAAGGAGACTTAAAAAGGTTGTGCTTTAGTAAAAATATCTTAGCTCCAGAAAACACAGACCATCATGGCTACAGGATGTAGATACAAACTCTTCTGTCCCTTTCATCTCAAGATACGTGAATCACAAGTGTCTAATATGGGAGAAGAATTCTGCCTTCGATGTCATTAAGAAGTGACATCTTACTGTGTGCAGTTTTGGGTGACAGAACATAAGATATTACAGAGTGCTCAAAGAAGGGCTAGGAACACGGTGAAGGGGCTTGAGGGGAAGCTGTATAAGGAGCAGCTGAGGTCGCTTGTTCTGTACAGCCTGGAGAGGACGAGACTGAGGGGAGACCTTATAGCGGTCAACAGCTTCCTCGGGAGGGGAAGCAGAGTGGTAGGTAGGCACTGATCTCTTCCCTGTGGTGACCAATGACCAGCATCCAAGAGAATGATGTGAAATGATCAGAGGAAGTTTAGTTCGGATATTAGGAAAAGGTTCTTCACCCAGAAGATGGTTGGGCACTGGAACAGGCTCCCCTGGGAAGTGGTCATGGTACCAAGACTGCCACAATTCAAGAAGTGTTTGGACAATGCTCTGAGACACATGGAGTGATTTTGGTTGGTCCGTGCAGTGCCAGGAGTTGGACTCGATGATTCTTGTGGATTGCTTCCAGTTCAGAATATTTTGTTACATTTGTTAGAAAAATTTTGATGCCCAGTTCAAAGCATTACATGCACAGGATAGAATACCATATAGGGTACAAATTCTATGGTTGTTTCTTTTTTTTTTTTTCTATGCCTTTATATTGTCTATATAGGGATTTCTTCCTCATGACTCTTATGAAGAGTCATCCTGTATGACTTCAGCTCATATATCCAAACTCCCTACAAATCACAACCCTCCACCCAGCTTTGATTCTGTTTGCTGCTCATCAGTACACAATCCAAGGACTGAGTGGGTAAATGATGACATCTGCAGTTTTTCCACATACAACAGCATTACAGCTTTCTGTGTTCTTGTTGCTTGATACTCATAACTACTTTAAATGAGAATCAGGTTTCAGATTAATGAAAGCATCTTCCAAACTGAGCATTTTTACAGGGTCATGGCTAATGATGAACAGAAATCAGGAGATAATGGAATGACTTCAACATGCACGACCCCTCCATACCACTAGAATGATATTATTTCCATGATGTTCTTTTTCTCTAATATATTTCTCTATTACAAAGCTGAGGAATTTATAAAGAAAACAGAAGGACAGAGGAAACAACATAGAGTTGTACGAAACACAGAGTACATATTATTTTTCCAATTATTGAAATTTTTTTCCAAGACTAACGATCCATATTAACTAACACAAGACCTCTTTTTCCAGTCAGCTCCCAGAAAATGTTTTATGCATTAAGATATTTTGTTTAGAGACTGATCCTGTACTCACCTTACCTGACTTCCCTTTTTGGGATTGCAGAGGTATTAAGTGTATTTGATTTTGAAACTAGAAAAAAAAAAATCATCGAAACCTAGAAAAGGTTGCCTAGATATGCATTTTATTAGTGTCTCAACATGAGATAGATTTTAAAATTCAGAGTGAGCCAAGTTTAGGAAGAAAAAGGCCAAATTAAGTTCAAGCTAAAAGTCTAGTTTTGCTAGATTTCAAGCAGAGTAAATTAAAAAAAGTGACAGTTTCACATGCATTTTTCTTTAAGTTTGAGCACTTTAAAGTTGATATCACATAGATGACTAACTGGTGGAAGGCTGATTTTCAACCTTTTCAGTTGCCAATCGTTTCCCTCAAGTGGTTTCTTTTCTCTTTCTTTTAATTTTTCTCCTCTCTTTTTTTTTTCTTCTTTTGCCAGATCCTACAAATCAATGCTTATTCCAAACATGAAAAGCAGTGTTTTGAAAACCAGTTAAGGTTGCCAAGGAAACTACAGTGTTGTCACTCTCACATCATTTACAAAACCTATGCACTTTCTGGCAAGGAAATGAATAGTTAAAGGCATTATAAATCTTATACTGACAAAACAATGAACACATGCGTTAATTTCTTTGGGAATAGAGAAATAGAAAGACAAAACCTCCGATCCTAAGAATCCAAGAATATGAGTGTTTCCCTTGAAAGCTAACACTAAATTCCATTTAGCTATAAACTATGAATAGATGCTTTTTCTAAGTTTCAACCAGCCAGAAATATGTTCATAAGAACTTATAAACTCAATGTTTTAATAAAATGACCACCCAGCTAGAGGGAGACCAACTTAGCTTTGTACAGGAATGCCGTGAATATGCTTTGATTATGAAAATTAAACCCAGGGCATCTCAAGCTGTGCAGCCAAACAGGGCTGCCCATGTTTGGCTTAAATTAGGGCCCACACTTGAAAATATTGATAATTGTGTCTGATCTTGTTCCCACAGAAGAATATGGTCAAAGAAGAATTTTTCTGACTTCAAAGAGAGAAATTTTATGTCCCCATTTCCTACCAAAATGTGTGACAAGATTAATTCAAAATGCAGCAGCATTTTCCATTGCTGTGGGACAGTAGTTTAACTAGTTTTATTGTCTAAGACAATGTTACAGGAAAAGAAGAAAATCACATTTTTAAAATTACTGCAGTTATGGAAGAGCTAATGCTTTTTCATTGTAGTTCTGAAGAACATGCACAACAATTAGTCTTTGTTACACATTTTGCCATGTTTTCCAGATGTTTGCTGAGTTTAAAAAAAAAAATAAAAATTGTATGAACTTCTCCATGACACTTATCTATATTTAATTCTGTCCCCCAATCTTGGTTGAAATATTTGAATTCTTTTCAACTTCAGCTCTTTCTTATATGATGTTTCTACCCAGTCACAGCTTTTGACCTCTGCTGCTTCTATTCGTATTCCTTTAATATCTTTCCACTGCATTTATTCTTGGGGTTTAACCTCAGGTCCAAAGAAACAAGCTTTTACCCTAACCTTTGCTCTCTTCTTCTTTCAGCTTTAACCTCCTTCCAAAACTTTACCAGAAAATAGATTCTGTCCATCTTTTACCAAGCCAGACATCCTACTTTTTGAACTGTTTCACATGACTGGCATTTATGTAATGGCAACTGCATGGGAACTTGTACACAGTAAGCTGATGTGAGGTGTAGTGCTATCTGTGCTAACCTAAATATTAGCTGCACTTTAGTTCTATGGCTCATTCCATTCTTAAATTTCAACTTTGGTTTACATTCATATCTGACTTTCTTAGGAACTCCATGGTTTCTTCCAAACAGTACTAATATTTCTACACAAGCAGAGGCAGGACCGTCTGTTGGAGACTTACCAACATACATGTGTATGGGTGGACACACATACACAACAGCTTCTGGGGCCTTGCATTTCTGTTGTATTGGAAGTTAACAGCAGAGACCTCCATGGAACCATAGAATTACAAAAATGTTAAGGTTGTAAAAGATCTCTAATATCATCAAGTCACAGTTCTGTGTCCTAATTTATATATGACTCTGCTCCTCTCTTCTTTTTCAGAATCCACTATTGTAATTCCTGTGCCAGGGGGTTGTTTAGTGGTTGCAGCCTGCAGAGAAGGACTTCCTGGAGTCAGAAGTGCTGAGGTCATTGGTCTTCGTAGTGTCTTCATAAATAATGTTCCTCTTTGTGCTTGACCTCCACCCCAAATAGCCAAACAGAAGTCAAATTTATGCTTACTGTTTGTTCAGCTTTTCAACAGTTTGTGGAGGGAAATAACACATCTCTGCAGGAAGATGCTTTAGCTGTGCTTTCCATTCTGTGCTAATATAGGTAACCTCTAGGTAGTAAATAATAAAATAAAATAATCTGTTGATGATGGACTTTTCTATAAGGCAATGAGCATTACAGAACACAGTAATCGATTTCTGGTGAGTTAATAGAATGAACATATAAATCAGAATAAGTAAGAGCAAATGATGTTGAAAAAGTCTTGATGCTGAAAAGATAAAGCAATAAAAGCTGGATGCAAAGCATTAAATAACAATGAATCTAACTGGAAATACATTGCTCTTCTGAATCTGAAATATTAGAGTAATAGAAAAGTTTGGGTTGGAAGGGTCCTTCAAAGGCCATCTAGTCCAAACCCTTTGCTATGAGCAGGGACATGTTCAACAAATAGAGACAAGTGCTCTGGATTAGCTGTTGGAATTATTCACAAAAGCTTGTAAGTAAACCCAAGTGCAGTCACTATCTCTGCATTTCACATCAGAAGCCTGTGTGTCTTGCTGGATGTTTGTAAGATTTCCAGGGAAAGAGGGTAAAATTTTTGGTTGTTATCTGTGAAATGGACAATATTACCTTTCTTAATATTTGATGAGTGACTTAAAGTAAATTATAGTCCTGGCCTCCTGTAGAGTTTTTATAGAAAGATGATTCTTGGAGAAGCTGCTTCATCTCAACATAAATCTTTGACTGAAAGAATATGTTGTGTTATTTCTTCCCATTGAGTAATGAGTGAGTTTGAATAGCTGCCTTACAAGAGATATATAAAAATATATGGGCAGGCTCCTGTCACAGAAGAGTTTACTAATGGTAGAACCTCAATATATTTAGTTTATTACTAGTGAAAGGGGAATGCAATTGTCTCAGTGTCTATAAAATTATTTAATTATCTCAAAAGGTAAAGGATATCTCTTGAAAATTATGAAAGGGATGTAGAGGAAATGTGTGAACTTCTTATTATATAGGATTTATAACTCAATATTACTCCTGGTGGCAGGAGTTCTGTATTTTCATCCAAAATAAATATCACAATTTTCAGCAATACATACCACTTTTCATTCATATCACTTTTTCTTTAAAAAGGTAAGTTTAAGGAAATTAAAATGCAAAAAAAAATTATAAACTTCTCAAGAGAAGATGAATAAGAATGCAAGAGAAAATTTCATGGGGCAAGACAAATGTGTGAACCACCATTTTGTCATAAAAGCAGCATTGTGAATACAAACAAGTTTTGCAATGCCTGCTATATCTGTTGTAGCAACAGACGGATTTTATTGAAAGAATTTAGTGATTAATCTTTTAGGTTCTCCCATTTTCACCGGTGTTGTGGTGTTCACTTCCATATCGAGTGATGCAACAGCTGTGTGCTGCTGCTAGAGTAGATCCATTTGGATACGTAACATAGCACCCATCCTTAAAATAAACTCAGTACAGTGATAGGATAAGGGATAATGTTTTTAAAGGGAAAGATTTAGGAAGAATTCTCTGGGCACAGGCTGCCCAGAGAAGCTGTGGATGCCCCATACCTGGAAGTGTTCAAGGCCAGGTTGGATGGAGCTCTGAGTTACCTGGCTTAATGGAAGGTGTTCATTCCCATGGCAGGGAACTAGATGATCTTTAAGGTCACTTCCAACCCAAATCATCCTATGATTCTATGATTTTATGTGATAGAAAGCATACTAAAGCTGGTGGAAGCTCATTGGTAGTGTAAACATTTATCTACTAAGCTTTGACAATTCATTCAACTTCCATGAAGAATTAAAGAAATGCACCTACTATGTGCAATATTAGAAAATTTCATCTTATGTCAGATTTAGCAAAATACCAAATATTCTAGCTGTATTCCAGCTCCTCAGTGCAAGCCAGTTAAATATACATTTGACATGGTATCCATTAATCTTACAAAGTACAGTCTTGAGTTACTCAATCTTGTGACATAATGGATTCCTTTCCTGCACCTTGGATGAGCGATCAAACAGAGATTGACTTTCTTCATTTAGTCAAATAGATTTATCTAAGCCATGTTTTGAATGACTAGATTAAGTAGGGCAATATGGGCTTTTTATGTCTAAAGAAAATCCATTTAATAGAACCATTCCTTTGATTTTAGACAGAGAATTACTATCAAAACACTGGGCTCTTTCCTCTGTAGTTTTTTGTTATAATGATCTAGACAGTCTTATCTGCCTGTATAGCAATTGGGGGTATTAATACTCCTGTGACATGTCTGCAGTAAGGTATGTTCTTGAACTGAAGAGACAAAGAGACTCCCCACATGAAGCCATTTATGTACTATAGTGTGTATGGTGATGAGGACAGTGAACAAATGTCCTTTTGTTATGATGTCACAGAAATGATTTTTGTGAAGGATTAATTCATTAAAAGCAACAAAAGGGCATTTTTTTTCCTTACTCATAATTAATTATGGGAAGACAAAGGTTCTGTGCAATAGAGAAGTGTAATTAGCTTGCAGCAGGGAATTTAACCACTCCATTGCACTGTGGAGGTGATGAAGACAGAAATTCCCCAGCCTCTGTATGTTCTGGAACCCTCTGCTGAAATGAAGGAAAACCTCTCAACTCCTCGTCAAGACCCTATTAAGGTAACAGACAACTCAATGACATTTTATCAGGAGAAAAAAGCTAAAGGGCAAGAGAAAGAAAATTCCTTGAGATTTCCCCTGAGCCTTTCACAGAAGTGTGGGGAAATTTATATTTATTAATTCAATATGAGTATAATATGCTTCATTTCAGTTTATAGGTGAATTTTGATTTGAAACATGATCACTAGAGATACTCTCTATTGTATAAAGGAATCTATTGCAAACTTATCTAATGCAATTTGAACACCAACAGTGGTTACTTTTTCTAATATTACCATTTTTCCTTGAATTCAGCATTCCAAGCAGACAACACTTTACATAACTAAAAAGTAAAATATTTTACATTGCCTTTTGTTCATAATGTTAAAACAGAGGAAAAGTAATCTGTTTCTTATCAAACATTACAGAATCACCTTAGAACAGTAAACAGAGTACACAGCTGAGAGTTAAGTGTTTTCTAAGCTCTGATTCCTGCTGTTGATTTAACCTTGGTTTGTGTGGATAGTGGAATCCAACACTAACTCCTCACCTTTGTGAGGATTTCTAGTCCATCTTCTGGTTCAGTGTCAGAGAAGTACATTGCCTGACATGATAGGCATGAGAACACTTAAAGGACTGTTCAGTCATAAAATTGGGATTTTAGGACTGTGTAACACATGAGAACACAGGTAGTGCTGAACATTCTTGCATCCTGGTCCTTGTGATTTTATCTCACCTTTCTAGAACTTCAAGCTCTGAAGAAGACTTTCTGTGGGATGTCTGTGACAATGGTAGTTGGCAGATTGTTGTAGCCACACAGGCAGGGAAAATACAGGAGGAAGCAGTCAATCCATAACCATCTACAAGAATGGATTCTGAATCTGAATGAATCCTGAATCAAGAGACCTATTCAGACATAAAACGTGACTCTAACAGAATTCATAAAATGCGAGTGTTAATACCATTCCCCCCCAAAAAAAGTTTAATGGAGTCCTTGCTCTTCCTGACTGAGCAGAGACCACATTTCTGTAACTTCCAGGATGTTTCATATATCTGTGACAAAGACCAGTTCTGCATCAAGAATGATAATACTGGTGTGTCTTCATTTCAGAAATTCCATGGAACTAACAAAACAGAGTCCATGACTTGTTTCCAAAACAACCAGGTTTTGTTTCCAACTTGTTGAATTGCATTAATATCTTGGTGCAGTGTAAGTCATATATTAGGAGTCATTAAGTCAGATATTAAATCTCATTCACAGTCTCTAAGAAGGAAGCTATCATAATATCATATCCTAAAAAAAACCCACAAAAATATTCACTTGTAATATTTTATTCATAATTGGGAGAATATTATTTACTAGTAGGATTAAAAGTAAAAAATGACAACTGATT
Source organism: Lepidothrix coronata (assembly GCF_001604755.1). Classification (NCBI taxonomy): domain Eukaryota; kingdom Metazoa; phylum Chordata; class Aves; order Passeriformes; family Pipridae; genus Lepidothrix; species Lepidothrix coronata. The sequence goes on along the minus strand of NW_016690341.1, from coordinate 869,967 downwards.
TTCTTGAAATCTTACAAAATTATTTTATAAAGAAAAAAATTGAATAAATCGTTTATGTTTCCAATGAGAAAAAGGTCCAGTGACATCACAATAAGCCTAGGAAATTAGAAAGTCATCATTGCTACAAGTGTGCATCTACATCATCATCAGGCTTTCTTTTCAAGTCTTTCTAAGTATTGACAAGATCTAAACCTACTTGGTTGATAAAATCTGATAGGATTACATGTTTCCTGAAAACTTGATGTTTGGAAGCTATTGTAGTCAGGAAAGCTTAACAATATCCGAAACACATTCAAAGTACTAAATCTAAAGGCAGTTCGAAAACTAACCTAAAAGTGCCTCCAACTCAACAGAGTGATGTCACAACCCAATACTGTTTCTCAATCTAAAATAATAAGTACTCCATACTGTGGGTCCCTATTGTGCCAGTCATTGAACAGCACCAGTACATCAGTAGTACAGTGGTTTACATCCAGCAATGTTCTGACCCGCATAATTAAATGAAATGGTAGTGTTAACAAGTGAAATGTAATATTAAAGCTAAAGTTCAAGAAAACAAAAAAATATTAATTTAAACCTAAACCTTATCTTTGAAATTAACAATACATGGTGCATATTGTTTTTCAAAAGGAGCAGCTTATATTAACTGTGATGAGAAACAAATAGATGATTTGCATAACAGCTGTGACACAGTTAATATTATCTCAGTTGATGACACTTGTGATTTAAAAGAAAAAGACACTCTGAACAGACTGGCCATGAAGTCCTCGCAACTGCAATGGTTGACCAAAGTAGACAACTTTGCATTTTTCAAGTATTTCATTTCTGTATTTCACAACCCTTTTCTTTTTTACATCTGAGAGTTAATTCAGGTGGTTTGGGTTAAAAAATAACACAGAATAATGCTGAACTAACTATAAAGTCTTTCGAAGAAAGATTCTAGCTATACAAACTTTCCCTTCCCAGATCAGCAATATGAAGGGATTTCACTAGTCCAGCAATATAATTTTCTTTTTTCAAGACCCATACTGCTGCTTCACAAGTCCCTGTAAAAGCATAATTCATAGACATTTCTTGATAATAACCTTCATAATGTTGATCCCAATAAAATGAGATATATTTTCTTTGAAGGGTGTACAGCGGTCTTTAAGTTTTATTGTTCAACACTATCCTGTTCTAAGGTAAACCTCAAATGTAAGATACTACAAGAACGAGGTATTAAATCAGTGGTGCCTTTTCCAGTAGCCCTGGGGATCAACAACACTGAAGCAGAAAAGAAAGTAAAAAAGTAAAATTGGATGACACAACTTACTAAGTAATCAAAAGATACCTTATTTTTATGTTCACAGACAACTCCTTCAGCTGTATTTTTTTTGTGAAGTCTGATTTATTATAAAGCATTCAATTATAAAACGCAGAACATAATATTGTTGATCACCTGTCTGATACAATTTTCTGGTATAGTGTAATATGTAGAAAGATAATTTTGAGATTTGGTCATGCTTTCCTCAAATTAGACACTTAACTAAAGTCTTTTTTGTTATTGTTAGTTTTATTCTTCTTTTAATAGTTAGAAGTCCACTTCTATATGGTATTTGAGGAAGATATATCACCCTAGGAAGTTTCTCTCTTTACCATTGATTACACAAAACCTCAGTTCTGGGAGGTACTCAGCACTTGACTGGCCAAGGCTCCAATAACACAATCTATTTTCAAACTGACATCCAACTTTGAAAGAATCATAGACTAAAAATCATCGAACCATTCTGTGATTTGGGTTGGAAGGAACCTTAGAGATCATGTAGTTTCAACCCCCGTGCCATGGGCAGGGACACCTTTCACTAGACCAGATTGTTAAGAGTCCTATCCAACCTGACTTTGAACACTTACAGGTGTTCAAGAGGACCTGTTCTGATTGGTTTTGGAGGAAGGTTGATCAGATGATTTCCAGAGGTTCTTTCCAGTTTCAATTATGATTCTATCTTCCTTTCTTCAGTACTTGCATCACCATCCAAAGACACGTAGCCTGAACCTGTGACTGTGAGTGAACATATAGCCCAGATACCTAAACCTGCAGGAGAAGGAGGAATGTAATTTTTTTCTCCTAAATAAGAAATACTTTATTACTGTCACATAACTGTAGTTAGGGGGAAAAGTCTTTCATTCATACAATAAAGTGCTCTTAGCATCAAAATAGGATATGGGGTCAGAATGATCATATACTACCTTTCCTTTGCAATGGTAATGAGCACTCTTTTTCAGAGAGCTCCATTGTCCATATAAATTATTCACCAGCAGAATAGGCTGTATATAGATTTTTAAAAAGGAATATTTCATTAATATGACAAATTACTTCTTTAGCCATGAAATGCTTAGTTACCTCCATTAATCTAGCTGGGAAAGACATACAGTCTTATATTTCACACTATGGCAGTTTATTCAGCAGAATTATTTAAAACCCCTCGGATCCAAGCATCTTGGGGTTCAAGCTCGTACAGTCCAAGGATTAATTAATTTCAAATTTATTAATTTTACTCTCATATATTAAAAACAGATAAACGTGTGGTGGGTCCACTTCATTTTCTTTCACTTTTTTTTGTCTAAATGGACTTTGATGTTTAAAAGAGAATCATAGAATTAAAGAATGTTTTGGGTTGGAAGTGACCGTGAAGATAATCTAATTTCAACTCCCTTGCTGTGGGCAGGAACACCTTCCACTAGATCAGATTCTCAGGGCCCCATCCAACCTGCCTTTGAACGCTTCCAGGGATGGGGCATCCACAGCTTTGGACAACCTGTTTCAGCACTTCACTACTCTCAAAGTAAGAAACTTCTTTCTTATATCCAATCACTGTCTTTGATTTAAAGCTATTCTCAGGTCAGGGAATGACTCAGATAGTGGTCATTGTTTATATTTATCATTTTGATAATACTTAATATGAAAAAGGACAATTAGATAAGAAACCATGTCAAATTACTGCCTTATATGTGACTACTATTTCCCAGTTCTCTTTAAATATGAGGATTTGTGGCAATGCCCTGGTTTTCTTAGTAATCTGCTGGTAGTACCACATGTGGATGGAACAGTGGCATTCTTGGAACCTTGTTGACATTAATTCTTCAGAAATCAAATATTCTTTTTTTGCTTCTCGATTAGAATATTTTAAACCATATGTAGTTTAAGAATCCATAAACTAGTATAGTTGTGGCACTTTACCGTGCTTGTATTCCCAATTCCTCCAACTGTGAAGGAAACCCCTTTAACTGAAAACTTTTTTTTTGAGGTTTCAGCTAATGCATTTGGGGGAAGGGGCTTGGATTCTACATTAGCATATAATTTAGTTTCAATGACTTAATTAAAAAAAAATTAAAAATGCACACTATATTCAGCCTGCATGTAGCCCTATGCTCATCACCTCAATTTATATCAGTACAGCAGTATACTGACAATTTCCTAAAGTTTAATCAACCAATACTTCCTAGGCATTTGCAGTTGTTAGATGAAACATGGAACATTAATGGAAAGAGCTTTTACTACTACTACTAAATTAAGTTTCATTTGAAGGCTTTTTAAGAGTATTATGTATATTTTGGTTTAAGGAGCACTCAGGGCTCAAGCATTTTTATAATGCTTTTTTTTTGTGAAAGGTTTTGCAGTCTTTTTGAAAAGGTTTGCTGCTTCTAATTTACTGCAGCATTGTTCACTTCCATCTGACATGCTGCTGATTTAAATATTTTAACCACGAGATGTAGGTCAAGGTGTATTGTTAATTATAAAAATTCTATTGTTCTTTCCTTTGAAAAAGCTCTGAAATAGAAAGAAGATGAAAGGCAACACAGCTGGCAGTGAACTAGCATGAAAACACAGCTCTCCATCTTCAAAGGCCTTGTTTACAAAATGTAAGGTCACTTTGGTTGGAATTGAAAATACAAGCACAATAAGGTAGCTTCAAGGAATCACTCTGAAGGCAAACTAAACTTCAATTAAATGCCTTTTTTTCTTCATTTTTCTTTTCCCTGGAATGAGAGCAATTGGAAAACTTATGGAACAAAACGAAATTTCATATCCACACTCAAGGTGTTTTATGTAGATACATACACAATGAATTAGAGTTATCGTCTAGGAAAAAAATGACAGGTTTTTTACCATAACTTTTACCTCACATATTTGTTTCAAATCTGATGGCACAATAATTTGAAAGCCTTCAGAATTGTTTGCTTCTATCCAGTGATCTCTAAAAGTATATCAGTATTCTGATTGTACAAGCATGTTAAATTACCTGTTCAAGCTAAACACTCACCAAATAATCAACCTGCTTTTTGTTTTGATTGGCCATACCAGCAGATTAAGCTGCTAATATTAAAAAATACAGATGTCAATCACTGCAGCATCTTAACAATCTACTAATGACTAAGCTTATGTACTTTAATAATCCTGCTTATTTTAATGGTAAGGGGTAGAAAATCTGAAAGAAAAACTGATTAGAGCAATGAATTGCTTATTTTAAAAGATGTGATTTTAGCATAAATCTATTTTTTAAACCGTCTTGTGCTTGATTGCATGTAATTTTTTTTACCACTTTGATATTGGTAGTAATTTTACTTGGAAGAAAAAAAAAACAACAAAAACACACAGCAAAAGTAACAAAATAAAAATAGGAAAGAAAATGAAAAGCAACTTTTTTAAAATATAGTAAAACTCAACTGTTTAAGAAAGCATAGTTTAGTCTTCTTTACTTTTTAAGGTTTCTAAAGTAAAGAGATGCAATGGGGTAAAGCCAGGATTCTGATTTTGATGCTAAGCACAAGCATTTTAGTGCCAAAAGAGTACATGTGCCTCCAGCAGAGTGATTATTTTGTGTGCCACCTAAGTAGCTAGGCTTCTTACACACATGATAGGCACATGAAACTGGGAAAGGCAATTTCCAGGCATCAGTTTGTTTTAGGTGGGTTTTTTCCTCTTAGGGATTTTTTTTCTTTATTTGTTTTTGATTGCAGGTCAATGTAATGGCTAGGATGTTGGAAGCAGTTCATTAACTCTGTGCTTGCATAATGGAGTTGCAGCAAAACTAAGCCATTAGTCACCTCCCTCTGTACATATTTCAGTTTGACCGTCCTGCTGCTGCATGCTATTCAAACTGATGAATTTTAGATGAGTCTCCATCCCTGGAAGTATCTAAAAGACCTGTAGATGTGGCACAGAGGGACATGGTTTAGTGATCTTATAGGTCTTTTCTGATTCTATGATTTTATAGACTTTTCCTGCAGTATCACAGAAGTTCAAGTGTTTATATATGACCACATTACACATGAGTATTTTAAACACATGCGTATTGGTATTATTCAGGGCTCTGCAGTCAGTTAGAAGGAAATATCACCTGACAGAGGGAGACGTGAACCTTGCTGAAGCACATGGCTCTGATTAGGCCTGAGCATGGGCTATCTGTCTCTGCTCTCGGTCCAGAAAGCCAAGTCCTCCTCTGAGGGTATGTGCTGAAATGAGCTAGCCTTGTTGGCTAGGCTGGAGTTTGTTCATGTACTCTGCAAAGAGCAGGAAGCCTTTAAATCTCTGATCTAATGATTTATGTTGTGAAATGACCTCCAAACAAAACCCATAAATTATCCTAGTCAGATGGATCAGAACACTGGGCTCCTACTCACAGCTGAGTGGCTTAATCATTTCAAAATGTGGTCTCCTTATGCTTGAATAGATATTCAGAGGAGACTCACTGACGTATTCTTTTGATTAGTAGGTCTGAATTCCACTCCAGCTTCCTTTTGGTAGTAGAATCACTCTACACAAGTAATCTATATGGAGTATCTGTCTCTATATATAGGCAGTCTAAAATATTTATACAGCTCCAAGTAATTGTAAGCAGAAAGAGAAACGTAATAAACCAAACTAAAGTAAATGACTTACATACACATGAACTTTTCCATGCTCAGGGGATCCAAAGTCCTAGAAAAGTGTCTAAAATGTCTCTAAAAATGTGAATCTTATGACTCATCTCCCTGAGGTTATACAAGAGTATACAACAAAGTAGGGAATTGCTCACAATAGAGCCATGTAAGACCCATATAAGCATTCTTAATGCTATTTTTTCCCTGATCTCCAGACTTCAGCAATTAAGAAAAGTAAAACACAGATATATCACTTAGCTTTATTGGGGTGCATTAGTTCCAGTGTTTTGCCTTTTCTCCTTAGTGAAACAGACAGTAGCAAACTTGGTGTCTTGGACCATGTGTTAGTTAAGGAGAGTCTGCGGTTTTATAAATCCCAGTTCTCCTTTCTCTAAGGTCATGACCCCCATCTACTATCTTATTCCGTATTTCATAGTCTCATCATGAAAGAATAATGTAATTTTGGACTTTCACACAGGATATAAACAGTCTGATCACCTCACGTACTCAGATATTGTGAAATATATTCTTCAAGGCAAAATTTGACCAGACATACAGTTGGATATATGTTTATCCAATTATTTATACTCAATATATACAAATACGTATATCAATATATGTACCTGTGGGCATATTCTTTCTACAGAGAAATACAAAACTTAATATGTTTACAAAATTTACCAAAGCTCATAAAAAATGTTCTGGAAGGAGGAACAAAGTAAGTGGGGTTTTCTCTGTCCTGGACCAATACAGAAGTGAAAAATGTTGCTTTCTTTTTCTTCTGGGAGCAGGGATCTCCATATTGACTGTATGTCTCACAGAGAAAGAGCCAATTGCCTGTCATATGACTGTAAATAGCAGATTGTGGAAGAGAATTTAGGATGAAGAAGACATGAATTTTTCTAGAAACACTTTTTACACAGAAAGACAGGATTTTAGAAAAGTCAAAATAACAAGAGTGTATTAGCAGAAGGTGGGAAGAGTCACATATGAACGGAAAGATCAGACAAACATAGGATTAGACTGGCAACATATTTCTCAAGATAATAGAATCATTAGAGCTGGGAAGGCAGTTTCAAGTCATCAGGGAAGGTTTTCCTGTTGCTGGTTTTTTTCACCGGAGGTGAAGTGTAACAACATGGAAGAGGCTGGAAGCAATGATACCATTAACTCTAAACTTCTTTAAGGCAGAAAATAGGAACCAATTAGTCCCCTCATTCTGTACAACTTACCCCATAGTACCACAGATACCCAGATGTTCATATGTCACCAAGTTCCTCATGAGTATTTAGACAGATGTTTATTGGTATTGGATCTCTTAGACATTGCCTGCAGCCTGAGTTGCCACCACGTTACTCCACAGCTTGAGACAGCTTGATTCTGTCTATTTGCTCGCTTCCCTCCCAGATTGGTGTCACCTGCAGGCTTGTTGGCAATTAAATTGCCATAGGAGGAACATTTCTGACAAAGAACAGCATGAAAGAAAGCTGTCTTAATGAGCTGAGTTGTTCTACATGTCAGAGAGGACCTCCAGTTTATCTTTTTTTTTTTTTTTTTTTTTGTGCTAAGAACATTTCCTTTTGAAGAGCGACAAAATCAGCATTGGTGACCACATCTTAAAAACCTAATGAAAGGAAACTATCAGCTATTGCCAACTGCACAGCCTGATTCACACCTATGCTGTGTTCTTGCCTCTCCATGAGTCAGTGATGTTTTCAGCTATAAAAAATGAAGGAAGGTGAGAAACAGAAAGCCCTCTGACTTTTTAGATTGTGTTGTACTGTTCTGTCTCTTAATTACTAGTTAAGTGGAGGCTGATTAATGTTTTGAAATCTGAAGCTCAATAGACATAAAATAAGTGTTATGCATAAAATGGAAAAATAGTGAAAGCTCAAAAATACATTAAGTCTTCTTTGTTACCAATAAGTAACTCCAAATCTTGTGTGATCATTAAGTATCCCTAAGGATTTCAGGACTAATTTGTTTGACTTTTAGTTAAAATTAGGCAATCAATTTCTTCCCCTAGGTAGTTGCTTAAGGCCACTTTCGTTGTACATCCAATTTGCTCAACTTCTCTGAAGAGAACTTTAGCATATTGCCATGAGTTAGATGTTGGGCAGGGTAGATTTGGAAATTACAGTTCTGGTTCTTTCCTTCTTTACTCTGAATTTAACTCTTTCAGGTGGACATATTGATGTTTCATGTCTACATATATTTATTTCCTCATTTACAATTTTAAATATAATTTATTTGGTTTAAAACAAGATCATGTGGGTTGTATCATCTGGCTCAGCTATACAGAAAATTGAATTAGGTGATGGCAAATTTTACCTTTACAAGCTCTGAATATTTGGAATATCTTCCCTCAAAACAACTCAATTATGCAAACGTAATTGTCTGCAAACATAATTCCTTCCATTTGTACAATGATACATGCAAAACAAATTCAGATTCCTCATGCTTTTTTAAACACTTCTACCTGCAAAGATGGAATTCTTCAATTAACCCCAAATATTTCCACCTAACTATGTGTTCTCTCAAACACAGAACTCAGAAATAAGTAAGTAGTTAGGATAGGTAACCTTCATTTCTTGAATATGCAAACTTATATTAATTTCCAGGAATGGTTTCACTGAAAACAGCTAAGATATTGATTGATTGTGCAAAGAATTCAGGGTCAAACTCTAATGCTGTTTAGCTGACATTCATTTCTCGTATTTCTAAGTTCAAATTAAGTCATTAACTGCTTAAATAATTGCTTGATTTAAATACTTACATTTTAATATTAATCAATTCAGTCATTTTTAAGAAATACAGTACTCAAAATGAGATTCAAACATGACACCAAAGCAATTTATTAAGTAATTAAAATTACTACTAGATGTGACAAATTGCACACTTAAAATAATTCAATTAAAATATAATTACCTTCTCATTCGAAAATTTTTAACTACTCTAGACAGTCTACCATTAAGAAATAAATAAGGAAATAACCCTCTCTCCAAGATGACCATAAATGTTTGGGTTCTTTCTTCCTTTTGCTATTGCTGCTAAGAGTTTGAGGATTTACTTTACAACGAGTTTCACTTCTTTGAGACAGCAAGTTTTTCTGCTGATTAACAACAGGCAAAGCAAGGAGCATTTCAAATGGGAAATAGTGAGATGCTCCAATGGCTTCTTTGCTCCAGCCTGTTGCTCCCTTAATGGGACATGTTATGTTGCGGATTACAAAATAGACTGGTCCCCAAACCACTGATTCCAGTGGGTCAGAGCTTCCAAAAAATGGGGACAACTAGCAGACCACAGGGAATAAAAATAAAATTTCCTATATCTTTATTTATCACTATTGAAATGAGCCATATTTTGTTTGTGTGAGTTACAGAGATGAGAAGTAGTGGTGGGACTACTTGCAGCAGAAAGGTAAACTTCGCAGTAAGCACTTTCTGCAGCATCTCCACTTCTGGATCTACTGCTGGGAGCTTAATGACCTGGAGTCTGAACTTCTTCCTCAGCTGCTAGTTGAACTGATTACAGCTGAGCTGCACAAACAGGTAGATTTGACTGGAGAAAACTTTTCGTAACAGCTGCTGTGCATGTGAATACACTGGGTGGGATTCAACTCACTGAACTTTAGCCATTGCAAATCAACTTTTTAAAATTATTATATGGGTTTTCTCTATATTCCAAAGAGCTCAAGAAGGACACCTGAGGAATGATTTTTCCCATTTTGCAATAGCATACAGATACAGGTACAGGCATGATGGAAAAGAAAGCAGATCCCTAGTTTGTTCCCTGATTGTACATTGTGTTTTATACTGTATCCCCAGAATAATTTATTTATTTTTTTTAGTAATTAATTCTACCCAAAAGAAGCCTGGATATGGTTCTACAGAGGGTTTTCCATAAGTCTTGCCCCCTACAAGTGGTTAAGCCAGGCTTGCCTTGTGCACTCAACTGGTTCCTCAACACTGGTCCGTTAGTCCATGGAAATCCATGCCAATTCAGTTCCAAGGCATACAACACAAACCTGAGCACAAGGCAGTAAAAACATCGATCTGGTAGGCTAAAAAATATCCCTCCTTGTGTTTCAGGTCCATGTATGTTTTGTGGTAGAGGGTTTAGATCTGCAGGGGAGACTCAGGTCATAGGGAAGTTGCCAGTCCATTAGTGAACCCTACACAGTGTAAACACCGGCTTTGGAAACACTTGGCCTTGGAGTTAGGAATTGCCCCCTCTGGGTTACAGACATAGATTCAGAGAAAATAGAGGTCTTTGAAAAGAGTTTAGAAGACTAAGTTAGGTTTGATGCCCAACCTCTAAATAGCCTAATCAAATGCAGTTCTTCCCTCTTTAGCATCCAGAGAAAACTTAATAATAAATGCCAGATTTTTTTCCTTCCTCTAAACGAGGTCACAAAGGACAAGAAAAAAACCTCCTCAAAAATGTTGTTATGTGGGTCACATAGCGTGGAGGTAAGGAATCATTTAGCACTAAAGTGGCCAACAATGTTCTGCTGCATTTGTTGTCTGACCAGTAACTGCTTAGAACTGCACGAAATGAAGCACTACAAAAAGTTAAGTGCAGCTCAATTTGCATTTTAATCTCTGGCTTTGAAAGCAAACCAGTTCTTTAGATTTTGAGATGAACAATAAAAATTTTGTGCATGTACGTGAATGTATATATGAATATGTATGCAGTTTAAATTCTACCTATATATTTACCTATGTGTATATGCATATACATATATGCATAGATATATGATTAAATATAATTTCAAGTAAGTATATTTGATTTTTTGGGTGTCTTTTTTGGTTTTGTTTTTTATTAGAAAAATTCTGCAAACTTCCCAAATTCTTGGATTACCCTATGACTGGTTGATGTCTACTTTCTGTCTATCTTGAATAAGAGTGAAGAAACAGATGTTCCTCCTACTCTACATGAAATTCTGTGGGAAATTACAAGACATTACAGGAAATTATCAAATTCTCTGGGATATATGAATTTCGGCCGGATTTCTAAGGTTGCCTAATTTTACCTCCAGTACCACCTTTACATGAGATTTCACCGTTACAAATAATCTCAGAATTGAATGCATTGCCTTCCATCTGCCTCCATTTTCAAATGTTTTTAATTATACATAGGTAAATGAAGGAGTCTTACAGCTGGAAAAAAACTATGAAAATGACAGAGGGTTACTGGTTTACAAAAATCCTGTATTCCTGTAATCACTGTTTATATAGAGACCAAGTTTGTGGTTGTTCTTTTGTTTTACAGCCTTCCATTTGCATACAATACCATGTGTCAACACCTTTAAGAATTTCTAAATAGCTGTATTTTCACCTAATAACAACAGTCATTTCCTTCTCTTAGGCTCTGCTTCTCTTCTCATGTGCATCAGCTTTGCTCCATTGAGTTGTTGAGGCTGGTCCTATGTTGAACGAGGTGAGTAAAGGAAAAATTACCATTAGTGTGCCCTGATTGCAACACAGCTAAACAAATTCCTATATTGAAATTCCTACCTACTGCAGCATAAGTGATATAGGAGTGAGTCCACCATACACTGAACCATTGTTAGATACACTTGCATAGGGCAACAGAGAACTTTGGTAAAGGCCTTTGAGACAACTCTGAGCATGGTAAAATATTTCTATGAGTCTGTAGTTCCAGCTCGGACCTCAAAAACAAAACACCAAAACAGTGTGGCACAGGACTAACTAATGTAATAGTCACTATCTTTCAGCAGAAATAATGAGCTCAGGTGTAACTACATCAACACACCCATAAATATTTTTAAATCTGCATCTAAAAGCATTCCAAACCTGCATCTCCTTAAGGTAATCCCATGTATGACAGAGATCCCTTGGTAAGGGATATCAAGGTGTTGGTGTAACTTATTTACATTGAATCTACAGTAAAATACATAGAATAAAACTCATAGCATTTCTATAATTTGAGGGAGGTTATTCCCACTAAATTTCCTGTTCTAATCACTATTTTAGCGTGAAGATCCCATTGGAACCATGCTAAAACTTTCATTTGAATTGAAGAAGCCTGAATTTCACCTGGAGATTTGATATGTTTTCTATTTACTTCCAAAACTTTTGTTAAGTTTGGAAATGTATGAATAAAATAATGTTTCTAGAGTATATATTAAGAACATAATTCTAGTAAAATATTTATGTAAAATTAATAATTCTGAATTCAGCCCAACCTTAGATTCAACTTATTTCTGAAAGAAGAATTATGTGGTATCCAAATTATGATGCTGGAGTACTTACAGCAGCATAATTGTGGCATCAGTGAACATGAATGCTAATTATCATAATTGAGGCTCTTGCAATTGTTCTGTCATTTCATTTATATTTATACTTTTGATCAAAGTATCAAGGTATCCATTTTCTATAGGTTAAATTAAGATTTAATTTACTGCATTCAGTTCAATAAAACACACCTGAGATTGAATTGTGATTAGTGAGTATCTTGCACTGGCAGGAGACATTCCGCATGAACTGTGACAACAGCATTTTTTAATTTAACCAGATCCTCATTCTCTGAGATATGTCATAATAATAATTCTGGAAGATGCCTTTTCTCCCCCTTTGGTTTATTTAGATTATGAATATGTCCTTTTGCCTATACATTATAGAAATGTGAAAATATATAAAGCTTGTTTATACCAGTTACAACTAAAACTCACTGTTATCTCAGTACTGATTGCTATGAAATGAGTGTGTTATTCACAATTCTAGATAAGTGCTGTCCCACAAAATAACACCACCAAAGAAATTATTAACTTGGTATGCATTTGATCACTTGTAAACAGGTGTTTTTGCTTTTAATAAGGTAACAGTAGTTATTGTGGTCGGGTCACAAATTGGGACTTAAAAGCTAATTTTTAAATTATGTTTCTATAATTTTATACTGAGATATTGGAGCTGTCACCTTTTCTAGGATGACTATAAAAGGAAGTTATGATAATGAGTATCATCTCACTGATTTCTTGTTCTCTAGTCATCCTTTTTCTGTGTCTTTTTGGATTCTAGTTGCCTTTTTCTGTTGCCTCTGAAATGGATAATAGCTTTTCACTATAGGCTTTATTCAAAGCTGAGCACATAAGATATCTGATCTCTGACTGCAACCCCTAGGTACTATCACACAAAACACTTTGGCAGATGAAATAATTCATATTTTCAGTATATCCTGTTTTATCTTCAAAATAAGCCTGTGCACCTTTGGAAAACTGCTCTTAATAGGGTCACAATGCTTGTTTCTCACCACAGCTACCTGAGTCAAAGTTTAATGCAGTCCATAACTGTTACTGGGGATCAAGAGGTGCCTACTAATTGGATTAACAATGGTAAATTGACTGTATTCTTGAGCTCTAACTTCAGGCAAGTTGTGGTTGTCTTTATTATTACACCATTTTCAGAATGGTGAAATTTGTTTTCTGATGTTGTAAGAGCTACAACATATTGCTGAAAACACAGAGCAAGAGTTTATGTAGACATAAGAGTTGTGAAATCAAAGAGGGTAGCAAGGTAAGGCAAGGCCAGAAAATAAGAGGTTCTTGCAAGTAAAGGCATCTCAAAGTCTTTTAAGTTGGAAAAGACCTCTAAGATCATTGAGTCTAAAGATGTTATTTTATTATATAAAAGTTAATTTCTGCTAAGGTACAAAATATAGGCTGCCTAGATTAGTACCTAACCAAAACCCCAAACTTTAAGAAGGAAAAATAGTCAGAAGTGCCAGAGTCTTTAGCTTTTAAATGAGGTAGCTGTGAAGGAGAATAGAAACACATGCATATAAGGCTAAAAAGAAGAAAAGAGGAAGAAGAAAAAAAAATCCAAAAAATGTTTGGCTGACTTTGCTAAACAGTGTTTCAATGCAGAAGTGTGTAAATTACTGTTCCTTGTGTCAGATGGCAGAAAGCAAAGGAATTTTAAAGCTTATGCAAGGAAATAAAAGTGTATTGGTTAAACTAGGATATTCCTCTAATAAAGGCAAGGGAAGATGCAGGAACTCACTTTCTTAAAAGCACTAATCTCCATAATTTGAATGATGGCTAAAGGATTGCAAACAAGGACATACATTTTCCATTTCTATAGTTTGCAAGTGTTAAAAAACGAACTGGGACTGTGAGTAGTACCAGTCAGAACAGGATTCACGCATTAGCCCTCACCACAGTCTGCAAGATATTTCCGGTATTTTTTTGGGGAGAGTGGTGGTGGAGGGGGGAAGTTGATTTTCAAGTTTCTTCTCTTGTTGTGTTTTTAGAGATGTCTTAGCTGTTGAATTTATTATGTTAAATGATAGCAAGGACTAAATCCTAAACTTGAATATGCCTGAAAAGTAAATTATGATAATTTTAAATAAAGACACTTCAGATTTCAATTCATGAACACGACGTTCAAAGACTAATGGAAGTTTGTTAGTCCAAACAGGGAACAAAACTCACATCTAATAATCTACCTTGAAGAAAGCAGAACATTTATTTTAAATTGAAAACATCTTCACTGTAGCTACGTTCAAATACTCACCTAGCAATAACTGTATTTTCCAGAAAACTGCAAGCAAGTGTTGTAAAAAGGACATATAAACATTTGAAACAAATATTTTTGAAGAAATTTAGGAACAAAATAATGAGACTCTGTAAAATATGAAGCTTATTGAGAACACTAAGCATTTTTCATTGTTGGCAAAATAGTTTTTCTTTTCTTTTTTTTTTAAGGGAAAAGGCCAGCATGTTCCCATACAAAATCAAACAAACAAATAAACAAAAACAAAAAACCAAACCCACAAACAAACAAAAAAAACCCAACCAAAAAAACCCCAACAAAACAAAACAAAAATTCTGGTTCTCAAAAAAATCTGAATCTCCTATATGCTCCGTACAACTCTCATTGGGTCTGTATGACCCAGAGTCAAAGAGTTATATATTCCCACCAGAACACCCGTGAGTGGCTAAAATGCAACACAGCATTTCTGGCTCATAGATGTGACAATAATGTGAGTTAGCCAAAGTTGGTTATGATTCTCATGGATTTATCTGCTTGATGTGAACACGTGTAACTCCTGAATTGCTCAGTTACTTGTTGCTGCAGCAGGATGAGCTACCAAAGTAGTAACTAATTATGCACAAGCTTAATTCAGGACTATACATAGCATATTATTGTACAGAAACACTGCAGTGGAGAAGAAAAGACATAAGGGGGAAAGAGAGCATAGACACTCAATAGTAGGAGAGTGGCAGAAGTGGAGATGGAGCTTGGGATATTGCCCAGTCTGTAGTAGAGCTGGAATTATCTTCATGGGTGTATGGGGAACACTGAAGGAAGCTGGGAGAAAGTTGAGATGCTGACAAGAAAAGATAGGCACTTTTAGATGATTTGGATTTATTGTCCAATAAGGAGGGTGTTGAGCACAGGGCATGTAGGAAAAAAGGAAGAGCTAGGGATGTAAAAGACTCAGAAAGGAGAAGGAAGAGGAGGTAGAGGGGGTTGAGGTAAGAAGTTTGGAGAGAATTTGTCTGTTGTACCACTTATTGCTTTGATTTGGAAGCCATTGCTATACACAGAAGGTCTCTGAATTCCTTCTTTTGATGCTGGTCTGACACAGTTGATCAGATGATCCTCAAACATGAAGGTCATAATACTGAAGGCTTCCCCCTTAATACTTGGTCTCCATTCTTTGGAGTTCTTTTGTGTTTCTATAATCATAGAATGATAGAATGGTTTGAGTTGGAAGGGACCTTCAAATGCCATCTAATCCAAGCCTTTGCAATGAGCACGTACATCTTCAACTGGATCAGTTTTCTGAAAGACCTGTCAAAACTGGCCTTGAATGTTTCCAAGGATGGAGATCTACCACCTCTCTGGGCAACCTGTGTCATTGTTTCACCACTCTCATTTTAAAAATTTTACTCCTTAACTCTAGTCTGATTTTACTCTCTTTTAGTTTAAATCCATTTCCATTGTCCTATCACAACAGGCCCTGCTAAAAAGTCTGCTCTAGAACTGATGTAGACTGACTTAAGGAGAAACATTCTGTGCCATAGAATTTAAACATACCACATCTTTCAGAGATCAGTTTTGATTTCTCAAAATCAGGATGGAATATCATTTGTCCCTCAGTATACCCAGGTCTTGCAATATTCCCCTTCTTACTATGTACCAGAATTCTCTGATTAACATGACTTCTATTATTTATTAAATGACCTTTGCGCGTTAGTCTCTTGGCATGTTTGTGATAAATTCAATAGATTATGTATATATTTGTAGGAAAATGTGGCTTTTTTTTTTTTAAATGAGCATGAAATTCAGATACTAAAGTTTATCTGTGATCTGACAACCTGCTGGAGTTTTTTCATGTGCAGTGTCCAGTTTGTTTTAGTCAAGTTAAGTACAAAAGCAGATTTTAGTTGTTCTTTTTTTCCCCTTACTTTTTTTTTCTTTGTCTTTTGCTACATGGTTAAGGGCTCATTGTGTCTCAAGATATTAACATTTCTAACGGTGATCTGGCAACTGCTTGGGAGAAAAACCCTATTTTTTTAGAAACAGGCATCTTAATTACATATTGAGTTTAGGAAGAAGCAGATGAAGAAAAAAAATGGAAATGTTAGGGAGAAAAGGAGTACCTATGTCTTGTGTAGCTCTAGCTTAAGACTAGGTTTGATTGAAGAATTCAAGACAAAATC
The DNA here is from genome assembly GCF_001604755.1 of Lepidothrix coronata. NCBI lineage: Eukaryota > Metazoa > Chordata > Aves > Passeriformes > Pipridae > Lepidothrix > Lepidothrix coronata. The sequence continues at coordinate 853,373 of NW_016690341.1, read as the reverse complement.
TTGACTAATGACCAGGTTTTGTACTCTCATGGAAGTTGTGATTATGCTTTAACTGGATGAATGGAAGACAGACAATCTCTTGGAAAGTTCAAATTTCTGTAGGTGTAGTTTTCTTTTCTCTTTATGCACCTGTCTCTAAGAACTGTAACTATTATATTAAATCTCGTACTGCTATTATTCTACTTTTCCAGTTGTTGATAGATTTTTGGATGCTGCCAAGCCATTATTTCATTTTTGAAGCTGGGAATTCATTTGAAAGAAAAGCACTGGTATAGTTCTGAAGTTCACAACAACTCACACCAATCTGGGGAAACTCAGGAGTAGTCAGAAGGCTTTACCACCATGCTATATGAGCTTCTGATAGTAGAATCAAGGTATAATACTATGTAATGGATAGCCCTAATTTTCATTTTATGGATAAATGGCCCAAATATTTTCCTCACACTCATAGCATGATATAGAAATCCTCTGTTTTGTGTTACTCTTTATTTAAGGGTATACCTGAAACTGCTTTATGTTTATTATGGTTTTAACTGCCTTAAGTAGAAATTGATCTTTCATGAACTATTGTTGCCTAGCAACAGTAATACTTCCTCTGTAATTTAGAAAGTATGCAGGTTCTTTCTTAATTATGCACAAATTATTTTTGAAATCTTGCATTGATTTTTTTATCATTATATCTTCATTAGTAACTGGCCTAAATTGAGATGCAAGCCAAATTTCCACTCTCTTTTTCCGTGTATGAATAAGTAGAATTAGAACACAGCTAGTGTGGTAAAATTCTACTTGATCTTGGCCAGTCAGAATTCAGTTTCCTATGAGGGAGGCATAGGGTCATCAAAGTTGTCTCTCTTCCCAGAGACTGTGACACAGCACCTGCTGGACCTGTGGTGTCTTAGATTTTTCACTCATTCAGAAAGAGTTTGTCTTCTGCCACTGAAAAGTCAACATATCAGGACAATAATATCTAGAACTCAAAGTATGCAGGTATAGAAAGAAGATAAAACCATGTTTATCTTGCTTTTCTTGGAACCCGAAGAATCATTATCTTAAGGGCTAGTCACAGTATGTATTATGTGTGTATAGTATACTACAACTACCTTTAAGTGTCAAAAGAGACTTCAACAACCTGTCATCCACAGCAACAAAGTATGAAATGTTCTGAAATCTGGTCCTTCTTGACTGGCTATAAAAAAGGCGAAGACACAGTAGCATCCTTGAACATTTAGGATCTTTCCAATTTGTGGAGCTCACCAATCCACTGGTCTTCTGGGTAAGATAACAGAACTTAATGTAAGCACTATCCTGACGTGCATCACATGTACTGTACCCATCTTGGTTTAAACTCACTAGGCTTAGCATCTGACAGTCACTTGTTCCTCAGCATGTGGAGAGAGAATCGTAAGGGTAAAAGTGAGAAAACTCATGGGTTGAGATAAAGACAGCTTCATAGATAAGGCTAAAGCCGTGCACATAAACAAAACAAGGAATTCATTCACCACTTCCCATGCACAACCAGGTGTTCAGCCACCTCCAGGACAGCAGGCCTCCATCACATGTAATGGTGACTTCCAAAAAAAATAAGAAAAGGAAAAAAAAGGAACCCTTAGCCTTCCAATTCTACTCCTCTGAAAGCTTAACAGGATAACAATCATCCTCTGAATTTAGTGAACTACTCAGAATTCTGCAGTAAGTATATGCAATGAGTCCAGAAATGTCCCAAATTCATAAACTATTATTACACCATTATATAAATTAATGGCAAGTTCCCCTTTGAAGCTTGTGCTCATTTCTGGTCATACCATCTCAAAGAAAGAGATAACAGAAATAGAAAAATCTGTAGTAGGGCAATGCAAATTATTAAAGGCATGAAAAGACTGCCATGGGAAGAGAGATTAAACAAATAAGGGCTGTTTAATTTCAGAGTTAAGTAAGAGTTGATATCACAGGGGCTTATTAAATCAGAGATGTTACGCAAGTCAAGAGAGTGTTTCTATTTATTTCTTCATGTACTACCAAAGGAAAATACAAAGGAAAAAAAACCTGTTATATGAAAGGAAATATAATTTTTATACAAAAGATTTCAGAAATAAACCAAGGAGCTTACTGTAACAAGCTGCCAAATTACTCAGAAACAGCCTCCAGCACTCTGAGAAATTAATATAAAATCTTTAGCTACATTAGACGGAATATAAAACTGGAGAGAATAAGAAAGATGAGAGAAAATACAGGAATGAGTGAATCATGGCCCTTCTTGAGGTTCACCTATGCTCCAGGGGCTGTACTGCACCTGCTCTCACCCACACACATGATCTGTATGAGTTGTTCCTTGTTGTTTGTACTTTTCAGATATTTGCACACAATTAGAGGGTGCATCTGGTGAAGATACACCACAGATGTTTAGTTCTATTATTTTTACTTCTCAAGTAATTTCCATCATACTAATAAGTGTCTGTTGTGGCTCTTTGCATATTCCCTAACCAGTGTGGTTTAGAAGGGGATTATCATCTCCATGTCATCTTCTGTGTTATATTGACAGGCTGAGGCAGTTGAGGCTGTCCAGCCTGGAGAAGAGAACCCTTAGGGGACACGTTATAGCAGCCTTCCTATACTTACAGGGGACTTACAAGCAGGCTGCAGAGGGACTTTTTACAAGAACATGTAGAGATAGGACAAGAGGGAATGACTTTAAACTGAAGGAGGGCAGGTTTAGATTAGATATTATTAGATTTTATTAGATAAAATAATTGTACCTTAAGTGTGTTCATACAATTCTCTTATAATAAAGTAAGAGCTCCCTATATCAGAAGAGATCTGCAACTGTTTCACTCAATATTTTGCTTCAAATAATTGAAGTAAAACGATTGACAGAAGAGAGAGTGGTGGCTTAACATTAACATGTCATCTTTAACTATATAAAGGAGATGAATATCAGGTATGCATCTTCTCGCTATCTACTCATTTCTTACAAATGAACTCAAGTATTGTCTTTCATATTCATTGTAACTATTTTAATTTCCAAAATCTTGAGGAATCATAGCACGGGATTTTATAAAGAGACAGACAAATATGCAAAGCCCTAACATGAACAACTCCTGAAAGATTCATGTTGTTCCTAGAGGTGATAGCATGACTGAACAGTGCACATTCTACGTGTCAGCTTGGGTTTTTGTCATATTTTTCTCCTAATATCTAATTCACTTATCTTAATTTTTGTACATTTGGAAATATGCTATATAAATGTTAGCTGTTGTGCTTCATATAAACTATTTAATATAATGCTTTTGTTACCAGTTGAGAGCAGGCTGTAAATGACAAGTCATAAAGCATGAGGTTAGATTAGTCAGAAGTCAAGTGCACTATATTAAAGAAAGAGGTACATCTCTAATGTGGAATACTAAATAGAATATCTTAGAATAAAGAAGAAGAACAGTGAAAAAAAAGATTTGTTTTATTTTTCAATGCTAGAAAAACACAAACTTTAAGGGCAAGATCACCCCCAGCACAGCATGAGGGGAGTACTGACTACAAACCAGTTCTGATACTGAAAGTATTATAGGCATTAGCTAAGGTGTAACAGAGCATAAATGTGGTATCTACTCTGAGGCATGGACATTCCTCTGTGACACAGTTACACAGTGTCTAGCAGGTTATTAGGAGCTGGAGTAATGATGCCATATTGCAAGAGGGAAAGCATGAGAAAGCAGCCTTCCTGTAAATGCAGAGAACCTCTAAAACATCACTTGGGTCCATGAGAGAAAATTCTTGAATGCTACCAATGAAGTAAGTTTACTTTTTTTTACTGTGATAATGGAATGATGTATTTTTCAGTAACATTAGCTTTTGTATATGAAAGTTAGAATGACCAGAAGAGCTCTCACCTTTGCTCTCACTGAGTAGAATATTCTTATATTCTTAACAGTGACTAGAATACATGCATTGCTTTAATAAGATTTGGAATTGTTCATTAGTCTCCATATATAAACTATTAATGTTTTTAACAACCCTGGGCCAAAAATATTTCACATGGCCATTGAGCTTTTTGTGGAATACTGAAGTAGGACCTCCCAGATAATTTTAGGAATAAATTACGAAGACTTAGGATTTACAACCACACTCAGAGATGCAATTTCTGTTAATAGCTTTCTACAGAAAAGCATATAAAAGAAATTGCAGCTGATGTAATCATTTGTAGCCAAGCTTCCTACAGAAGAAGAGTTCCTAAAAACAGGGATTCTGCCTATTCAAAATTTCATTTAGTTTTGATCCATTCAAAGCCTGTCTACCACTTTCAGACAAAGTTGAGTGAATGGACAAGAAGTTGAAGATAAGCAGGAGCTAGGGGAAATAAGAGATCTGAAAACAGCCAAGCTGAGGCTGAGGCAGCAGCCTAAGATTATTAGGCTCCAGAGCACCCACAGCAGTACACACTCTTACAAATATGACAGCTTCAGATTTTTTGGACTTCATTACTTACTAAAAAAATATTTTAAAAATAAATCATCAAGCTTTCTTTCTCTCTCATCAGGCTTCCTTCATGAATTTAAGTAACCATTCTACTACCTGCCTTTTTACTCTTTTTTTTTTTCTATTTTGCTTCATTTCATTCTATTTTTTTCTTTATTTCCAATATCAGCTATTAGGTAATTGACCTCCACTGTTTAGCTATGTTTATGTACCATGAAATTCTGCCTACAAATATCCACTTATGAGACATTAATAATGAGACATTGATAGTTTTTCATGGATGGCAGCTGAAACATCTCAATAATGAGAGAATTATTAGGAAGGAAAAAAAATCAAAGATCAAATATGACAAAAGATTTGCTGGAGGAGGTCCTTCAGGAGGCAAAATGGATCAGGCATATAAGGCACATTATGAACTTCTAAGTTATCTTATTAAAAAAAGAACAAAGAAGTGGCTGCTGTAGTGCAGCACAAATCACACCATACAGGCTGTTTAGTGCAAAGTAGGATTTCTGAGATGTAATAAATTAAGGGGTTTTAGGTATGTGTTTCTCTTCACTGATTTTACAATAACGTGTAAGAAATAATCCCTAGATAACTTTTAAAACACATATTACCTTAGGGAAATGCTTTTTGAGAAACTGGAGGAAACAGAGTTACAATCATCATTGCCTGTCCTCTTGAATATTTTCTGTGTTTATGTCAAAGGCACTGAAATCTAGTAACTACAGGAAAGATTTTGCTTTGGTTTTGTTTTGATTTGCCTTTGTTTATTTGTTTGGGAGCTTTGTGGGTTTTGTTTGTTTGTTTGTTTTGGGGGGTGTGGTGGTTCTTCCCCCCCCAAAGATATGTGAAGTTTCTCAAATTGATTTAATGTGTTACAAGATGTTTCCATTTTATGCATCACCTTACATTGTTACACCCTTTATGTTCACTAAAGTGAGAATTTACAGGTGTTGTTTTACATTGTGGAAGAAGGACACATATCTGACAGTGTGCAGTTATTTCCAGGAGGGATTGGCACTTCCTTCTGTGCTGAATTAAGAGATGGTTTTGTGAAGGTATTCCATGCAAGCTAGTAATAGGGGACTTAGAAGATGAATAGAGAATAAAGTTTAGAAAATCACTTGAGGATGGTTATTAAGGACTTTTTCCACACATGATTAGTATTTCCATAAGAAAAAAAGGTTTAAAAAAAAACATTTATCAAGTTCCATTCTGTGGTTAATAAACTTCATGGCCCAAGGTCTTTTCTTATAATCTTGGCTTTCTCTGGTCGAATTTCCTCTGGCTGCAAGCTTTACTGAGAGGATGAGAGGATGATGAGGCAGTGGAACAGGTTGCTCAGAGAACTCGTGGCTGCTCCATCCCTGAAGTGTTCCAAGGCCACACTGGATGGAGCTTGGAGCAACATGGTCTAGTGGAAGATGTTCCTGCCCATGGCAGGGTGATTGAAACTAGATGTTCTTTAAGGTCCCTTCCAACACAAATCATTCTATGATTCTATATTTCTATAATAAGCATTTTGCCTTATCTCACTGTACCATGTCAAACACTGCAATTTGTGTGAGTGTGTGTGGATTTGTGAGTCACTGGGTGTGTGAACACATAGTGTATTTGTAATCAAGATAAAGAGAAGTAGTGAAACAAAAGTTGTGTAGTGAAAAAATATAATGAGGAAGTGTCATGCAAGATTGAAAGCATTACTAATTTATTACTGTTATAGCTGTAATTACTATCAGTTTCTTCAAGTACCAAGGCCTTCTAATTTTTTTCCGAACAAAGGCCCAAGTAGTATATAATTGGTTAAAAACCCTTAAAGGAAACTGCGACTATCACGAGCTCAATGAATCTTCATGTTCTTGCACTCTTGGGAAGTGTCTATTTCCTACTAAAACTCCTACGTATCAAACTCCTGTAGTTTCCTATTCACTGTTTATTTTCTTTGAATGGGATTTAAACCTCTGTAAAAACCCATTTATCTCTTAAGACTCATTTAACCCCAACACTGTAAATCTTACCCTTAAGGCATGAGATATAAATAAAACTATCTTTTCCTTATTCAGATTTCACTTAGATCCACAGGAGTTATAGTACTAGGCTCTGTCTTTCCGTATGCTAAACATCCTGGTACAGATTCCAGAAAATTCAACAAAAGGCGTGGAATATTCTTTTCCTCAATTTTAAGAAGTTTCCACACCATCTACAACTCTAAGTTGTAGTGTAGAAGGCTGTAGAAGCTCTTAGTGTTCAAGAAATGTTGAGCATCATCGAGAAAGGTGTTGCAAGCAGAAGAGAAAGCATCATTTAGTGCAGTATAAATGCCTTATGTACCCACACCTTGAAGTGCTATATGCTGATCTGTTCTCCTCATCTCAAGAAGGATGTTGTGGAGTTAAAAAAAGTTCAGAGTATCTTAATCATAATGATCAAGTGAATGGAGCAACTGCCCTTGGAGTGGGAGTAGTTCTAAACATGGTTAACAAAGTCAAAAGGGAGAAGATAAGGGGAATGCAGAACTGCTCATGTTTTCCTTTGTTTTTTTTCACCAAAAATTCACACTACAAGACAGGCAGGACACTGTCTTAAGCTTCACGAGATAGGTTTAAAACAAATATCTGAAACTCCTCTTTATATAATGAAAAGTGAACCTCCAAAAGCTGATGTCAAGAGAAACTGGTATGAAAAGAGTCAAAAAAATTCATAGACATCACACTCATTAAAAGAAACTTGAAAAGGCAGGGATGTAAACTCTAATATCTCAAAAAAACCTAGTTCTGGATGCTGGGGAAATGTAAGAGAAGTGGACCATAGACCACTGCAGTGTCAGGATTTGATGCTTTCTATAGGCAGCTTCCCTTATTGTTCCTCCTAGAGATCAAATACAGGGCTAGATGGTCCCTCCCAGCAGGGCACTTCTTATGTTCCTTTAAATATTGAAATTGAAATAATTTCAGAAATAGAAGTAAAGTATTCTTATTAATGATGTAACAACTGAGTAAAATAAAGTTCCTTGATAGAGGTTTTACCTCCTACCTTTCCTTTAATGAGTTCTGAAAGAATGTGTGAGAGAAATAACTTATTAGATTTAAATTTCTGATTGGATCGCAATGATTTCACAGCAAGGGTCAAAAGGCCATGTGAAAATCACATAACAGTAAGTATCCTGCTAAGGCATTTGCATGGATTTATTTCACAGTGTTGGCAGTTTATGCTCTTTTATGACATGCATTCTAGAGATCTACCTTAAGATATATTGAATCACAGTCTGAAAGTGCCTATTTGTCTCCATTGAGAATAAGATGTGGATTACTAGCTCTAACATAGACATTCACACTGTGCAAAATGAGATGAATCATGACAATTCAGCTTAAGCAGATGCTGATTTAACTGGATAGACTGTCACTCCTTGCTCTGGAGAATATGTTTAGTTTATTTTGATAAAAGAAAATACACAAGCATAGGGGAAAAAATCATATTGTTCAAGCCACATTTCCAGCAAGGCCAGAATTCATCATCAAAAAAAACCTGTTAGTAGAAGACTTGAGTACAACAATGTCTATTTTCAATAACATGTGTCTTGAATGTCTTGAGAACCTCATGAATCGCAGGCTCTTAGCTTATGCTTATGCTATTAGCCCTGAACGGTTTTCATCTATGCATTAGACCACAGAAATATCCACCCTTTGCCATCCCTGTACAGTTATTTAACACATGTAATATAAGAAAGAAGTCTGCACTGTGTCCCAGTGTAGTGTTTGGTACTACTACAGCTTTCTGGGTCACCTTGAAATGTCTGCCTTGGTCAAAACACTAGTTATGGTCTTTAAAGCAAAGAAAGCATTTATCAGGCTTTAATATAACTTCATTGATGGTTTCTATTTTATTTTTTCTGTTTTAAGAGGCTTAGTGAATAAGTATATGGTGTAGAAAATCCAACTTCCTCACTTTCTTCATTTCATGGTTTAACTCCAGCTGACAACTAACCTCTACCCAGCTGCTCGCTCACTCCCCCAGTGGGATGGGGAAGAGAATGAAAAGAGTAAAAGTGATAAAATTCATAGACTGGGATAATGACTGTTTATTAGGTACAGCAAAGGAAAACAAAGAATCATTCCCCACTTCCCATGGGCAGGCAGGTGTTCAGCTATCCCCAGGTCATCAGGGTTCCATCGTGCATAATAGTGACCTGGGAAGACAAACATCATTACTCTGAATGTCCCTCCCTTTACTTCTTCCCCAGCTCCATATGGTGAGCACAACATCACATGGTCTAGGATATCCCTTGGATCAGTTGGGGTCAGCTGTCCTAGCTGTGTCCCTCCAGTTTCTTGTGCAGCCCCAGCCCACTGGCTGGAGGGGTGGTCTGAGGAGCAGAAAAGGCCTTGGCTCTTGTGTAAGCACTGCTGAGCAATGGCCAAGCCATCCCTGTCTTATCAACACTATTTTCAACACAAATTCAAAACACAGCCCCATACCCATTACTATGAAGAACATTAACTCTACTCCAGCCAAAATCAGCACAATTAAACATGTTTATTTTTTGTAGTCAGCACTGACAACTGAAAAAAATTTAAACATTGAAAAACCTATGAGCAAGTTAAAAGTTTACACATTTGAGCTGTCTACATTTAATCTTTTTCTTGGTGAAGAGGAAAATATCACTCTAATTTATAAAATTATTGTGAATTTGTTTTTGTTAGTTCTTTATACATGTTCTCATGTAACAAGTAGGTAATATTTATCTATAAATTACCTTTGATGAATTATCTGCTTTTACTAATAAAAAATTGAAATGAATGAAGCTCTTTTCAAACCCCATGGCTTCACAAATTGATCTGAATATGAACTTGTTCTTTACAAAAGAAATGTGTATTTTTGCCTTTCTTTGGCTGAAGGGCAGTCACTCATACAACGGAGTTAGCGTTTGAGTGATGCTTTTTATGGAAACAGCAGCTCACCAACATAAGTAAGAATTTCACAGAAGGTCAGTAGTATTATGTTTTAAAAGAATGCCAGACAAATCGAGGTGTGTTTGTGTGTTTCATTTTCTTGTGATTTAAATGTCTTGACCAACATAAATGCATCACCGTAACATTATCACAATCAGTACGTTTGTCCAGTATCAATTTTATAAATTTTTCACTTCTTTTGTAAAACCTCTATTAGGAAGAAAATATTTCAGAATGCTCATATATTTTCTGAGTCAGTGAACTACAAAGTATAGTGTTTGATATAGGATTCAAAACCCTTTATCTTTTCTCATTGTTATTCCACTGAACAATGTAGAAATGTACTAATTTGTAAAAATCAGAAAATGTAGAACAAAAATGTGGGGTGAATGCAGCCCTGTTTTTCTTGATTTTCTTGGAACAAAACCTCATGACATAAGCTGTCTGATTTATTTGGGTTGGGCCAGAACAGGAAAGCATAGCAGAAAACTCTCCACTAAATTTAATGACAGCTTTTTGAAAAATGGCTCAAGTCAGAAAGATAATAAACAAAACAGTAGCTTTTTTGTTTGCTTTCCCCATCTCAAGTCAGTCTTCCTTTATTAATTATCACTTTATTGTTATTTATAACAATATATTATTAATAGAAATACCTGTTTTACTATATCTAAACATGATCTTTCTGTTTCTGTTCTGCTCCTCTTACTTTGAAGCTACTTGGTGAGATCATTATCCCCTGCTGGCCTGAAAAAGGCTGAATGAAGTAAGTCAACTCTGTGAAGTGTTATGTTCTTTAAAAAGAATTACTCAAACATAAAGACGTACTAATTGATCCCAATGCACATATTTGTTAATCCACATTTAAATGATCATGATGCATCCATAGTTCTACTGGAGAAGAAATAAGTGGAGTTATCAAGACCCTTGTGCTGGATCAGCAAAATTGCCTCTGACTATAGAAAAAGAGAAAAAAATGGCAGGAAAAGGCAGATAACCAGAACCCGAGTATACCTGAAAATACACAGGACAACAAACTCTTCCATTTATAGAAGACTGACGAACTAAACTGATGGGGAATGTGGAAGGAACTATGACCTCTGGATGGCAATTAATTTGTCTTGATCCTGTGATGGTGCAAGAGGCATTCTAGCATTGTAACATAGACGTTGATGTTGACTGAAAGAGGAAAGCATAGACATTATACATCATATTGGGTGTTTTCATCCATTACTGTGGAAGGTCTGCTGGAGCATGTTCAGAGAAGAACAATGGAGCTGGAGAAGAATCTGGAACTCAAATCTGATGAGGAGTGGCTGAGGGAGGTGGGGTTTTTAGCCTGAAGGAAAGGAGTCTCAGGGGGATTTTCTCACTCCTTACATCAGCCTGAAAGGAGGTTGTAACCAGGTGGGGGTTGATCTCTTCTCCTGAATAACAAGCAAGCACAAAAGAAAACAGCCTCAAGTTGTACCAGTGGAGATTTAGACTGGCTATTAGGAAAAATCTCTTCACTCAAAGGGTTGTCAAGCACTGAAAAAGACTGCTCAGGGAAGTGATGGAGTCACTGTCCGTGGAGGTATTTGAAAGTCATGTAGATGTGGCATTTAGGGACGTGGTGTAGTGATGGACTTGACAGTACTGGATTGATGGTTGGACTTGATAATCTTAAGAGTCTTTTTCCAACATAAATGATTCTATCATTCTATGATTCTATTTTAGAGACATTCTTTTGTTCTCTAGCTCTTTTTTAATTATGGCTCAATATTTTGTCTTCTGACCATACCAAAGGCTGATACTAGTCTTCCAAATAGATACCTATAGAAATTCCAAGATCTCTTTCCTGCATATTAAAGGCTAATTTACAGGTCTCAATTATATAGGTATTGTTATAGGGTGCTTTTCTTATTCTATGTGTTGATAATTTCGCATTTTTCAACAAAATAAAAGGTAAAAAACCCATGAAAATTTGAAACTTACAAAAGAGCACAATATGCTTTACACAAATTTGGTATCAGTTCATAAAACCTGAAGAATGAAGGAGCAGGCAATTATTCATGAGGTTTAGAATCTGTTAGTGAAAGCTAAAGGCAAAAACTAAATGCTGTTTAGAATATAGAGTTCAGTATCTGTTGAGGAGAAAGAGAAAAAGAAATCTGTGTCTACTAAATGTTTAACATTGTCAATAAGGTAGTTAAGTTGGAATTATTTGAACATACTTTTGTTTTCTATTTGAAAATAGAAAATCAGGATAAAATGCTACAACACAATGTAATGCTTTCCATTCTGCTAGTAACAAAGGAGGATTTTGTTAGTAATACATGTGTTACCAGCAAGCCTTGATAATAATTTAAATCTTAATCTCACACAAAGAAACATTTTTAATTATTGCCCTGAGACATAAATAAGTTCCTAATGACATTTTGAACATACTTAGGAGCTAAAGTCCTCATTTTATTGGAGATAGGTGCTTATGTACTTAAAAAAAAGCACTTAAAGAGCATCTACCTGCTTTTATCACAACTAAATACTTTATAATTCTAATTAGAAATCTTTTACAACTAATAATTACAGTATTAACTCATCCCTTCTGGTGGCTAAATTGAACACCTGCCTTTAATTATGATGACTTGGAAAAGAGAAGCAGCCTGAAGATTACAGGATTGTAGAAACGGAAATGCAGTGTTACATGAGTACATTTGGTTTAAATAAATCCATCTTATCAGATGAGTGCCCAATTATCATTTTTATCAGAAAATATTTAATTTTACTTTTATTTGCTTTCAGCAAACATTCATTTCAGTGCATGTAATGGGGAAAAGCAATGATCCTGAAAGCAGAAATCTCAGTTATGGATACTTAGAAGCTTTCAGAGAATCAAATTGTTTATCATCTGATTGAAATGATTTTTGTTTTCACAAATGCTCAACATCAGCCTGCATTAATCTGTGAGCAAGGCATATTAGTAAAAAGTGGACTATAGAATAGAATATGATTATAACAAAACAAAGCAACTAACCAATCCTAGGCACTGTTGTGTAAATTTGAGTAAAAAGTATGTTCAGCATTTGCCCAATGGAGCTGTCATTATAATCTGTCCTACAAAATTTAAATTATACCTGAATTTTTCTACAACATGGCCGAAGAGTCTTATCGAATTGAAATCACTTGCTCCTTCTATGTGTTTGTTGTGAGTTGGATAGAAGCATTAAAACAGGCTAAATATGTGTGTTATACTATGTATATTGTTACTTTTTAACAAAAATGTGTAAGAATAAACTTTTAAAAAATTGTATCTCGAATTATGTGTCTTACTAATGATTATCATAGGCTGGTAGAATTATAGGCCACATCTATAATATCTGTAAGAAGGAATCAAGCCTCAAATTTGCACTGCCAAAAAAATCATGTACGTTATAATGTTGTTAATACAGACCCTTTCCCATGCATGTAAAACAACAGATTGGAAGGGATGTCTGGAGATTGTCCAGTCCACCTTCTCATTTGAAGAATTACCAGTGCATATGTTTTATCACTTTGCTTGAGGCCTCGGTTATTTGAATTTTGAAAATAAGCAAGGCTGAAGATCGCTCAGATTTTCCAGGTTCCTGTTTCTATGTTCAGACACTCTTGTGATTTTTTTCCATTTCTCCTTATATTTAGCCAGAATTGTCTTTTATTCAGCTTTTCTTTCCACAGTGTTTTGTCCTTTACTCTGCAACTCTGAGAAGAGCCTTGCTCTTTCATTTCCACAGCTCTTTGTTAAGTATCTGAAGACAAAAGTCTCCACCCCCTTATTCTCCTCTCAGAGCTGAATAAACAAGTTCCCTCAGCCTCTCCCTGTGTTTCTTAAATCCTTCTGTTTTCTTGGCCTATTGGGTTGCATTTACTGATGTAAGCTGTTGCTTGCTAAGATAGGTTCTCTAGACACAGTGCTTTCAGCTGTGACTAACATCCAAGCACCCTTCACTTTGGAAATTTTACAATTTAGATATAAGACAACCCTTTATTATCATGAAATTCTAGTAGAAAAACTGAATTAAAAAAAAAAAAATATTTGCATTACTTCTAGGCTAAAATCATCTGAATTTAACTCCAGACTGGATATTTTAACTTTAGTATAATGTGCAGTAACAAACTGTGGAAATGTATTTTGCAGTGTTCACCTTTGTTTCTGTGGCAACTGTCTCCTAATTTTGTTATAACTTTGCCCTCTGTTCAGACATGGAGTTCTCACTTTATTGTTCAATGCTTTGATTTCTATTACTATGAATCCTCTATTCTCTCCATTTTTGCTTTCTTCTTCTAGATACTCTGGAATACTGGATCAAAGGTTATAAACTCAATATAAAAAATATCTTGCAACATTTTTATATACTTCAATAATTTGCTACTATCATGAAAATGAGGAATTATCTACAAAAATAACATTAAAAACAGAAGTAAAGACAAAATAATATGGGAAACAAGGACAAAACCACCATAATTCACCAGTTGATGCTATTTCATGGTATAAATCAGCTGATCTGCACAATAAACATACAGTATAAAAAAGATGTTTTATTCATCACGTCAGATCTCTAGCTCTAGATGACCAAAACCTGAATTCAGATTTAAATTTTACTATTGGTTTCTATCTTAAGTACTGACAACAAAGCACTGAATGTCAATATCTTTACGTACAGAAGACCGAAAATTAGGGGAATGAGCACATCTCAGAGACATTTCTAAAAAATAAGTTGGATTTTAGTTCTTTTTTTTTTTTTCTTTAGCTTACTGTGACTGTGCTAAAGGTAGAATACCTGGCCCTGTGCAGATGTTCCAAAGCACTAGAGAATCCTTGGATAGTGAGGAACGATTGAAGAGACATTTTTAATTAGTCATTCCCCATGAGAGAGAAGATGATTGTCCTCAAACCCAGGAAATTCCAGCTGTCAGCATGAAGGGATTATTTGTAAAAAGGACATATTAGACAGCTGTTAGAATCCAATTTTATTTCTGAGCTGCATATTTAATATAGTTACAAAATAATTAGTGATTTAGCCCATTCTCTTTATGTAATTTCATATTTGAGTAATGACCCAGAGAGCTGCCACCTGAGCCCAAAGAAATAGACAACAAAAAGTACTCAAAAACAGGTTTGGAAGGAAGTTACAGGAGAGCTATTTGTGATATGAGACTCACTTCTCTGGAAAGTCAAATTTACTGGGTCAAATTTCCACGGCTTTGTTTGGTTTGTGCTGTACCTTCCTCAGACACATCACAAATTGCACAAATGCACTTTTGAGCCATTAGGAAATTGCAGTTAGAGAAATGGAAGGAAATTAAGAAATTAATGCAAAAGTCCTTGACCTGCAGAAAGTGATAGGTACTGCTGTAATGGTAGCAGCGTGGTCATAATGGGAAGTTTCAGTGGAGAGATCCACACAGAAATGTTAGAAAATTGATAAATATTAAAAATCAATAAGTATACAATATTGCTCTTCCTTCAAAGCAAAGCCATGGCTCACTATGAAAGAAATTGCAATTATTACATCTAATTACAAAGAAGTGTAAATCACCGTGGGGTTTTATTTCTAAATCCAAACTCTAATAAAAAGAATAATTAACATCTACACAGGATGTTCTGATTCACCCTACGTGTAATATTACATTGACTTCCAGGGTGTTTTAGAGCCTGATAGAATTTAATGCTCAATAAAAAGCTTAAAGAGAAGAAACTGAAAACATGAAGGCTAACAATATTTATTTGTGAAATGTCTCTTTTATATATAGCTTCAACCAAAACTTTTCCTCTAATATTTCTTCCCAATAATATTAAGGCCTTGAATCAGCAATGCACTTAGAAGCAATTTTAAAATTTCTTTGCATCTTAGGGATGGATTTTACCTTGCATTTCTGCATTTTGCTGAATTAAAAAAGAATTTTGGGAGTATTTACAGATGTATAAAGCTATGAAGTGGTCAGAGTGCTATGAGATACTAGGGAGAAAATATTAGTATATATGTCAAATAAAATTTATGGAAGAAGGAAGACAGGCTGAATATAGAAAAAGAACATGGAAAAGCCAAAAGAAAAGATATAACAATTGATAATCTGTAAACCAGGATATTAAAGACCTGGAAATATTTTATTCTGCCTTGAAAAGTAATGATCAAATACTAAGTACTTTCTTTCCTTCAGTTGCAAACGATATATAATTAAATGTAATATGTGATATACATCTTCTGATAGACAACATCTAATTCATATATGTTAATATTAATTGAATTGGATCTGCTGTACTCTGGAATTTACTCTGAAAAATGAGTACTAATGGAAGATTGAACGGACACAGATTTGTGAGGTTGCAAAGAGACCCCTTCTAAAGCTACGGAATGGTGAATTTTGGACACTGAAACACTGAGTATTGAGCCTACCTAACCTAAATCTTCCTAACCTGATGCAGCTCCATCTGAGAAATTAATGATTATAGCTGTTAGCTAGTGGTTTTTGTGCACTTACTACTCTAAGAAGAATGTTCTCCACTTCACTACTAAAATTATTGGTATTCTCCTAATTTCCATACACCGTTAGGGTCAGAATTACTGACAGCTAAGCACTACTCAGAGATGCCTTGGGGCTTCCTGAAAGGCACCAGAAGCTAAACCATATCTAGCTTACTCAAAATAGTTTTTCTATAATTGCTTATTCTTCCCTATCTGTCTAGGATATCATAGATACTCCTTGTTTGAATGCACAGTGAGCAAGCAGATTTTGAGGTAAGATTTTTAGAGAGAGGTTGCAGTGGGCTCTGTGAGCCCAAGTAAAAAGGACTGGTGCAGTGTGAAATTAGGATTGTAGGTGATTAATACAATGGAAAAGTTCTGCCTTATAACTCATCAGTGACCTTCAGCTCTGATATGTAAATGTGTAGCAAAGCAGATCAAGGGAGAATTTGTACAGCAAAGATGGAAATTCTCTTTGACACAGAACATATAAATTATTCAAGCATTGCTTGTATCTGTATTTACCATGCAGTTGTCTCAGCCCTTTGTCTGCAGAGGTTTTGTTTTCTAGTTCTTTGGAAGGCATCACTCTTTCCTTCTGAGGCAGCAAAGAGAAGCTGTACCCCTGTGTCCAAAACACCACATTGATTTCATGCTCTGAACTCTCTGTAAATTGTCGCTGAAGTTTAATGATGGTTTTACTGCATTAAAACCATCTGATTTTAAAGATTTAAAGAAAAAACCCCTTTTCTTTCCTCTCTTTCCATTTGTAGCAATAGAAGATCCTTGTTCAGTCAAGAACATAAATATACATGCACTTTTAGACACCTGAGTGCTCATGTTAACATGATTTACCATTCTTTAAAGATGGTGCAGAAAACAGCGGGACTCTCCTTGACTTCTTTTCCAAAGAAGTTATGTCTGCTCCATTCTTGAAAATGTTCAAGGCCAGCTTGGATGGGATTTTGAGCTACCTGGTCTAGTGGAAGGTGTCCCTGCCCATGGCAGGGGAGTTGAAACTAGATGATCTTTAAGGATCTTTAAGGACCATTTTAGGGTTCTATGGCATGATTCTATGATTTGATTTCTTCTAGCAGATGAGTCAGGCATAAATCCTCAGAGCAGCTCAGCAAACTTGGCATCCTCTTATGGCTCCCTACTTTCTAAGGAGCCCTGCAACATCTGCATCAACATTAGATCATGTAAACACTGACTTGAAGGTGACATGAAAAAGAAGTCTGAGGCAAAGTTGTGACATGGAGCCATTTGAATGAATCTATGGACGCTCCCACTGTATTGAAGCCATGTAGCTTCTATTCAAAACCATGTTCTTCTATAACAAAATGTTATGTTGATGGGGGCAAGAAGATAAACTACTAGATTAAAATGGATACAAACAGTGAAATTTGTGTGTAGAATCAGATCTCAATTTTGTTAAAGCGACCAGGAAAATATTGTCTCTTTCACAATCAGGATGTGATCTGGGCTGAATATAGACAGAGAAATTCTGCCTAAGTAGGCTGTGTAGAGTAACAATTCTTTAAGAGCATTGTAATATTAAAAATAACTTCACTTCTATGGTGGTTTAAATCTTACATACATATGTGTTCAGTAAAAACATGAGTTCAGTTAAACAGTTACTCCATCTCCTTTACTTTTATCACTAGTGATAGAAAAATAATAATCAAGAAGTGGATACAAAGGCAAAGTCAAGATGTTAACAAGCCAAACTACATAAAATAACAGTGCTTTTTGTGGCTGTACTTTTCTTCATATTTTCTACTAATAAATTTTATTATCCATAAAAACCACTACTACCAAAAAAAAATATTGTGAAGATGTTTCCATAAACACTCATCCACACAAAATGTATTCATGCTATTACTTCTGGTGGGTGTATTTTCACAAACAACTGTGTATTAATATAATGCTGGAGTAAAGAGGATTTTAATCTTCCTCAATTCCCCTGAGAGGGGAAAAACTCCAAAAGAAATCACATAGTTTTCTCACAAGCTGTTGTAGTTTAGGAATGGTATTGCCCAATTTATTGTTCACACTGAAACACTCCAATCCATGTGCTGCTTGCTCAGTCTCCCCTCCACCCCTCCCTCCACCCTGTGGCAGGAGAACTGGAAGCACAAAAGGCAATGAACAGTAACAGCAACAATACTAATGACAGAGGGTACAAGAAAGAGGTGAACAATTCACACAGGAAACCCCTGACAGTACCTGACTGCTCCCTCCGCCATGCTACACAACCTGGAATAACTTCCTCCCCCATCCCTGGAAAATGATGTGAGGTGGTATAGAATAACTTCCAGGTCTTAGCCATGTCCCATCCCAGCTACTGCAAAAATTAATCCTGCCCCGGCCAGAACCAGGAGGTGATTTACGTAATAACTCATAAATATGCATAAACACACACAGTGAAATGTACGCAGAAAAAGTGCATAAGGATAGGCAATAAATAAAGGAAAATAAAAACCTGCCTAGTGACATCCCAAGCACAAGCACAGGCTGGGGAGACAATGGATTGAGAGCAGTGTTAATCAAACAATCCTGTCCTAAACCCGCTGAGCAGATCTCAGCATAACACTGGTTTGTGCTTTTTAAAAAGCAGTGTACTAAGTACTACCTCCCTTCCTGATGTAAGCTAATTGAAGCTAATAGTAATATTAAAACAAGCATGAATTTTCTTCAGTGTCTTGGCTTTTTACAGTATCTTAGTTTCCTACATAATTTTGTAATTCATTCTATAAATCCACGAAAAGCTTACTAATTGGAAAGGAGCACATTATCATGAGTATTCCTGTATGCAAAAACCTTTAAAGTAAAACAGGTAGAAAGGAAAAGCAAAACTAGCAGATGACTGTTGCAGATAATTTTTGAAGGTGGACTATAATATCTGCGGATAATTCTTGAGATACTATTATTTCCATCAATTTAATCCTACTGATGTGATCGGCTATTTGTGCTTTTACCAGGAAAATTAACAATTGTCATCCCTCAAATATTTTCTTTCTTATTAGAGATTGTGAAGACAATCCAGGATTTATGGAGTCTTTGGGGCTTTGAGGCAGCAGCTACTGATAGATGAAATGGTTTGTGTATTGGAAAGGGAAGAGAACCAGACAAAGTAGAGCAATGTATTTCTGCACAGCCTCTTGAGTGGAAAGCATAAATGTCTGGTTATTATTTCTGATTTGCTTTCAACTCTTCAACTCAAGATTAAAGATGCTACAGAAAGATTAAGCCTTAGAATTGTCTGTCTCAAATGGTTATAGATGTAAATGTATTTCATTAAAGGAGAAATGTGTTTAAATAGGAAAAGTAATCAAGTGAAGTTTCAGCTCATAGACATCAATGGAAGCTTTTTCACTGTTTTCAGTGCAGCCAGCTTTTCACCGAGAGATTTCATTTAAAAATCAAGTCAAAACCACTTCCTTTCTCCTCACATCTCTATATTTCAGACTAAAAAAGAAAAAAAAAGGAAAGAAAAAAAAGATTCACTGAAGTTCACTGAACAAAGAAATGTTAAAATTCCAAATGAATCTTATTGAACTGTTTAGCTGTGCCTGTGAAACAGAAAAATGGGTTTGAAAATTTCCCTTCCTATGAGCACTGCTGTTAGATGCAGCCCCTAGATGGCACTGCTACAAATGATCTTGAGAGCCAAACAAACACACGGAGTTCAACCTCGGAAAAATACTATTTATCAGTTACAGTGAAGTGTACACCAACAAGTAGCTTGGTCTTTACCTAAAAGTCTGTCCCTTATGTGGTGGGCTTTTTTAATAGTGTGTAACTAGTCTGCAGAAGTCATATGTATGAAAAAAAAATTGTGTTAAATGATGTCAAATTTCACACCCCAAATGTGAAAATATCTGCACCATCTTATGAAACCCATTTAGTATTACAGGAGGTTTGTGATGCATAATTGGCTAAAAGCTCCCATTATAGCTATTCCATGGATAGGATTGATCTCATATGAATTGTAGCGTGGGATTCAGGTCTGTACCTGAGAGTTTATATCTGTAAACTGTGTGCACTTGTCTTTCAGCTACTGCTCCAGTTGGATACAAATTTCCTGTATTACATCTGTGACCTCCATGAGGATATCTCAGGTATATCATGATATCTCAAATGGTAAAGAAGCATGTATATAGACAGCTGAATCCTGATCCTGACATTAGGTTAAACGAATTCCACATGTAATTTAGAATGAGCAACAAGTAGAATAACCAAAATTTTGCTAGAGAGATTGCAAATTAATTGCATAAGACAGCAAAAAATGTGCTCATCCTAAAAACAAAGTACTTCCTATTTCATAGAAACACATTGTACAGCAATGCAAAGACATCAGCTTTGATTGTCTCTCTACTTCTTTCCCACCTCCTTATCTATACAGACCAAGCTTGAGAGACAAGCTGACTTTAAAACCTAGCCATTAAATTTGCTTGAAACTATGTGGAGGTGGAATAGCACTCAAAGAGATCAAATTATAAATATGTTCCCTGTAGAGAAGTTTAGGATAGGACATTGCCACCATCACAAAAAGTAATGCCTTTTCCATGGTTGGCTATTAGAATAGATGGATTAGGCAACAAAAAAAGTGTATAGGCAGGGGTGTACTAGCATTTACCAACAGTAATTGTCCCCTACTGGAACTGCAATTTGGAAAGAGTGTTCAGTTGAATACCTCAATGGGAGATGATATATTATCTTGTGACTACCACAGAAAACAGATAATGTTGTCTTTGGACACCATAAATTTGTGTCAGAAAAAGCCACTCAGGGGAAGCCCAACCAATAAATTATTCACCTGCATCCAAAACAATAGAAAATATTCTCCATTCTCAGTTGCAGTGTTTTTATAGTAATTTTGCCTGCATATATTTACAAAATGTTTGGGAGAAAAAAGGTCCACTGAATTTATGGCAACGTGAGAATGATCTGAGATCCACAAGATCTTTATTTCATACCATTGTGTCAGAACACCAGAAGTTATAAGTCATAGTTGTCATCAGTATCTTAAAGTCACTGACAGGATTCTCTGTTCTTCCTCTAGTGACATTTTGATATTTTGAAATTTTTGTTCTGATCTGTGAGAGTGTAGGTGAATGAGTAGCTCAAGAATAAGTCATGAGACAAGACTGAACAGCAAGAGCAAAGGCCAGCAGTGATATCAGAGATGAGCCCCCTCTCTCTAATCTATAAATTCATAAAGCAGTCCGAGGATAAGTAGGTATCATACCTATTAAATAAAATATGAAAATGTGCCAATGGCTTCTGCATATCTACCTAGATAAACCGATTTTTTATATAACTGAGAAATAAAAAAGAAAACAAACGAAACCAGTTAACATTAAAAAAACATAGATTTTAAAATGGTAATCATATTAAAAGAAAGAGGAACAATATCAAGAGAAAAACTGGTTTGGGAAGTAGATCTGAAACGTCTGAACACGTCATGCTTAACAACAAATACAGGTGGCATCAAGTACCAATGGAAAGAAAAATTCTAAGTCCACACAAAGGTCATATTTTTACAGTCTGAGCTTAAAGAAAGCTAATAGACATAAAGTCCATATCTAGCAAGCCCTCCCTTTGAATAAAGATCAATTACAAAAAATAAAAAAAAAAAACATTTAACGTGTCTGTAAAATTCCATTACTTTTTTGTATATTCTGAAGTAATTTCCATGATTTTGGCATTTTTGTCTTTGCTTGTTCTTCAATTTGCCACAAAAAACCTGCTGCCCCATGTAGAATGGAAGAGAAAGACAGGACATTATAAGTAAAAGTGACAGGGGCATGCCAAAACTCAAAAGAGACTTCATACAGCACCCAGAAAAAGGTTTCTAAAACATTTTCTAAAGGCTAAGCTGTCTCTGCTCCCTTCTCCCATGATGACTATAACGTGATCCAAAGGAAGGTCATCCTAGTTGAGCAAAGGGCAGCACACTACAAATATTCCTTTGCAGCCTGATGGTTAACACAGATCAGAAATGTTTTCTATGTATCATAGAATCATAGAAAGGTTTAGGTTGGAAGGGACCCTAAAGATCATCAAGTTCCAAATACCCTGTCACAGGACACTTTCCAGCAGATCAGATGCTCAGAGCCCCATCCAGCCTGGCCTTGAACACTTCCAGGGACGGAGCAGCCGTGACAGGTATCACAGGATTCTGACTTCAGTGGAGCTGTTCCTGATGACAGCTGCTCAGCTTCTGGCCAGCAGTTTCCAGTTGCTTAATTTTATGGTAATTTCTGAATCAGAGAAGTACACAGATAGTCCTAGACTATTCCTTTAATTTCCCTTTAATTTCAGTAGATCTCTTAGTAAATCTAAATACAGTTTGTGGAAAAACATATGTTCAGTACTGAATGTTGCTATCCTGCAGATTTCCATAGGAACACAATGCAGTTATCTCCCTAGGTAGTCATTTGATAAAGTTATGAAGCAATACACCCCAGAAATGTCTTTTTCTGTCATATTTATAGCAATTATGTCAAATAGTGAATTTAAATAATTTGAGCTGATTACTTCTGGTTTGTGAAAACACACAGTTTGACGTATTCACAAGTTTCAATTACTGTATGTGGAACATAATTATGTGGAGTACAAAACTCCAGGGGAAGCTGTGTTTGCTAAATATACTTCGTCTGAAATGCAATGATCTTTACTCTTTTTTTTCCCCTCAGAATTTAAAAATATCATAAATCTTGTCAGTGGTCGATCATTTGTCATATCCCAATTTTGAAAGCTGCTTAGACTGAGTACAAAGAGGAAAAATCATCACAAACTCAGAAACCTATGTGCTATGTAATCATATAAATGGAATAACTTTTTAAGTTTCTTTTACATTTTTCTGGCCACTGTTTAAGACCCCCAAGTACTGTTTTTACTGAGTAAAAGCTTGGAGTACAATGTCATTTGTTTCAAAAAAGTCTTTCTAACAAGAAGCCTAATAATGGTAATTTATCAACTGATTCATTATGTAGTTTTTAGGAGTCGTTTTCTTAAAGTTATGATACCATTTCTAGTGGCCAACAGTTCCTTATGATGAAAAAGATGAATGATCATCTGATCAGCAAGTCCAATCACCTGTGATTGCAGGAAACATACAGCAAATATATGATATATATGCTTCCAAATCCCACACGACTCAGACCTTCCTAAAGAATCCTAGTTACAGCGTGCTCTAGAAAAGGAGCAGGAGGGCTGAGGACTGTGGAAGGTGTCAGTGGCTGGAAGTCAGCATTTTTGCATGGTACTGATTCCAGTGTTTATAACACCTTTCTCTTTTGTCCTTGTGAGGCATTTCTTGTTAGCCCCAGCACCACAAACACTGGCATCAGTGGCTGTATTTCTGTGAGCTCTGCAGCTTCATCCACAGAACTCCCCTTATGGAAATGCCAATTAAAATTTATATTATGCTTTTAAATACACAAAGTTTCAGAGCTGTTAAATTTGATCATCTCTAAAGCATCTGTGTGTTTCACTAGCATCTCACAAAACCAGATCGACACTAAAATCCATTTTATTTGAGTTGCCGTGATAACCCCAAATAACCTTAAATTCCTTCTGTTCATATTTACTCACATTTGTTGCTTTGGAAGCTCCTTATCCTTCTGATGCCTTCATTTTCCTTTCCAGTGAAGCTGTTTTTATATTTAGCATGGGATGCAGATCTGTTTATTATTTTTTACAAACTCTGCACCAGACAATTGTGATTATTCTTTCTCCTAAACAACATGTCCTTTCTATTGTGTCATTTATCAAAATAATTCTAATTATTATCATTAAAATTTCAAATTTCTTCCTAAAGAGCTGAAAAGTATGCTTTTGACAGGTTTGACAGTGGTTTGATGTGAACTTCTGCTTTAAGGGACCAGTAAAAGCCTTTTTTAGTGTCTGGGTAAATATGACTTTCAATCCCACATTAGCACAATTTATTTCCAATTAACTGGAACTGTTCAGGATAAGCGGTGAGGAAAAGATTCCTTTTTGAAATAAATTATATTAGCCTGGTGTGTAGTCACTTACAATTTTGCTTTGGCACAAGTTAGCACCTTCCTATTGACTTTGATGACTAAACATTTTACTGATGTATCCTTAGCTAATATACATTCCTAAAAAGTGACCAGAGTGACATATCATTTCCTAATGCGACCACAGTACCCCAGCATAATTCTGAAAGAATGCTGATCTCATGTTTTGCTCACATTGGTGTAACATTTTGAAAAAGATCATCAAAATAGAATATTGAAAATGAAAAAATTAAATCTATAGTAATATTATTTAGTTTGAATTAAATGAAATTTGAATTAAATATGTTTCATATTAAATGAAACATATGACTAGAAAGAATGTCTTCCTTATTGATCATTTTTTACATAATGACTTAGATTATTGTAATTTCTTTTAACTTATTAGTATGAATTTCTAGAAAGGTGGAGTTTACATAAATGAGAATATATTTCTTGTCCTGAAGATGTGAGCAAGTTTTACATAAAAGTATAAATGTATTTAGTTGTTCAGAAATCTAAAATTATCTGTATGAATAGTTGAGGAACTGGTGCCACTTTCATTTATGCAGTGTATTAGACCAAATAATATAATTAGTGCAAACAATGACCTGTCTACATGATCTTCACACTCATCTTCTCACATGGTAGTTTTTTTTTCCACTGATTTCGATTTCTGACCAATTAGTTAAAAGTTCAGCAATTAATATAAAAGATGGGTGTTTCTGTGTTTCTTAAAAAGCAAATAAAACCAAACTGATATATGAGAATTAATTATAGAGAAAATAATTTGTGATTGTCATACTGGCCACAAATGTGTGTATGGCCCAAACACAGTATGTGTTGTTGATACTAGTAATGGCCAAAAAATAATTATCAAAAATAAACATGGATATATATGAAGAAGTGAGTGGTCCAGGAAGAACAAAGCAGGTGCTCTGCCGTGGGGACCTTTGGTGAGACTGGAATAATTCAGGACAAGAGCAAACGAGAATGTCAGTGCATTAGGGAATGCTAGGACATCACTGCCTGGGAAGAGATGAGAGATGTCAGTAATTTCCTGCACCTATTGGAGCCTTCTTGAAGTCTTCTGGACCAAAGACTACATCCTAACTAATTTTTCCCTCCACATATTGTTAGATCTGTCTTGCAGAATTGGTTTTGTCTTATTCTCCAAACCAGCACAAATATCAGGGGTGTCCCAAAAAACCCCAAAATTCTTTGCCTTGGAAATATCTCAGATTCTCTACCAAATAGAGAAGGCTGCAGATCACTACACTGTCAAGCACTTTAAGTAATCCCAGCACCAAGACTTTTCAGACAGTGAGGTAAAGATGTAGAAGCATTTTCATCACTGGACTTCCAATATTTATAGACCTATATACTGTACATTTCTAAATTAAAACCAACCCAGATCAGGTTAATTCAGTCTACGTCTTATTCTTCACTCTTGTGTTAGGAAAAAAAGCAGGTTTTTTTTCAGGGCAGTGTTTCTGACTACCCTGAAACACTGATTCATTTGCCAGTATGGCTAAATAAAAATTTCTTACATTATATATAGTCTGTATCAGGAGTCTCCTTCTCCTTGTCTTTATGAGTATGGACACAGATCTTAATTCTAATAATTTGCCCTCCTCTCCTGTCTTGAGACCCTTACTAGCAGCTAGATAGCCTGAATCTTCTGTAATTATTACTACATCTTGCGGTAGTTGGTGTAGAACAACAACATCAGGTATAACACTATAGGAAGGTCATTTCTTGGCTTTTACTAAAGGTTCTAATGAATTAATTTAGCAACAATATCAAGTACTAAGCTAACTGAACCTTTTAATTAACAATAAATGTGTGTTATAATTAATAAATTACCTTAAAGGCATGAATCTTTTAATGACTTGAAGGTTAGAGATCAGTATACACAAAAATTGATGTAGGCATGGAAAACATATGAGAGGTTTAATAAGAGGTAAAATTTTTTTCACATACATGGAATAAATTAATATTTAACCCTCTTGAGAGAGAAAAGAAATTCTACCACAGGATAAGTGGGCTTTTTATGTATAATGGATTGATAAATGCTGTCTGCCTTATTGGATCCTTGGATTAAAGAGTGGCTTTCAAGAGACTTCTGTTCACCAAAGGAAAGGTCTGAAGGTACTGGAAATCTAGAACATCTTTAGTGAATACAACTGTTATTAAAATTTCTAGTCAAATATTAAAATTAAGGTTAGGTATTGAACCAATCAGAAGAGGTACTCACACTTCAAGAATAATAGTTCTTTCATTTAAGAATCTTGTTCTGCTTGAATTCAAGCCAAAACATACTGAAGCCACTAGAAGTTTTGAAATCGCACCATAAACTTTATAGCATCCACATGAATCACCCTCTTAGGCCTGAAATAATTTAATCTAATTTAAGGCAGCTGAGATGCCCATACTTGAAGCCAAGTTACAAACTGCTACAGAGAATGATTTCTTAAAATTATTTTTTATGGTAGAGACGTGACATTTCTAAACAATCCTAATAACAGATGTGAATCCCCCACATATATATTGATATATATAGACAATATACTAAACTACCTAGATATTTTCACTGCTGCTACAAGTCAGTTCAAAGGGAGACATCATTCAATTAATAGAGAATAATACAGTGTAATTACAGGCTATCAAAGAAAGAAAGAAGTTAAGCACTTGAAAGAAGAAAGGGATCATTTCTGGTTATTTACTTAAAGTAGAAATATTTAACAACACCAACCGGCAACAAAACATGAGAACATTTCAAATGAAGAATTGAAGGGAGAGAAAGGGGTTGTCACTACTTTTTCAAAATCTGGTTGCCTCAGTTCTAAGGTCAATTTTTTCTGCTATGTCTAGAGTAGAAAAGCTGAGGTTCTCCACAGCAGGACAATTTAAAATGTTTACAGAAAGACCATATGTTTCCTGCTCGATCAACAAGGAAATTGTCTCACCTAGTGCTTTTCTGTACTCACCTTTACCGGTCTCTGTAACAAGTTAGGATCCCATTTTTTAGATATTGAAACTCTAAAAGTAGAAACA
Organism: Lepidothrix coronata; assembly: GCF_001604755.1. Taxonomy (NCBI): domain Eukaryota; kingdom Metazoa; phylum Chordata; class Aves; order Passeriformes; family Pipridae; genus Lepidothrix; species Lepidothrix coronata. Next base: position 826,385 of record NW_016690341.1, on the reverse strand, counting down.
AAACCAGAAAAGCAGTTTGAATCTAGTCCAGATCTCAGACACTAGAGGCTGTGCCCACGCTGAAGGTGCAGCAGAACAGAAACAGATGATGTTTCAACAACACAGAAATTAGAGACAGCTGAGAGGTTCCGTTTAAATGTTCATCCTGATACGAAATAAAATTGGAATTTTAAGCACTGTAGGTTAATCAGAAACTCTATATTCACCCTGCACAAACTTTGAAACATCTAACAAAGTCTCTCGAAGTGAAGCCGAGCAGTTCTCAAGGTCAGGTAAGGATTTTCTTTTATTTTTAAAAATAAGTAACACATTTGAATTAGAAAGGTTTTGGTTTGTCATCAAAAGTGATTATGTTTGATAACCAAAGTCCAAATCCAATGTTGAAATGCAAATTAATGAATAGGGAGAAAAAGAGTTCAGAAGCCTCTCCATTACATTTTAGATCATTTCAGAATTGTGTTCAGTATATTATTTCTAGAGATAGGGTTTAAAGAGCTGCTCTCATTTGTTCTGATTTTGGATGCTTGCTGGTATATACCATGGCAAATGATCTCTTCTTCCATCCTTTGGGCAGAACTTTCACATGGATTTCAGCATCACAAGTTGGCACCACACCAAAGTCTTTTCTCCTTGTCCTGTGGCTAATCTACCACTTAGCCTCAGAGCATATAAGGGATTTTATTTAATCTGAGTGAGAATATCAACCACTAAAAGGCAGTGAGCAACAATTCTTGATATGTTATCTCAAACCTGCAAGACATCATCTTTTAGGGCAAGAGGAAACTGCCTAAAGTTGCACCAGGAAAGGTTTATATTGGATGCTAGGGAAAATTTCATCACAGAAAGTGTTCAAGCACTGCAATAACCCTGCCCAGGGCAATGTCCCTGGAAGTGTTCAAAAAACATGTAGGTGTGGCACTTTGGGGACACGGTTTAGTGGTGGATTTGGCAGAGATGGGTTAATGGTTGGACTCGATTATCATGAAGGCTTTTTTCAACCTTAGTGATTCGAGGATTCTACAGTATCTTGTTTAAAGACTATGGTAGCAGAGGGTCAGCATGTGTCAGCACCTCAGAGTAGAGGGACCTGTCCTCATTTGGACTGTTCTATGAATAATGTTTTTTCAATAAGGGATGAGTTAGAAGCTAAACCCTGAATATAGGCAAGCTTGGCTGAACCATCCTTCTTCTATGAATTAGAGCATCTTCCAAACTATGATAATTTGTGCCAGCCATGATATAGATTGTCTGCCTGACATAGGTTTACTCCTTTGATGGGGAATATTTTTCGATTTGAAATCTTTGGTGAAATTCAGATCTCACCCTATGCTTTAAAATAAATAATTTCTAAATTTTTCAACACAGAAATGAGCACTCACACTTTGGCACTGGGATGGTGATCAGATATATTTCTCTTTAGGATGATCTCTGGCCTGAGATTTTTCACAAATTTTACATCTGGTTCCCAAATGAGCTCTGCTAATAATCAGTGACTTACTAGACAGAATCAAGAAACATGTCTTTTCAATCTGCCTACAAGGTCAAAAAATTCCAGCAGGATTTAATATATGTACACAAGCTTGATGTATTGAAGTGCTGCATTTTTATTTTTTTTTACAATGCTAACAGTTTGATGAGAATATCATTAAACATGACTCTACAGTTAAAACTTCCATCTCTAAATGCAGCTGCAGCAAGTAACCGGACTGCTAATCAAAGTACTGTTATAATTTAACAGTGATGAGGGAAGCAGTAGCTGTCAGAAGGGAATGACAGAAAGGAAGCAGCTGCTTTCATATCAATTTAGTGTCCATTTCTTTAATGAGCCTGAGGAAACAATTCCCTGCTGACTATTCATTAATTAATGGAATTTATGAGAGGAGAAGTGCTATCAGCATGCAAACAAGTGGAGAACAGGTGATGACAGGCTATTTGCAGGGAATGAGCGTATAAAGGGAAGGAAGCTTTTGAATAAAGCAAATTATCTGAAAGAGATATGTAACAAAATACTAAGTCCCCTGTTCTTCAGCTGGGCAGCAATGAAGGGTGCCTAACATCTTAACAGGGATATATTATTAAACTAAACTTCTGAAATAACCATGATCAGGGAGAAAAGAGGAAGCAGCCCAGAGGACTCAGCAGCTGACTCTTTCTTATTTTGAGTGAGTACCACCATTATGCCCTGGTTTGATTGCATTAATAAACAGTTGGATAGATCCTGCTAGGAAACTGTCTCCTTTCATCTTGGTGTCTCAATGTTATCCAAGTATGTTGCCCTGTGTTTGGAAAGGATGCCTTGAGTGAGTTTTGCAAGGCAAACAAAACTCTTTCCCAGCCATGAAGATCTCAGGGTGCGGGGCAGATTGTGCCAAAATCAACCTAAGGAGATTAATAAAGAGAAGACAATATCACAGTGCTGAGCATCAGCCACTCTTCTGTCAAGCTGGAGACCCTTTGAATCACAGGACAGCTGAGATTGCACAATTGTTTGTAGCGTCATGGTTACCAGTGCACAAGGGGATTCTTTGAACTTCTTTGCACAACTTGAATTTTTGTAATATGAAACCCTCAGGCATGATTCTAATTTATTCTTTTTGATCAAAAAGTGAAAAGTAGTTTGATTTAGACACATTTGTACTAAAGAAGTCTCCTGATAATGCTATTTCTGTCCATTTTCAGCCAGGGGGATTTTGTGTAGGATGTGTGAAGAACATAGCGGAGCTCAGTTCTGCAAGTATTAGCCCCTTAAAGACTTGATGTTAGCAGCATATGTCAGAGCAGCCACAAGCCTGCTGTAAACAGGGTAGGCTGAGACAGCAGATACTGGACATGCGAGATAGACCCCAGCCTCAGAATCTCCAAACAGTATCCCATAATGTTTCGAGGATTTACTTTATAAAGGTCATAGTGACAATCACACTCACACCATACAATACTCAGAAGTCTGTTCCATAGTATCTTGAATCTCCTGAATATGCAGTAGTAACACACAAGGATTTAATTTTTGACACTATATACTACACACAAACTGCTCCACATATGTTCACTGGGTGGGTAGCTGCAGCACATGCTTTTTCTACTAAGGTTTCTAAATGTCAGGGATATTACACATTTTTCTCAATGGCTCTTCTATCGGGTGGATGATGGAGAAATAAACAAACAACAAAAAGAGTTGAGCAATTTCATCCAAGGTCATAAGTGATAACTTAATTCAAAACATATCTGGAATACACCACAAAAGAAAAAAAGAAAAGCATGGCAATTAATATGAGAAAATATGGAATACAGGAAGACTCCCTCCCTTTATTGCTTTATCAAATTTGCAATATCATAGGGCTGCGGGGGAGGAAGGAGGATTTCAATAGCATCATGAAGACTTGGGTAAATAGGGATAAGGCATAGATAATAAATAAAATCCTTGATTCCATCATAAGTATATTTATTTGTCTAATAAATATTCTTAGTTTTACTAAGAATATTTACTTGTATTGCTCGCATCACTCTGTACTTTTTTCTAAAATCTGTAACTGCAAGAGTCACATGAAAACCTCATTTTTTATTATAACATAGGTTATAATTATAATAATAAACTGAGCTACATTAAACCAACCCAAACCAACCAACCAACTAACCAAAAAAAAACCCAAAAAACCCAAACCAAACAAAAAAACATAACCAAACAAAACCAGAAAGATGAAAGCTAAAATATGTATTCTAATGGATTGATTTAATTTTTTAAACCAGACTTGAGTTTGTTTGATTTCTTTTGTATTATAAGGGGTAATCTGCTCAATTCGTCTTTCTGACCTGTTAGGGTGACAGTACCAGCTTTCATCAGGAAAGGACTGTAGTTACACATCGTCTTTCTGCCTGTATGAAATTATTCGCTGGCTCCAATCTAGTTCAAGAGTTCAAAATAATTTCAGTAAAACATGAAATAACTGAAAATAGTAATAAGAGTAATTAACAAGTGAAGAAATTATAGTAGTCCCCTTCTCAGTAAACTCATGCAGGACTTTGTGATAGAGAGTGGAAGCCTGTCTTGTTTCACTGTGAAATATTTCATTGACTTCTAGTAACACGCAGCTTTCTGGGCCCAGTTATTTTATTCATGGAAATGAACTGTATATCTCCTTGAGATACAACCATATACTGCTAATTACAAACAGTTATTCAGATTTTGACTTGGAATTTTGCACTTTGATGAGAAAGGTTGAAAATGTTATCTTCTGTCATGGTTAGATATGTGTGTCTAATGCCATTTTTAATCTAGCCACTAGTGAAAATATCACACATGGGAATATATATATCTTTTAAATTTGCTGACATAACAATGGTGTTTGTCAGAAAAGACAGATGCATTGTCCAAGGCAGCATACACCACATCTTGGGGCCAGGCTGCCAAACCATTACGAAGGTTTCCCCATACCTGACATGTAAAAACTAGCAAAAGTTTAAAATTATGATTTCCAAAAGAAGCTGTGAAAAATCCATATACAAGTCAAATGGATTCTGGCACTCCAGTTATAACCAAGGCCATATAATGGCTAATACATAAGAGGGGAGAGGTGGTATTTTTAAGGAGAGAAAGGAAAAGAAAATTATTACTTTCTACTTTTTGCTCTTTTTCTTAGAATTGAAATCACCAGCTGAGCAACTCTTTCACACATGCCTGGTCTGATTGTGTGGAGTACCAACAAACTGACTCTGAGATTAGCTCAGGTGGTTAGAGCATGGTGCTAAAAACATCCAGGTTGGAGGTTTGATTCACATATGGGCCATTCACTTAAGAGTCAGACTTGATGATCCTTGTGAGTTCGTTGCAACTCTGAATATTCTGTGATAAGAATCTGGTCATAACAGTAGGAACAGAACAGCTGTTGAAATACAAATGCATAGTGGATATCAAAACCCTGTCCTTCCCTCTCTTATATTTGGTGAGTGCACAGGGTACAGACACCCCGATGCTTGTGCATGTAATGGTGACTTAAACCCGCGAAACCAGCTCTCCAGGTTGTACCATATTAAAGCATAAAATTAATAGCTTTATCCACTCCTTTCATTTGACAACACTTTTTCTTCTGACACAACCTACCTCTCATGAATTTTTAATTGATTTTATACTTGGTTGTACATCAATGTAGATGACAGATTATTTTAAATTATATATAGTCCGTACCTTGTATTCCTACCTTAATATAGCCAGCAGGATGTCTGGAAAAATCCTCTGAAAATACAGCCAACTTCCTAAGGGGAAAAAAAATATATATGTATACATACACAAATAAATACCGTGTTCAAAACTATGATTGTGCAATATATAAAGATAATCAGTCTGCAGAGAACTTCTTATGCCAGCAACAAATCAGGATACACATCCTCTTCCCCAGTGTTTGGTTAACCCCAACTGTAGATGCTTTCTTTTCTTATCTTTCATGATATTACTAGTAGGACAACTAGTTTCAAAACAATAGCTGAATGTTCTCTCCAGATTTCTGGAAGATATTATTTTAGTTCCACAGTTTTTTTCGTCATATCTGAGGGTTATCCTTATTTGCTTTTTATATTTAATTGAGATCTGAGACTAATGAAACTAAAAATTACAGATTTTAATATAAGTTAAAAATATTAGAAAAATTATATTATCTTACTATTCTTCATGCAATTTTAAGACAATCAGTAAAAAATAAAGGCATATAACTCCAAAAGTGATATTACTACTCAAGTTTTAGTCATAATATAAGAGCAAGGGGAAATTAAATAGATGTGAAGGAAATAAAATGTAAAGCATGTTAAGAAACACTTATTTCTTCATAAGTTTCTTCTTGAGCTTCTAAAACTCATTGCTACAAGATATCTGTGAAAACATAAGTGGACATGAACGCATTTAGGAAAGAGGCTTCATGTCTGAATTCACAGAAAAGTAAAAATTAATGTGCTTTAAGCCCTAAACCCTGAAAAGTTCTTTCAGTTCTAATCAGAGAACTTCTCACTCAAATACCTTTCCCTTTGTGTTTCTGTGATGAAATGACCAAATGAAGTAGCATAAGGACAGGCTCAGGCATTTGTTTTCAATGACTCAGATATGCATCACTAATTGTTCTGGGAGGGGGTGAGAAAGCCTAAAAGTAAGAAGCTGAGTTATCACTGATTTACCTTCAGTTTCCTTATGCAGGTGTGTTCTAAAAGACTGAGAGCGTGAGTGTAGTCTGTATTTCAACACAACTGTTCTTCAACACCAGTTATTACAGAATAAACACCTCAGTGACAGCACCCATTTTAAGATCCTTTTAGAATATATTTTTTCCTACTAACTAACAGCAAATACCAAGGTCAGTCTTGATCTTCTCCTCAAGCTACCTGTGGAAATGAATCTTTTGTTTAAGTCCCAAGTTCCTACTTCCCCTTTTGCACCTCCTTTTGCTTTAATTTTATTGCATAATTCAGAAATACCCCACCCTATCAGAGTTGAAGTACCCTAGTGAAAAGATTTTATAGAATCATATAATATGCTGAGTTGGAAGGGACCCATCAGGATGATCAAGTCCAACTCCTGGACCTACAGAGAATCACACCAACTCCACATGTGCCTACCAGTGTTGTCCAAATGCATCTGGACTCTGTCAGGCTTGGTGTTGTAAGCACTTCCCTGGGGAGCCTGTTCTAGTTCTCAACCACCCTCTGGGTGAAAAACTTTTTCCTAGTATTTAACCTAAACCTCCCCCAGCTGAGCTTCATACCTTTTCCTTGAGTCCAGTCACTGGCCACAAGAGTGAAGAAGTCGGTACTTGCCTCTCTACTTCCCCTCATAAGGATGTTGAAGACCACAATGAGGTCTGCTCTCAGTCTCCTCTTCTCTTTTATAACATCCTATGCCTTCCTACTCAAACTTGTAATGCCTGCTGCTCCCATAAGGTTTGTTTCCAAGTGTATTAAGCATTTACAGGGAACTTGAGTAAAGAGGATGCTAGTGCTACAGCTGGAACCCATTAAATATCTTGAGGAAGGAAGTTGTGAGGAAAGTACAGGCATTAGTTCTCTGAAAACTGCAAAGCAGTGTGACATTCACCAGGAGAGTTTCTCCAGTTGTGCTAAATGCAGGAGGAGGCCAAACCAGAACTGAGGTATTTGAAACAAATGTGGGTGGGAATGAAGCCCTAATTAATTTCTCTAGGGAGTAAAGATGAGATTGACCATGTTTTGTCTATTTCTTCTAAGCTGGTTCCAATTTTGTTTTGTTTTCCAGTTTCTGTATTTTTCCATTTCCATATTCTAAAAAAAAAGACAGGCTGTCAAACAAAGAAGGGAAAAAAATACACTTTTTTTACCTTCTTCTTCAAATTCCTGTTATTAGAATTGTAAATCCTGGAGGTCTATTCACTCAGAAGGAGGGATCAGCAGGTGTTTTATGTATCAAATCTGCAAAGCTTTTGTTTGATTTTCAATAGAAAAAAAAAGTAATTTAGTGTAAAGCACAAAGTTAACCAGTAAGAGATGAAAAATAGCCCAATTAATCCTCCAATGCTGCAGTTCTGTATTCAGTGGGTGAATAATCAAATCCTTCAAATTTTACTCTAGAATTTACTCTGCAATTTATACTAGTCTGTAAACTCCAGGTCACTGTCCTCTCCCATTTCCTTAAGTTTATGATAGCATGGTTATAATGTTATGACTATGTCAAAATAAAATTTTAAGTCACATGGATCATACGAATACAATTTATGAATCATATTTGTGGGGGAGCATACTTAGACCAGTTTTCTTGTTGATTGTATGAAGCAGGCCAGTCCCATCTAGAAAACTTGATATCTATAATTTCCACTTCCTCACATGTTTATGCATGTTTCTATGTGTTTTAACCAATTTATATTCATATCCAGTAGTCTCAATGTTCCTGTTCACTGTAGCTTTAAATTCAAGTGCATTTGTTAAGTTCAGTTCCATTTACTGCCAGTTCACCTTGGTGTTACTGGGAAGAGAATCATGCTCCCAGTTTTTATGATTTGGTATCTTTTCAAATAGATGTGAAACTAAATACGGCTCTGAGCAATTTGACATAATTTATGCCAGATATTATATTTTTTCTTTATTTTCCATCTATTACAAATGTACATGACTTATTGGAGATGTTGGTTATTGTGGAGAAAAAAACCCCTCATAAATTCCAATGAGTAACAAACTATTTTAAGTGTCTGTATATTTGAGTACCTCATAAATATGCCTGATTTCAGCCCTAGATTTACTATATTTTTAATTTTCCAACAGATTGGCCACAGTTTTAAGGGTTTCATCTGAAGCCGTCTGGTCTATTTAAAGGGCACAATGTGCTTAACTATTCAAAAGGTTCTTGATTCCATGAATGCACTTTGCTAGTAATGGGATAGTCATTTTCCAGGCCAGTAAAAAGCTATTACTCACTGAAACACAAACAGATTGTGAGAGGGAACGCTCATGCTGATGGCTGGCAGCCTGACAAAGGGAAGTGGGAAATATGGCCCTTTCCTGAATTAAGTTGCATTGAATCTATCTGTTCCAAACATTTGACTCCTTTCTTCTCATGATACTTATGACAATAATAGGATAACAGATTTATGTCATGAAGGCACTGACCTTTGTCAGAAGGAACATTTTGACAGGAAAAGATATGATATGCTGCTCTGCTCTATAATTTTGACAATGACTGACAGTATGGCTGTATATCGACCTGGCAAAGCTTATGCTTATGTTTTTATATTGTCATCCTTGGATTAACTCCTGGGTTTTTTTATCATCTTTGATCACATAAAACTTTTCTAATGAAATTCCTGGATGGAGACAAACCACGCTTTTGGGAAGCCTTGATTCACCCCTCACCCCTAGAAGTGACTTGTGTTTTAGGGAAAGATGGATTATAGGTGAAGTGACAGGTAAACCTATTAAACACTGACGCTGCTTCTGTTTTTTTTCACTTCATGGTGAGATTACATTCACTTTAAGAAAGTCTAGTTTATATTTCCTGCTTTGTTGTTGAAAGTTTTATATCAATGATGGGCATTTGAGTCTGCTTATTTTTCCATGGAAGGATTAGATTTGATGAAACGTAAATTTTAGCTTTGAGAAAAGAGGTATTATGGCATGGAATTTGAATATTTAGGATATAATCAATACATGGGTGCAATTATTTTTCTTTGCCTTCAAGGTTGGTGGATAGAGACACTTCATGATCATAGCAGCAAAGAAAAAGCCTTATATGCAGATAGTTAGACAAGATAAAAAGGAAAGAGGCACAGAAAAAGCCTTTTGTTCAAAGATAGGGTGTAAATGTTCAGTATATTTTTTTGAATTAGAAATTATAGCTTGCAAGGTCCTCTTCAGTAGCCAAAGTGAACTGTTCATACTGCCTGTTTTTCTGGTGTGAGTAATGACTTCTTATTTGGGGGGATTGCAGTACAACAATGTTGTATGGCATGAAGTGTTCAACTCCTGTATTTTTTTTAGAGTAGCATGAAGAGCGTCTTCAGGGTTGTGCAGTACAACAAAATTGAGTCTCTGCCCTTGAGGATTGTATCTTACAAACTTTTACAAATGAGAAATTTTATTCACTTGCAGTTTATTTCTGTACCCAGAGAAGTCACTGGTGAAATTCTCAGTACCTCCGGCAGAGCAGGATCAAGACCAGGAATATTAGCATTGACTTTTGTGGGAGCTCTCAGAGAACAAATCAAACTGGAATACAATCAAAGCAATAAAAACCTGTTTTTCATCTTTCACCTTCCATGATTTGGTTATAAAATTGTCTAGATGTGGCATCACTTTTCATTCAGCTCTTTGAGTGACATATAATAAGGTGTCATTGTTCATTATTACACTTTGACAAATGTTGTGTTACTATTGATCTTAAGAGTGACTATACAAAACATCCCCACTCTGGAAGCATAGCACAAGTATAGTGAGAATCCAAATGAATTATACATGAAACATGAGAAAAGAAGCAAATGTTAACTAATCTCAAAATGGGTCAAATTCATGACAATTTAGTTAGTGACAAATTAAGTCATTTTTCTACAATATTAACCAACTGTGTCCCTTTTGATTTGTGTCCCTACTGATTTGCAAAACAGAAAAGGTCATTTTCCAGGCAGATGGGAAATTTCCCTTGCAGAGGGGAATTCAGCTTCTTCATGCCAGACATAATGAGAACCAATAAATTAGGAAAAGCTGCTGTTTACCTAACATGAAATATTGATGGCCAAGCCCATGAGACTGCTAATGTCTACATTCATCATTTTTTTTAAGTCTTTAAATTTATAGCACAGTAGCACAAGTTGTGATAGATCTATATATCACAGATAAAGTAACATTAGGAAAGGTACCAACCACAGAATGCAAATATAAGGCATTTGAATAATTTCAGTTTCTTCCACACAAATTTCACTTTTATCAGCTAAAATAAACTTGGATGTAAAGCAGTACCAAGCACAAACTGTATGACTTGAAATATTGATTAGATCTTTTTACTTTTATGTTACCAGTGACTAGGAGCTGGTACGCAAGATGTGTGACATGATCTGGTGGTCTTTATCCATTTCCCAGATTGTGACACCATATGTCTCCTTCTTATGGCAGTGTAATCCAGGCACCAGGATTGGAACAAACATTTCAAGACAGAAAGGTACCATACGACTGGAAAAAAAAAGTTTAATAGCTAAGTTTGGAGAACAAAAGTGATCTATGTAACTAAATGCCTTTAACTCCAAATTTTGAAGACTATATTATGAAGAGTAGAATATTTAAAGGAACATAAACAAGTGGATAATAAGTTAAAATACAATACTTGTTTACCACCAGAACATTACATGCCAATAATCTGGTAATTCGGACAAATAAGACGGTCTGTAAGAAGATGTAAACCCCTCTCAAGGGCCTGTCAACACACGCAGGAGAAATCAGAAAGAAGGTTTTTCTGAAGGTTTGTACACAACTGCAGAACTACGGAGTTACTGTCAGGACAGCTTGTAAAACCAGAGTGTGGTGATGGAGTCTGGCTATGGGTGGATATAAAGATGGATGCACATGTGTGTCCTGGTTTTAGCTGGGGTAGAGCTAATTTCTTCTCAGTAGCGGTTACAGTGCTGTGTTTTGGATTTGGAATCAGAATGGTGTTGAAAATACACCGATATTTTGGGGTTTGCTAAGTCATGTTTATCCTAAGTCAAAGACTTTTTTATTTTTCTTTTCTTTCCTTGTCTCATGCCCTGCCAATTGGAGGGAGCATAACTGGGATGGGTGATCCGAGCTGACCACGGGGATATTCCACGCCATAGAATGTCATGCCCTGTATATAAGCTGGGAGGATTCAGAAGGGGGGGTCTGGCATCAGTCAGTGGATGGTGAGCAATTGCATTGTGCAACGCTCGTTTTTTTCCTTTTTATTATCATTATTTACCATTATTATTGTATTTTACTTTTTTTCAATTATTAAACTGTCTTAACATACAAGTTTTACTTTGATTCTCCTCCCTATCCACTGGGCAGAGGGGAGAGTGAGGGGTTTGAGCAATGGCTGCGTGGTGCTTAATTTCCATCTGGACTCAAACGACGACAGTGTGTAACACATGGATGGACAGCATGTGTATAGATAATACATATGGAATTCTGCAAAGGAACAGGCCTTGTGAGTCAGGATTAGTTGTGAGTTCACAGGAGAAAGAGAAGTTGTGTCATGCATCTGCTACTCAGTCTGATAAAAAAGAGACAATGAATGAAGACTCCTTGAAATCTTCTGATCACTGGTCTTGGTCCTCATGGAAGACATTAACCATATTTCCTAGAAGGGTCACACAACAATTCAGAAATTTCCATTTTGTTTTGAAACAGCTGCTGGTGGTTGAATGGAGTAGGTTTTATTGTACACAACTGCACGCGGCTGCTATGGGGAAATAAATGGGATCTGGATCTGCTACCCATGAACATAATACCAATTTAGGGATGCAATGTAACAAATGCTATACTATTCAGGGTTGTGATAGTTGGGTGCACTGACCTTGAGATCACAGGACTTAAAATCCTAAGAGAATTAGAAATGAGTAGCAAAATAAAGACATTCAGGACTTCAGGAGATCAAACTATGGTTTCTCAGAGAACTGTTAGGCATAATCCCATGGGATACTGCCTCAAAACACTGATCTCATCAGGTTCAACAAGACCAACTGTAACGTCCTGCACTTGGTTCAGGACAAATGAACTGAGAAGAGCCCTGCCAAGAAGGACGTGGGAGTACTGGAGGAATAAAAACTTTCTTCAGCTGAGGAAATTGGTGATTCTCCCCAGCTCAATTATCACAAGACCAAATCCAGGGTGTTATATATAGTTTAGCATTCCCCAGTATGAGAATGAAAAACTGAGGAAAGCCCAGCAGAAGCCACCAAGAAGGTTAATGGTTGGAGCACATGGCATACAAGGAGTGACTGGGAGAGCTGAAAGTGTTTAGCTGGGGAAAAGAAAAGCTGTCTTCAACTACGAAGAAAATAATGACAGAGGACATAGACAGGCTCACCCCTGAGGTCCACATTAAGAATACAAGAGGCAAAAAGGGAAATTCAGTTTGGATATTAGTATGATAGCTTTTGTGATGATTGTAATTAAGCACTGGAACAGAAAAAAAGGCAAAAAACTGTTGAGAAGACAATTTGCAAGATTGAATCTAGTGTAATATGACAGGAAACAAACTGTATTGATCTAAACCTTTGGCTCCTGATACAGCTGCTTTGCACTGATCCGATATCTTAATGCTGAGTTAGTAAAACTCCTGTGAATTCTCCTTCTATGAGGAAAATCCTAGCTGGCAGAGAAAGCAAGTATAGCTGGCTTTGCTCCAGGGTACTGAGGAGAAGATCATTTCCAGGGCAGGGATGGGAAGCTAAAATAGCTCATTATAATGGATACTCATTTTGACAGTAATGAAGAAGACTGTCACCTCTCCATACAAGTACCTAAATATGTTGAGTAATGAGACTACCAAAAATAGATGTGCATTTCATAGGGTTTAGGGCAAAAGTTTCACTTAAAACAAAATTATAACAACAAAAAAAAGCTCAGAATGATCACTGATTTTTGGGCATATTTAAATTTATCAAAATAAATTGATACCATAAAATATGTTAGGGGAAAAAATATATACTTATATGAATTATTTGTCTCTGAGATTTTCATCATTTTACATAGCAGTAATTGAAAAGTAATGTTGAATTCTGATTTTTCTTATAACTATATAAATCCAAAGTGGCATAATTATTTAAGTATTTGTTCTGAACATTTACATAGTTTTCTGAGAGCAGAATTTAGTTCATACATTCCCAATCTTCAATCATTTTTTTGAAGGTTGAGGGATGACTGACAGCAGCACAGAAAGTAATAATATAATCAACATTTTAAAACACATTCTTTTTGAAACTACAGTCTACTAACCATTTAGGATCACATTTCATAAAGCATACGAAAGGACTTATTTGCTGAGACTAACAGAAAAATGTTAAAACTCTATTAGCCATATATTTGTATTTTCTTAAGATACGCTGCTAAATTCTAGACAAACTTGTCCTGCTACTAAATTTTATTTATGAATAATGTCAGGCTATAAAACACTGCATGATTTTCAGTACAGCCTGGACACCAAAAAGCCTTCCTCTGTCATTCACATGTGGTCTAGTTCTGTACTCCAGATGAAACTCCAGACAGGAAGATTTATGTGATGTGTACAGAGTGCATTAATCCACTGCACTACAAAGTCCATTAATTTTGAATACTGTTATCAATTGCACTACATGGTGATAACTACATCATTACCCTTATAAAAATGCCTTTACTGATATCAAGGGCCTCATTTTTACCTCTGGATACTTTGTGCAATTTTGTACATGCACGTGGATGGGCAAAAATCTCAAACATATATGTGTATGTTAAATATTTGCATTTATATTTATTACATCTTTAGTATCATTATATCAGGATGCCCATGTAATTAAATTAGATACCCATCATACTTTTATTTGTTTATTTTCATTGTTAGTCTTTTGAAATTACATTAGCCATAGATAGAGAATAATGAAATTAAAGGCCAACAATAGAATGTAAACCAATTTGTTCCTTCTCATTTTGTACATTTAAAAGGATCAGACTAAGGATCTAAGGAGAAATTTTTGTTTGGATGATCCATGCAGCTCCATGAGTCAAGATTTTCTTTTCAGTTTTAGGAGAGAGACTCACATTGTTTAGATTCAGATACTTATAGCATCTACCTTAAATGAAGATGGAAGTACATGATTCTTAATAAAGGTGAAGCATGTTAGCATGTAAATCAGTTAACTGAACACTCTCAGACAGATCTCAAAAGGTTGATGAGAGGGACTAACTGAAAACCCATGAAGTTCAACAGTAAACAATACAATTCTGCTAAATATAAGGATTTTTTTCTTTTTTTTTTTCTTTTTTTTTTTCCTAATTACACCTGCTTTGAGCAGGTGGTTAGACTATAGGCCTTCTGGAAGTCCCTTCCAAACTAAATTATTCTGTGATTCTGTGAATTTAAAAAGAGATTTTATTGTCATCTTCATAAAATGGATGCTTATAAGAACTCTTTTGGATGTGCAGAGTGATAGGATAAGACACAAGTTGGAACACAGGGAATTCAAGATAAATATAAGGAAAAAAACCTCTTCATCAGGAGATCAGTCAAACATTTAAAAAAGGGGACAAGAGGAATTATGAAATTTCCAGATTTGAAGATATTCAGAACACGGCTGAAAAAAGTCTGAGCAATCTGAGACAATTTTGAGTTTAGCCTTGCTATTTGTGGTACTCTGGACTCTAACAACTCCAAGTTCATTTGCAGCCAAAATAATTGAATGATTCTAAACATATAAAATTCCTTTAATTTTCTTCCAATTTTAAAGGCTTCCACAGAAAGTTCCCTCCAGGAATTCTGCAATTTTTTTTTTTTTAATAGAAATACAAACATCTACTTGCATATACACCCCAGAACAAAATTTCTCCTTTCCACACATAGTCCCACACATGTTCAGTGCATTATTTTACAGCAATTTATGGCTCAGGTTTGCATTTGCAAAGATACAAATCCTCCTGGAAGTGTGGCTATGTATATGATCAAATCCACACAATGCATAAGCAGTAATTAGCCATAGATTTCTGTTTCACTTGTAAATGGGAAAGAATTGATAGAAGTGGACATAATCAGTGATTATATGACCTTATCTAATTTTTGCTTTGTCTTTGATTATCTCCAAGAGATGCTTATGTCATGTTAACTAAAAAAAATTCCTCACCCTTCTCTTCTTTCTGGGCTTGACTTCTTCCCCCATCCTTGCACAGTGGAAATGGGAATAGGGGCTGCAACCAATTCACTACACTCTCTGCCACTTCTTCCTCTTCAGGGGGAGGACTTCTCATGCTCTTTCTTTACTCCAGCATGGGGTCCCTCCCATAGGAGGCATTCCTCCCTGAACTTCTCCAATATGCGTCCTTCTAACATGTTGCAGTTCTTCCAGCTCCAGTGTGTGTCCCTTGCAGTACTTCAGCTGAGTCCTTCTTGGAACTGGTTGGCATTGATCTCTTGGATACAGGGGAAACTTCTAGCTGCTTCTCACAGAAGCCACCCCTGCATCCCCCCACTAACAAAACCTTGCCACAAAATCCCAGTGCATGTGGAATGACATCTTGATCAGGCTTACAGATTATACTGCTGGAAATGGTGAATTGTGCCAGAGATCAAATAGATTTTTGCCTTTTCACAAAAAAGGTTTAATCTTTCATCATAAGGCCTCAAAATTGTCTCTCAAAAAGGGAAATACTAGCAGCAATAGTATATAAAAGGACACTATTAAAGAAATAAGGTAGAGGAACTCTATTCAGTTTGGTTTTCATCAACCACTGTTCGCTCGCCACGCTCTGTTATTAAATTGACAAAAATCTCACTGAATTGATTCACTATAAAGTGTGCCGTTTATGGATTACATTATTCCCCTCAAAGGATATTACTTTTATATCACTGTCCCTCATCCTCCAGCTTTGGTTCTCAGTAGACTGCATACCATCGTGAATGTTTTTACCCAAGCAAAATTATAACAGGAGGAAACATCTCTTTTATAGTACCTTCAAGATATTTGTATAAAATTATATTTGGAACATCAGAAAAGCTAAGGATAGATTAAAGCAGATATTTGTCCTCACTACAGGACTTTTCTTAGTTAGATCTTTTTTTTTTTCCTTGAGACCTTCTCTACTGTATTTTAAGTAATATTCCATCAAATCTATTGCACAATTCCTTGCATTCACTAGGTCCTCCACCACAAAAAATACTAGAATATGGTGGAAGGAGATGTAAAATGTGACCTGCAACAATAGCCATTTCAGTTTCTGTTCTTTTATCAACACAGGTTTTAACTGCAATATCCTTCCCACGTTTCCTTTTAGATATTTGAATTCTTTTTGCAAAAATGAAATCTGCAGGGGTTTTTTTTTCTCTCTTCTGTACTTAAACTTTGCTTTGACCTCTTTGGTATGTTTAAAGTGAATGAAGTAGTGTAAAAAAAAGGTACTTATTTGGATTATGTGGATCACGCCTGAAGGGGCTTTTTTCATATTACTTCTACTAGTAATGCAAATTTTCATATCAAGTTTACTTTAATTTACAGCAGTAGGAACTTAAAACAATGCCCATGACTTCATTGAATTTATCCTGGACTTTCACTGAGTAGAGGCACTGACACTTGGAGATCATTGAGGTTGGTCTGGATTTACCTCAGTAAAATATCAAAGAATGAATCTGACACTTTTTTAGAGGAGTATGAAAGGGGAATTTTGCAGAGGACAATACAAGGGCCAATTTAATTAACATCAACATCATCACTGAGCAACTGATGGCTTAGCTTTTATTTGCTGAGAACATTTTCTGTACAAGGTGGATGGTTCCTTGAAAGTGAGAAGAAAGTGCAAAATCCCATTTGCAAACAGTAACAGTCCATTGTCATATCTCTGACACATTTCTGTTAAAGTATTAAATACAGCTCAGCCCTTAATGACTTTCAACAAAGAACTGCCAATTCAAATGTCCATCTTTTTTTTTTTTTTTCTGAGCTATCTCCTGTGGCATGAAGTATTACTTATCATATAGAAACTTGAACAGTCATTAAAACCCTATGAGAAACAAAAAATGAAATGACGCAAGTATACCTGTTTATTATGTACATTTACATGTGGCATTGACTTCCAAAACCACCCAGTCTTGGGGGCAGAAATAAATCTTGTTCATTTAATGACTAAACAATAAAAAAATATATCCTGTTCATTTATATTAGTGTAACATCTAATAAAACACCATCCAAGCCAGAACTTGGAGGGAGATATTTATATTCATATTATTCACAGTGAATTGCTCTTTATATTAATTACATAAGAGCAATGATATTGAATCCCTTGCTCTTTAGAGCCTGATGTACCCTGTAGTTTAACTCATCTTCCTTTTGCTTTCACAATGTATCAGGAAAAATATGATAGCTGTAATACAGAACAGGACATGTACAAGCTCAAATGATCCGAAGTACCCCTAGAAATATGTATTGAGTCACAACTAACGATGCTGTGTTCAAGGCTAGGAGACTGACAATAGATGAAAAAAGTCACTACATAATGGAAACAAATCTAAATGTTGATGAGGCAAGGGAAATTAAGGAACTGACACAGGAAAGCCCTTGATAGCTACATTCTGCCTTAATCAGCTTGCTGTTTAATCTTTCTAGCTAGTCTCATTTATGGTTTCTTCAAAGCCAGGGAGACAGTTCCATTTTCCTGGAATCAACGCTATTTTCTATCAATGTAAGTTTGCTACTGCTCTTGACTTACAGTAGATGCTGTAGCATAAGTCAAACATAGTTAAAAACAAAACAAAAAAACCACCCAAAACAATGTTCAGTCTTTACTCAGTCAAGAAGCTGTATTTTTGACAGTTCTTGAATAACAAGAAATTGGGAATAAGAGAATGAAACATTTAGAAAAAAGCTATTGGGAATATGGAGAATTTAGAGCTTTTAAATCAAATTGAGAAAAATTTTGGAGGTGGAAATAAAGAAATAAGGGATAAGAATTTTCAGAAAACACTTAAATTAAAGAAGCAATTTGTCTACTTTTTACAGCACAGATGAAAAAGGAGGTTTCTATTACTTTTTTTAAACTTTGTCAAAAAAGTTCTGCCCCCATGAGGAATCCTTTAAACGAAAGACAAATGCAGTCCAACTAAAATGGGTGAAACAGCACCATGTGGAAAGAGCCAGTCTAAATTTTACACACTGATGATCAATTTACCATTTAACCAAGATATAGAAATTTCCAGGAAAAAATTCCCTACACTGTGAAACTGAAACAGTTGTTTGGTTTTGGCTTTTTTATATCTGAGAAATAGAAACCCTAACTTCTGTTATTTTTTCTCTAGAAGTGTCAAAAATAATATCATTCTGTAGAAAACCAGCCATGGACACCAAGTTATAAAATTTGTTTTGTTGAAAGCCTTAGAAATATTTGTGGTGAGTTAATTGCTCCTTTTTGTAGAATGACCCTATAAAATGTTGCAAAATAAAGATAACTTCGAAAGTTTCCCCTGTGGAGTTCAATATGAGAGGACAAAGATTCAAGAACTTTGCAAAGACCATGATCTTTTCCTGTTTCCATGGTGATACAGTTCCAGAAAAATACACCTATTCAAACTAGTGGATCCTGCTGCATTATATTTGTAAGCAGATTTAACTCTGCTGGTTATACACTGGACTGAAGATGAATTTCCTGAGCCCTGTTCAAACTGTTTCCATTCCTCTCCATTTACATATCACGAGATAAGAGGGTTCACAATGTAGAAAGGGCATGAAGTGAGCATGAAGATTCATGAAGTCTTACATTTTGAAGATTACAAGCAGATATACAATTTCCAAAATTGTCCCACAATCCTTACATATTGACCATAAAAGAGGTTTTCTGGATAAAAAAGACTCAAAGTTGTTACTACCCATTGATTAGACATAATCAGCTACCTATGTTCCTGTATTAAATATCACAGTTTACTGAGGACATGAATTGTGATGATTTGACTTTGAGTTTTCTCTCTTATGTATGCACTTACAGTAGTAAGGAAGATGAACCTTTTAAATGAAGATAACACCTGTCATCCTACTAAGCATACATGTGGAAAAATTAGACAAGCTACTAGACATCCATTTCCCTCCTTTAAACATCAAACTTCGAAGTTAAGGTTTAAAAAATGTTCAGTGTATTTATGTTAGGCCATCTTTGTAATCTGGGAGTATGTTAGTATGGTCATAGGATAATTATTTCTCATGAGAAATAGGAAGACAGATAGTCATTGTCTGTGGTCACTGTAGGGGAAGGAGAATATAATGTGCAAAAAGATCAATCTCTACTCATTGTTTCTGGTCCTGAACAGAATTATGAATTTTCCAGGCTCTTCATTTCAGAGTGTTTTTTAAGTCTTCATTGAGAATCAGGAGAGAGGGAGTGATTATTCTGTAAGAAATGTTCCCTTATTGTCACTGGGATGTTTCTGCTCCTAACTGATTGCATGAGTTCATCCTGCTGTGTAGTTGTTGCTTGGCTTATCCCATGTTGATACCATGAGGACATGCTACCCAGGATCAAATGTGTTACATCCTGCAACTTGCAGATGAGAGATACATGAATGTCGATGCTTCTATTTTGGTGTTATTTACTGTGGCAGTGGTGGAGATCTGTTGGTGTTAAGCTCTATGTTACATAAACTATAAACAAATTGTTTCCTCATTTTTTCCGAGGAATAAACTACTTTATTAACTTTCCTTAGTAACATCCATCCTCCACTGGCCTACTTGTCCTTCGAGGTAGACCAATTGACACACATGTAATTAAATAATTACTAATGGTCCCTAGATTGACTTTAGGCTTGAAGTTTCTTGCTGCTATTTCAGATACCAAAAAGGACTCATGTGCTTGACAACTGAGCTAATATTTCCCTTCTAGTAACTGGTCTAAGAAAAGACCTCTATCTGCTCTACCTATAAACCTCCATTACAAATATCCTTGAACTTGCATCCAGAGGAGAGCAACAAGGCTGGTAAAAGGGCTGAAAGGAATGTCCTGGGAGGAGTAGATGAGGACTTTAGTTTTGCCTAGTTTGGAGAAAAGGCAGCTGCAGGATGACCTCATTGCTCCCTGCAGCTTCCTGAGGAAGGGAATAGAAAGGTACTGATCTCCCTGGTATACAGTAATAGGACATGTGGCAACAATTCAAAACCACATCAAGGAGGGTTTGGTCTGGACATTAGGAAGCATTTCTTTATTTAAGAGGTACTCAAACACAGGAACAGGCTTTCTAGAGAGGTGGTCAGTGTCCCAGTTATGGCAATGTTTAGAAGGCACTTGGACAAGGCACTTAATAACACATTTTAACTTGGTCAGCCCTGAAGTGGTCAAACAGTTAGACTGGATCGTTGTACGTCCCTTCCAAAAGAATAGTCATATTCCTTCTATTCTATTCTACTCTATGATGTAACTATCATAGTGGTTACTAAATGTATTTAGGCAGCATTCTGCAGATTTCCAACATCTTATTCCTGTCTTAGCCTTTTACAGAAGTTTATATTCTTGTTTGCCTACACCTTTTTCCTCTACTCTCCCCTAAAGACACCAGGAAGTTTGTATATATTCCCCAACTTCCAAACACTTAGCAGTGTTACTAAAAAGAGTTCAGTAACTAAGTTAATTTCCATAAACTATATGTGCTTCACTAGTAGAGAAAATTCTTTGCTTTTGCTTATATTTCTGATATTTTCTCTCTCCTTATTCAGAAACCTTGCAGCAAGTTCCATACCATTACTTTTAAAAAAGACCCTATGTCAATGTGTTTCACTCCTGCTTTTCCTGTGCAATCCATATAATACAGCAGGACATTAATTTCCAGCTTCTCAGCTATGCTTAAAAAATTAGATTCTTGCAAAAATATGCTTTAAATTATTTTGAATCTTTAAAATATATCAGAGATTTTCAATTTGCTTTTTTCTCTTGGCTGTCAGAGCTGCTTTCAGACCAATATTTGTAAGTAAAATTTGATCTGATGTAACCATTTCCAAATATCATTTCACTTAATAATATATATTTTTTGGGAGCTGGATTAAGACACTTGTAATTCCTACTCCCAGACTAATATAAACTGAGTAACATTCCACAGATTTTAGGGCTCAAAGATAGCATAAAATCTTTAGTGACATATTTTTAAATACTGTTTAATTAATTGAACTTTTCAACTGTAGATTGAGGAAAAATACTAAGATAGCAGAAAAGCAGTCTAGTTTAAAGGTCTCAAACTATGCCATTGAGAAAAACAGAGAACTGAGCCACTGATGTGAATTTTGTTAAATTTACTCTATTATGTGTTAGCTATTTAAAGCATAAGTGTTTATGATCTTTAATAGGATAGCTATTTTATTTTTCACATTAAAAATCAACGATACAGTTTCAAAAGAATAGAAAGACATTAAGAAATGCTATGTTACTACTATAGAATCTGATGAAAAATTTAAAAAAATACAGATTTTTGCTAATCTAATTTGTTTGCTTTAGCCAACAGAGTTCAAAAAACCTTTTAAAACTCCACAATCACAGCAACAAGTGTGTTATTCTGCTGCACTGATCTCACAAGTTTATATGCCAGTTTCAGAATGAGAATGCCTTTCCTGGAAATCCAGTTGTGACTTCTCTAAAATTTGAGTTGGGACATCTCCTTTCCAGGAATCTCAATCTGACACATAAAATAGGTCGGGTGGATTTTATCCTGACAGTGTTGCTTTCCCTTCAAAACATCCAGAGGAGCCCAGGGTGATCATCCGGGACAGGACACATAGGACCCTTGAAATGTAGATTAGTGAATTGGAGGGGATTAATTTCCATAAACTACTTGCTGAGGACAAGTTAGTGTCTGCTTTTCAGAAGAGACAATTAATTGTTGATACCTCGTCTTCTCGGTACTTAATTTTAAAAATCAACCCAACTCTACTCTCTGAGGTAATCATTCCACTCACTAGGTATATTGGGTGCCACAAAACTGCTGTTACTTTGAGCAATGCCTTATAGAAGCATGGTATCAGATGCTGGTGCCACCTTCTTCATGCAGAAGAGATGAGAACTTTTTAAGGATTTTCAATATTTGGAAAGTGCAAACATCTAAGGGAAAAAGCACATTTGTCAGAGTGAGGAAATACATTCAGCTAGAATGAGCAGAGATCTAGAGTTGATTCTCTATTATGTGTCACACAAATTTTTCAACTTGCAGTTTATTGTGCCCAAGAGTACCTTAAAAAGTGAAATTTTAGCAAATAAGAAAAGTTGTATTTAAAAAACCTGTTAAGCTTTGAAAAGCATTTTTGCTTGTCAGTCAACAATTATATTAATTTTAACACTGCAGCCTTTTCAAAAAATCACTATTGCTTTAGCAAATAGAGGGTCAGGTTCTGTAATGTTAGTGACTGACTTTGAACCTATCTAAAAGGCTTTAAAATGCCATTATTTCAGTGCAATGTCATTAGAAATTTGCACAGAAGGAAACTGGTTTAAGGTGAGTTTGTCATTTGTATTCAGTGTAAAAGACAGTTACAGTACAGTCAGCGATACTTTCATTTTGACAGGTCTCTTTCCTCATTTCTCATAGGCTACTTTTGAAAACCCTACAGATATTTTAATCCAAGTCAATGACACATTTTAGTACCTGAATAGTGAGATCAAAGACTGTCTGATAGAGAAATTTTAGCTAAGTGCAACCTGCTTATATGTAAAAGGAGACATTGGAATTCAGTGCTCTACCCTAGTTAAGCAAGATACAAGCAACTCACTCCCTCCTCACTCCCTCTCTCTGGAATGGACAGACAACCCATTGAGACTCAAGTCCTTCTGAAAGCAGCTAAGAAGTTTCTGAATTAAAATCTCTATCTCCCCTTTATTTAATTATTGATAATTAACAGAGCTGCGTTACCCGGGGAGAGGTAGTGTTGTGTCATTTCTATACCAAATTCCAAATCTTGTAGCATTGTTCCTTTCAGTAGTACATTGAAGATGTGGATAGTACAGCCAGCAGTCCTTTCTCATGTAAAAACAATCAAATGTTTGAACAGTAATTCAGGCAGAAATATTTTTTCTCTTCTTTTGAACTGGTTTAGTTAAGTCAGATAATTATGCTTTAGTTTTATAATTAGTAGATGTGTAAGAGTTTGTGTTATCAGTTATGGATCATAAGAAGTAATGCTGTTCTTCATATACATAAGTCCAACTGATTCAACTGTGAATATGCATGATGATGGAAAAGATTATTTAAATGAGTCTAGATGAGTTTTGGGTCTCTTCAGGGATGGAAATGCTATTTTTTACATTGGTCATGGATTGGATGTGCTAGGTGGGCCATACACTACTATTTCTATGTGCTACTACACAGTCTTTGGGGTTATCTCAATGGTTTGCAGACAGGAAGGAGAAGGAAGGCTCATGGTAGCTATCTCTGAACAAGCACTGAAGAACTGATGAAAACTGGTAGCAGACGAAGCTGTTTTGAACTCTACTTAGTCTGTAGTACTCCAGCATAATTGGCATTATTGGGAATGATACAGTTCTTAGAAAAAGCCAAACAAATAATAAAAGTTTTGAGGTGCAATGAAGAGTAAATGAAAGATAGAGTGGTCAAGGAGACCTGAGTACAAGTGAGTTCCAAAGGACTGTAAGAATTTAGCAAATGAATACATTTGTCCACTCTTTTGAAATATGTTTTTTTTAAGCTATAATTTAATTATTGAATACAAAGAAGAAAAGAAGTTATTAGCA
This sequence comes from Lepidothrix coronata, assembly GCF_001604755.1. Taxonomy (NCBI): domain Eukaryota; kingdom Metazoa; phylum Chordata; class Aves; order Passeriformes; family Pipridae; genus Lepidothrix; species Lepidothrix coronata. Next base: position 802,490 of record NW_016690341.1, on the reverse strand, counting down.
AGGGGTAGTTGATCAATATATACTATCCTTCATCTTTCCTGAAAGGAAAAGACTGCAAATACCCCAATTGCCTCAGGCATAGGAAAGGTGCTGATATGGATGGCAGCACAGGTTATATGGGAGAGAACAGAGAGGATTCTGACCTAGAACAACACTTAAGCATGCAAACTACTGCAAATCCATTAAAATTGGTGTGAATCATTAATGTGCCTGATTTTTGTTGTGCTTAAATATATGCTTTGCAATAAGTTGGTTCTCCCAGGCAGTGAACTCTGAAATATCTGACAGGTCCTACAAAAATGCAGTGGTCCATTCACTGGGGATTGATCTCTCTTTACAAAGTCACTATATTCTGTAAATTGGGGATAACAGTATTGCCCACTTTCCATCCTTTATCTGAAATCAAAGTTTCTCAGGTCAGTAGTAGTACTCAAGCACTTAACCTCTGCATAACACCAAACAGAATGGGAGCTGTTTCTGTAGGGGGATTATCAATGTTTAATGATAATTAAAATATCTCCAAGCAGACATTACCAAAAAACCCTCACTGTAGCTCTAGTACACCAATGTTTTATTCTCTTACTGAACTTTCATCCTCTCAAACTTATTGTGTTGTTTTATTTTTAGTGTATGGAGAATTTATAATGTAAAAATGATCTTCACCTTTGCTTTCACGTGGCTTTAATAATAGCTGCTAAACTGCAGATCTAGTGTACGTGGGAATCAATTCTTATATCTTCACAGTAGTGACTACAAAATATGGAACATAAAATCACACAGCTAAATACACAGTAATTACAAATAATTCATCTTCATCTCCAGCCTTCAGAACAAAAGTATTAATTTGGGCTTAAGAAACTGAAGTAGAGCAGTAGCTGAGAGATATCTGAGCCCTTGTATTTTTTAGTCATACTTCCATCAATGTAAACCAGTGAGTAATTTCTGATGGCATAAATAAAACACACTTCCATTGTTAATAGTCCTAGTCTATTTCTAACAAATGAAATATAGAGACAACATTTTAAACTGGCTGAATTTAGTAATTTTGTCTAGTTTGTTTTGAGTACTATCCAGCAAGCATAAATATAAAGGTACATCCTCAAACAGAAACCAAGGACAGACTGAAATATCCTACTAATCTACCTCAGGCAAAAGCCTGTCTGAACAGATGTTTTTTTCTCTATGCCTTCAGGTTTTGCTGCATTACTGGTGGAAATTAGTTCCAGAGGGGAGAGTCTTCTCCTGAGAATTTGTCATCACCAGCCCCTCAGGAGCACAGAAGAAATGAAGCATTTTCACAGAAAACTGGGACCTAAAGCATCCTAGAGAGTAGCATTAGTTTATTGGCTTGCAGTTTGGAGGGAACTCCCTTGAGCTGTAAGAACAGCTTGTGCTGTCCATAGCTAATTCCTCCTTTGCGAGCACAGTGGGAGAAGCTGTTCTGAGCAATGTGCTCCCAATTCTTCTTTATTCCCAGAGTCTTACTCCAGACCAACCAGAATTACCAAAACAGACTGCCAGGAAACTTTCAACACTTCAACAGCTAAGGAATATAAAGATTGGAAATGAGGTTCAAACAAGCTGCATACTGACACAAAGAAAGAGAATAACAAATTTCTGTAAAACAAAAAATATTTTTAGTGTTCTGACTGTAAGTTTTAATAATTGGTGTTGTAAATAGCACCCCCTTGACATAGTCTGTGATCCCATGAGGACTCACAGTGTTGGGTTATCCGCTTAAAGACAAATATAAGTGGAAGGCGTCACCTTTTATGTGCATCTGCCTGACACATTTATATTTAAGCAGAATTCTTTATTTCCTCCTTTTATTTTTTAATGAAATTTTTCATTATAAAAGTATGGTCCTACTGTTCATTTTATATACAAGTTCTTCTGAGAGTGATGTCCTTTTAATTAATGATTTTCACAAAAGGGACTACCATAATCAATTAGGGCTATATAAAAAAGCATTTCAAAGCAAATGCAATCAACAAAACTTTTCAGAAAATCAACTCCTTTTTAGTGAATGGTGTATTGATTTCAAAGCTTCACATGTATATTGTGTCACTTCAAGAAAATGTCTATTCCAAGTGCCTGCCTACTCTTTGTGAACAAGCATCTGAAAAGCTAAATAGTTTGCCAAGGTCTAGTCTAATTTATATACACCACAGATTGTCAACAGCAGTAGGTAGCAATCACCATGGGACCAAAATAAGGCATTTTGAGAGCAAATATAAAATTGAGTGAAGAAGGTGCTTGTGTACAAGATTAAAATGGGTTGTGAATAAACTGGACTGAAAACCAGATGCAGTACTTGGGATTTATTCTGACTTTTACTGGGTCATTATGAGGGTGAAACAGTATTTTCAATCATAGTAGAGTTCACTAGGCATGATATTAAGGAAGGTTATGGAATTTTAAGAGAGAATGGTGTTTTCTTAAGATAATGTGAACTCTGTACTCTCTTTGTCTAATTAAGGGTTTGATATTCTAAGTGATGGCCACAGAAGGTTCTACATTGGCATGTGTCAGGGAGTGTGAGGCTGTCAAGGTGTAGGTGTAATCTAATGTGACATCAGGGACTACCTGGATGATGGTCTTTGTCATGTGGGGTAGTTTTACATAGTCCAGTAAGGAACAGGGAGTTGGACTTGATGATCCTTATGGGTCCCTTCCAACTTGAGATATTCGAAGGTTCTGTGCTTAGGCCAACTGAGCCAGACAGACAATGAGGATGACAGGGCATGACCAGTGGTGCTGTTGCACTTGGCTGAGTACTAGATTTCAAAGCAGCAGAAGTTATTGAGATCAGAAATTTCTCCCTACTGCATGTGGTCAAACCCAGGACTTTTAAAAGTCTTATATAAATAGAAAAAGCACAGACCCCATCTGATGAAGACAAGCACTTGAAATGGAAGAAGACATGATACAAATGTCTTCTGTACCTAAAGGGGGCTTACAAGAAGTCTAAAATGGGACTTTTCACAAGAGCATGTAGAAATAGAACAAGGGGGAATGGCCTTAAGCTGAAGGAGGGCAGATTTAGATAGACTATTAGGGGATGAAATTCTTTGCTATAAGAATGGTGAGGGACTGAAACAGGTTACCCAGAGAAGCAGGGGATGCCTCTTCCCCAGAAGTGTTCAAGGCAAAGCTGGATGGAGCTCTGAGCAAGCTGGTCTAATGAAGGCGTTCCTGCCCATGGAAGTGGGGGATGGAACTAGGTGGTCTTTAGGGTCCCTTCCAACCCAAACCATTCTATGATTCTATAACTACAATCAGATACGTGAAAATGGGGCATATCTCATGTGTCACTTAAGGATTTAGCCATCTAAGATGTCAGCTATGTTGAAGTGGGCTATTTTTCTCTTATCCTGACTCGTTATTTCACTTCTGGATGTAAAGAGTTATCCTAGTCTTTCAGTGCTGGTAGATATTTCTCTGAGACATTTTAAGTCAGTTAAAGCTGAGAAATGGAGCAGGGTAGATGAGGTGCTCCAAAGAAAAACTACCCAGTATCGCAGCTGGAGGATAACCAGCAGAAAGAAAAATGTGCATAATTGACCTTCTTTCTGCATAACAAATCAGGTGGAAGCACTATATTGTGAAGACATTTTTATATCACATTTTGACAGTTAAAAATCAAAAAAGAAGCAGTGAACTCATGTGAACTCTCCTGGTTCTCATTGTAAGGGCCAGAGCTTCAGGCTTAAACCAAGGGTTAGCTTAGAGCCACATTAAAGAATTATCTCATTTTAAAACTGGGAAATAGTGTTGGGTGTTTTTCCAGAACATGCAGTTTTGAAACTGTACCACTCAACTTCCATGGTCTTTTCTTTCTCTCTCTTACCCTCACAATATAGGTTTTATTCTCTTCTCATTTTTTTATCTACTTTAAAGCAAAATGTAACTTTGCTGTCTTGGCAGACTCATTCCTGAGTTATACCCTGGAGTAACAAAGTGAATGACAATCCAATATGAAACATATGATTGTGCAGAGTGAATTCCATATTGGCCTGCTCCCTGCATAACTGCATTGAAGTCAATCTAAGCCCTGTAAACTACTGCAGAATTTTTTGCATGGAAGAAAAAAAGAAAATGAAAGAGCCCATGTCTAGCCTTGTGTTTTATCCTAAGCCAAATGCGTAGACAGCTTGTATTTGCCAGCCTTCTCAGAAAGAGCCTAAAGAGACCTGTTTGCCAACATTTGATTCCCTGGCAGCAAGTTTTTTGTATTTCCATTAATTAGCCAGCTCAGGGTGTTTAATGTTTCGCTGGAATACTCTAGCCAAGGGCAGGCTCTATGGACAGGCATCAGAAAAAAGCCACTGACTGTACAGAAATCCATTGAAGAGTCTCATCTTCATTGCGTGCAGGATTGGAACAGATGCACTTAAGAGAGGAGTCCAGGAACACAGATTTTTATATATGGTTTTATCAGAGTTTAAGAATCCTATAGTGGCATTTGTTTAACTTGCCAAACAGAAGGCAATGGTTTCATCTGTATCAGGCACTCAGGCAGAGCAGCTTGTTAGATACCATAAACAAATATGCTACAATGAAAGCATACTTTAATTTGTTGAAGCGAGGCTAATTTTGTGTCAGAACAGTCTGAAATATCAGCACTTATTTAATGGAGATATAGATGCATAAGCACAAACGTTTTAAGATGCAGGCATCTCCTTCCACACAACAGTAGCCAGATTACTGAACTAGCATCCAATAATACTCTGCTCTTTTTGACATGGAAAATATCATAAAGATCACAAACTGTGGCAAAAACCCAAATATATTTAGGAAAAAAAATCAAATATGCAACTTTATTTATTTATTTATTTATCAGAAACTAAATCTCTCTAGGACAATAAATATTAGTACATTAAAACGCAGAAAAGCATATATACATGGAATAAAAAATTTCAGATATTTACTGCTAAACTGCAAAAATGCCTGCTAATCTTCCTCTGAGATTCAGACATTTAAAAATGACCAAACCAAGCAAGTCTACTAAATCCACTAAATTTCCTCCAAAATGAGGAAAGTTCAGTGGATTTCAGGAAAACTAGATTGCTTTCTGCACTGGAAAAGCACTCCTGTTAACATTAATGATATAACTGGTACCTGAGTAGCAATGGTCCCTTTAGAGGAATAAACAGAGAAAAAGCAAACATCTTGTAAGATTGAGAATATCTTAAAAATAATTGCAGTGAAATGGCAGTTTCTAAAAGATGCATTTAAAACAGTCATAAAAAGAGAAAAAATTATTCTGGCTCAGGTCTTCCCAGTGGTCCTGCGAGAAGAAGGTGCGCTTAGTATTCCATATTTCTGATTCCAAAGGAGAAAAAGGTCTACTTACTTTGTAACAAAATCTACTTACCTCTTTATGCACACTTTTAAATACCTGTCATTTTTTTCTAGTAATAAGATATTCAATCTGAAGCTACTTTTCAATACATCAAAAAAAAAAAAGCAGATCATTGCTTGGCGCTAACTGTTATAATTTGATACAAACTTTGCATTCAAAGTGTTGCAATCTTGATGCTAATTGTTCCAATAATTATTATACTCTCATGAATTTACTGCAGCTGAGGACTGGCTTCCTGCAATATTTTTAGGGGTTTTTTTTAAGAAATTTTACAGGTAAGAGTGAATTTCAACCACAAAAAGTAATCACGTAACTTCCTGAGAACAGTAATTTTCTGAAAAATAGAGACCTTACGTCAAATAGAAGGAGTTAACATTATTTCACCTTATTGTGCACCCGTCTGAGAAGCAGAGGTGAAAAGTAATATACAGAAGCATGCACCATAACAGGTCAGTGGACCAACTAACATTTTGACTTTGACAGTGACCAGTAAAAGTGCTTCAGAAGGGGATCTAAAACATTCATGACACATTTAGTGAAATAACATGTCCACAAAAGGAAATTTCTCCTATTCTTGTCATACTGCTGGTTCGAAAATATGTTTTTGAGGTAAAACAGGTGCATGGAATCAATACAGAACAATTAACAACCATCCAAGACCTGTTGAATATAAAGCACTAAAATTAATTTTCTTTGATTTAGAAGTAATTTGTATCAATTAAAAAAAAGAGAGAGAATCTGAATTTCAAATTGTTAATTTCTACAGAAGGCATGAGTAAAAAATAAAATTTTATTAAACTCTATAATGGTATGCTTAACCTGAAGTATTCTTTGTCTTTCTACACCTAATTTTTTTTTCCCTTTGAACACACTGTATCAGCAACCCCCTTCATTGATGGCTACCAAAGTCTTGTCCCTCAAGTTCAGTTGACGTTGTGGAAACTTTCATCAAGACCAGGGATGATGGCCTGAGAGAAGCCACTGAGCCTTTTTTTTCTTTTTAATTTTGCTTCTTTTTTATTAAGATTTAACTGAGCTTTGTTTCAGTGTAGTGGACTGTGAAACTAGGATAGGGAGATTAGACTTTTCTGGGAAAAATATATGTATGAAATATTACTATGACAAGGTTGTGTGGATAGTTTGTGATGTGTGAAATGAAATCCCTACTCAATGTGCCTAGGCAATGCAATTAGTGCTATCCTGGTCAGGGATTTCATGTTAGAACTGAAAAGATTTGTCCTGAAAAGCAAGTACCCTAAAAGAAATTGCTAAATAAAAAATCCTTAAGAGATCCACTCTGATTTATCATTTTGATGCATCTATAATGAGTTAAAGTGAAGAACCATTTTCAAGAAACTTTTGTGGCTAAATTCTGAATATCTAGTGAATTCCTGATCAGAATAGCAAATGCAGAAAATTATGAACTTTGTCTGGGATTCAATCACTTTGCAGTGGTGGAAAAACTCAAGCTAACTGGGACATTCCCACTCAGTTCTTACAATAGAATATACCATCGTAAAAGAGAAAAGAAAATCTAAACATTTTCTATAGAAGATTATTTTTTTAGCAGCTAAAAAAACCCCCCAAACCAAACAAATGAAAAAAAACAACCTTGAACTTTTTTCCAGGAAATATGAAACACTGAGTAAGAGGCAGAAATTGCTTTAACCTAGAGAGAGAAGACAAAATTGACAATATGTTTGCCCTGATGAAAATATGAATTTTGTTTCTTCTCTTCCAATGATGAAATGCAATCTTGTTTTCCTGTTTTCTTCCAATTTATAACAATGGAATTTTTTTTTTTTTAAATGGCAGTGATGGAAAACAAATATGTATCTTCTAGCCAAGCACAACCATCAGAAACGATACAAAGAGCTCTCTGGGACTGAAGTGGACAGGCTGATTTAGCAGCTAGTCTTTCTCATAACCTTAATGTTATTTACGATAGAACTATGCATTCTTGGCTTCAGGGCTTGAGTGGTTCATAAAGTTTTGTTCTGACCCTGTGCACAAACATGAAAACCATATTTACATTCTTGTGTCCTTGCTACAAGTACAATTTAAAACAATGACATAAAAATATTGAAAGTTTCTAATAATTTAAACCTGTGTCAGAATTGTGACTGAACCAATTTTCAGATGAAAACAGCACAAAGACTGCACATAGTAGTAAATCCCATGGGCTCAAGAAGATTCCTAGACACTGAAGGGTGTTGCTGAGTCATTAAGCTGTTAATGTTTTTTGGCATGAATTTTGCCAGCCTTTCTGTACAGTTCCCTGATACACTTTGGCTGTCAAAATATTCTAAAGGTGGATTCCCAATAGCCAGTTTCTACACAGCTGCCTTGTATCAAAAGCCAAGACATGATACTTAGCCTCAGTGTCAGGAAACATTTCTGGGCATGTTCAATTTACTGCTAGCCAAAATATCCCAGTTTTTGGCTGTCCAGATGTGCGTGTTCCATGCCTGTGTTCATAAGAGTATGCAGAATACACAAGGTTACTATGATTATCTCTGAATGAAAACATAAAGTGGATAGAAAGTATGCTAAAAATAACATTAAAAATTCTCTAAAAACTGAAAGCATGATTGAAATCAGTCTCCAAAAGTAAATCTCTAGTCATTACAAGGCAATTCCTTAACTCAGTCCCTGGGGCAGTCTGGATGGACACAGTCAGAGAAATACTCATAAACAAAGAAGTAAAACAGAAATCCAGGTTTAAACTTGTCTGGATAGCAAGTATGTTTTACTGAAGTTAAAAAGACAAAACATGAGGACAATAATGCAGAGGGAGGTGTTTGGAAAAATTAATTGAATCATGGAATCCTAGAATGGTTTATGTTGGAAGGGACCTAAAAGATCATCTAGTTCCAACTCCCCTGCCCTGGAGACTAGATTGCTAAGAGCTCCATCCAGCCTGGCCTTGAACACTACAGAGGGATGGAGCAGTCACAACTCCTTTGGGCAACCTGTTTCAGTGCTTCACCACCCTTACAGTAAATTATATAAGGAGGAATAGCTGGTTGACATAAGATTGCAAACCTTAATGTAACACAGGTTCCTACAGTGGCGTATTTGCCAGGTAGACAAACAAATATTTTCTAAGGAACTATTTGTAACCTTGTGACCTTTGCCTTCTTTCCATTCCCATTTCACTCTAAATATATCAAAGGGTTGTCTATAGCAACCTGATATGTTAGAGATACTTACTGAATAGAGAAAGCATTGCTTTGAAAGGAAAAGTAATTTCGTAGAAGTTCTACTCTAAAAGGATTTTGTGTCTGCCAAGAGTTTAAAAATTGCTATTATGCAAAGAATAAAAGATTCTAGCAACAGTTTGTTGTTGGTATGCTAATTATGGGGTTTGTACTTTGCAAATGCTTTACAAGCAAAGATTTTGAACACATAAACTAGAGCTAGCTGAAATGCTTTTTGATTCAAACAATATTCAATACAAAAATATTTGATTCAAACAATATTCAACAGAATTGTTAAATAAAAACTCTTTGTTTGCTTTATTTTTTCAAACAATTATCAACCTTTCTTAAGAAAAACAAGTCACTCCAAATGGCTAACTGTTGAAAAACGTTGATTTTTCAAGACCTGAAGTTATTTTGATTGTCTCTACAGTATCTCAGAGAAATCATCATTCAAGTCATTAATCTTGTAGGACCATTTCCTGCAAAATACCTACAAGTCTTATAACTAGCAATAAATGCTATTCATTTTCTCACCATCTCTTGGTCTTTTCTATACCTTTTCTCTCCTGTAGCCTCTGCTGGAGGCTTTCGCCTCAATGAGTCGCATGAAAAAGCCTAGTGGGTGGACTGTATATGCTAAACGTCACGTAAAACAAACTTTAACTTCAACAGTTAAGATCTCATAGAGGACATGGCATGTCACAGAATCCTCATCGAATGGGTCTCGTTGCCTTTGAGTAAATCATACAGCTTATATGCAAATACAAGCAAATACTCCTTAAGGCTGAGGGAATCCTTTTCACATCAGATAGTTGGTAACTGAATTGTGAATAGGAACACTAACACTTTGAAATATAGATAAGTGATATAAATGATTGTACATATATAATCCTTAACACATATTTAAGCATTGACTAAGTCTGGGACTAAATCTGGATCCAGATGCCCACAAACTCCCCTCAGAAAGGTGTGTAAAACAGAAGTAGGTCCTTGCTGAATTTCATGGTTCAACAGGGGAGTCTCTCAGTTTTGTCTCATCCTGTCCTCTATACAATAAACAATCAAGCTTACCTTGCCATAAAATCCTTAAGAACTGCCATCACATTTACTATCAAACTTTGTTAAATCTCTGTTACAAGTGAATTGTGTCACTCCATCCATGATAACTAGAAACCTGTCTACATCAGGTGCCTAATGAAGGCAGTGGCATGAAGATGTCCTGACCTGTGAAGTGAACTTCACCTCTGGTCCTACAGAATCATCAAGTTACTTTCTATGATTTTTTAAAAAGCACTGTACTTCCGAAGAGCAATTCATACTTCTTCACAATTCTGCTTCTCTGAGGGTCCCATTTCAGGATGGAACTGAATCATTTTCTGAAGAGGTTATTCTTTCCCACCAATACTGAAGACTAGTTTAATGTCCAATTTTTCTAAAGCTGAAACTAAATTAAGTTTATTCCATCTCCAGTCTATGCTGTTTGTTAAAACAGCAGGTAGTGCGGGCTTGCGGTGGTGGTGAATCGTACAACAGGGAGTACTAAGGTTGCTCTAACTTACGTTAATGGACTGTTTTGTTAAAACCCAGTTTTGGGAGAGCCTAGGCTGCAGAGAGAAAAAAAAGGTGCTGAACTAAACCTCTGGATCTATGATAATGGAGAGTGGATGCTTGGACAGATGGACTTTTATTTTTATTTTTTAATGGTCAAATTATAATATAGACCTTCATATTATAAATTCCTGAGGTCACTGACGATCTGAGGCAGATTTTAACTCATGCTAAAAGGTTTAACATCTCGATACCATTCCCTTGGACCTCACTAATTCTTGCTTTTTAGCATTCAGACTGGTTTTTAGCTAGTTAATTTTATTTCATTTTTGTTTATTAGCGCTGCAAATGTGTTTACAGTACAAAGCTTATTATTCCTTCCACTTTGTTTCAGGATTGTCTCTAAGGTATCTATAATTACGTAAAAACAGACTTCTAACAATTCTTGTTTCAAGAACATACAACGTTTTATGAAACAGAAGGTTCCAAAGCAACTAATGTTTTTTGAGTAACTTTTGCATTACACATTTTACAGCATACCTTGTTTTCTGTTGCCAAAAGATAGGATTGTCTTCCCATTTAAAACATATATATTTAAGATGCATGAATATATAAAGGAAGAACACAGGTTTGGCTTAATTATCTGCTGGTTTAAGTTGTGTAAACGTCTAATTTTCAAAAACTATTGAAAGATTATTTCCCATGGCTTGTTGCCTGAAGTACATTCCATTTTGAATGCAGATTTAAATAAACATCTGCTTTTTTTCCCCGTAGTCTTTTAAGAAGCTGCCAGAATTCCTAACCAAATGTTTTCACCTAGCAAATATTTAGGGAGCAGCCAAAATAAGAGTAGAACATTTACTGCAGGAAACACAAGCTGAAGCATTATTATTATAAATGGAAAAATATTTGTTAAAGGTCTGACTGAAACAAAGGTTCCTGATGTAAAAGTTTTTTTCTATCTAAAATTAAAAACCTACTCTAAATATCACTATGTGACCTATAAACAACTAAAACATAGCTGTGAGCAAAAAATGACACATTACACCTTCCAAAGCAAAATGATGATATTCGTCTGCTGATTAAAAAAACCCAGATAGATGGTTCAGATCTACTCACTGTTGTTGTTACATTACCAGCCTATTTAAAAGAATATTAAAATACATAAAATATATATGTTGATGTGGTTTGATAGATAGTGTTTGCCTGCCCAGTTAGGGGCGATTTAAAGGTCTCTTGAAAGTGGAGCATTGGATCATATTCTAAGAAAGCATATTAGAGATAGCAGCATCTCTCTGTCTCCCTCATGTATCCCATTCTTATCAGCAAAGTCTTGATTATTTTAAAGAGTTTGTGTGTGTTTTAAAATTATTCGGGAAAATTAAACAACTTACATTTTTGTGAGCTGATCCAAAATCCACTGAAATTCAAATGATCTTTGGATGAGGCAATAGCTGTTAGTATGGCTGGTTCAGTGACTGATCCAGTCTAATGCTACAGACTAATTTTTCTCAACTCACTGTTTTCCTTACAAATGATTGGAGTTTGAATAATTGCAGCTGAAGATAACCATAATGACAAATCATGACATTTCCTTGAAGGTCTTGAACCGAGCCTTGTAATTTAGCAAAATTAAAAGTTTGGAACATTAATACGAGAAATTTCATGCTAACGCTATAGACTACTGCATTTTATATTCATAATGCCTTCTTTTGTAAAGTATTAAATTATTATTATATCAAAGTACATAATCCTTGTATATCATGTTGTGCAAAAAAACCCACAAACCCACCAATATTTCTCAAAATCCAAGAAAAAAACCCCAAACAAAGCAAAACACATAAAACCCCCCAATAGCTTCTCAATATTCATAACATACAACAGCAGGTTGAAAATTACGACTGTCCTTTTCTTCTGTGTGGTGATTAAGAGATGCACTTTCCTGCTGCTTTGATTACAACAACATCTTCAGAAAAAAAGCTTTCAGGGTTTTTTCTGTCAGAATTATTCCCAACAGAACACTAAATGTGAGAACAACAGTGCAAGTCAAGGTGTGTGAACTCTGGACATATTCTTTTTTGTACTGTAAAAAAAGAAAATTGGTAAAAATCTTCAACAGTTAAAGAAGACTAATTTTTATAATTTTCAGTAATATCACTGACAAGTTTAAGGAAAGGTTTTTAAATATATATTTTATATTTAGAATATAAATATATATTTATATTATTCTATATATATTTAGAATATATATAGAATATATATTTTAAATTCAGAATTACTGTCATTTTAATGGTGTCTTAGATAATAGGCATGATTTTTGATATTCAAAACTTGCGAATCAAAATTCAGGTCTGAGGACTCCTTTGGCTGACGTAAAAATCAGTCAACATAATGTAATAAAATTCTGTCTTTTTTTTTTAATGGAGATAATGTGGATAACAAGAAAATAATAAAGTCAGTAAGGTTTTAAGGCATTGCTTGATCTTTGTAGCACAGTTATTCTTCTAATGCCACTCTTGTGTCTCTGTCCAGTATCTACATGCATGTGCTTTTTTTTAAATTTAATGTTCCTATCTTTTTTTTATTGGTGATTATATTAATTAATTGCTATTTGGACAAAAATAACCTCTTACACTCTCCGAAGAAGAGCACTTATTTCTGGCATAAGAAGAGATGTAAGCTCCAGCTCACATACACATACAGCTCCCAGAGGGGCAAACACGAGGAAGAGAATAAGAATATTTTTTCTAACTCCACTGCTTCGCTGCTTACACTAAACAGTCCTTAGAGTGGTGCTCACTGCAGTCAGACTGGGTTTTTTTTATTTGTTTGGGTTTGGTTTTTTTGGTTTGGTTTTTTTTTTCCTCTATGTAGACACTTGAGGACCTGCTGTTCTGTTTTTTCAGCAGTTTAGTGTTAAACTGTCCTTCATAGAATCACAGAATGAAAGGTGTAGGCAGGCACCTCTGAAAACTTAGCAAGCTCAGTTAGGTTGCTCAGGGCAGTATTCAGCATTTCAAATTGTACCCATTCTCTCTTGTCCACTCTGCACCAATGGGGAGGTTCTGCCCCATTAGAGCAATATAAGAAAGATATTAAGTTATTGGAGACTGTCCAAAGGAGGGAAACAAAGATGATGCAGGGCCTTGGGGGGAAACCATATGAGAAGCAGCTGAGGTTGCTTGGTCTGTTCAGCCTGGAGAAGACTGAGGGGAGACCTCATTGCAGTCTACAACTTCCTCGTGAGGGGAAGAGGAGGAACAGACACTGATCTCTTCTCTGGGGTGACCAGTGACAGGACTGAGGGAATGGCCTGAAGTTGTGTCAGGAGAGGTTTAGGTTGGATGTTAGAAAAAGGTACTTTACCCAGAGGGTAGTTGGGCACTGGAACAGGCTCCCCAGGGAAGTGGTCACAGCGCCAAGGCTGACAGAGTTCAAGAAATGTTTGGATGATACTCTCAGGCACAGGGTGTGACTCTTGTGGATGGTCCTGTGTAGGGCCAGAAGTTGGATTCGGTGATCCTTGTGGGTCCCTTCCTGCTTGGCACATTCTGTGATTCTGTGATTCTGCATGGTCCTCAGCCTGTGCTGCTACAGGAGGCTGATCATCCTCATGGCCAGGATTTAACTTTTTCTACTTGGTGAATTTGAGGTTTATTTCAGACTATTTCTGTAGCCTGTCAGGTCCCTCTGATTGAGAGCACAACCATCAGGTTTATCAAACATTTCTCCCAACTTTTTGCCATTTAATTTTGGTCTTTTCAAGACAATTATTTAAGAAAATTCAATTATTTTGGTGTTATAGGCTGTATAAGTGCTCAGAAAAGTATTTTGTATGTAATCTGGATTGCATGAATTACATGAATTTTCAATACATATCTGCCAGGTTTAAGAAGTGAGACTCAAGACACTTTATCAATGCATATGCTGCTCTGATCACAATTCATACTTATTTGAGAGTAAATATGTCACTTTAGTGAGTTGTCAGACTTCCTAATGTGTGCTTTTTAGGAAAACAAATTTCTGTAAGATAAATATCTCTATAAACCTACCATTATGAATGTGCACTAATGTATACAGCAGGATGAATACATTAACAACAAAAGCCTGCCACTTGTACCCCTCTCTCTTTTTGCACTTTCCCGTTTTAGCATGTCAAGGCAACCAGATTGAATAACCCTGTAACTCTATTTCCTTGTGTGCTCTTGTTTTTTATTTTCACATGCATTCTACTTGAGATTGCTCATAATTATAGTGCTAGAAAAAAGATATCTTCTTTTGAAAATGTGCTGTATTGTGACAAAGTGTGGAAATGTATAACAAGACAAGTTGAGTGCTGCAGTAAGTAAAAAATTGTTATCAATATTGATGGTATTAGCCACAGCTCTTTTTCTCTGAACATCTTTGATTATACTTATTTGAAGAGCAGTTAAGATATAGAAGATCAAAATCTGGTCTTAGTTACACTGATTTAAATGCAGGATAACTGTACTCTGTTTAAGTGTTCTTAACGAAAGAGTTGAATTTTAATTTGGTTTCCAAATACAGAAAATGTGTTTCACTAGCAACCTGCTAGGGTAAGACTTTGGGACTTTTTTTTCTTCATACTCTTTTGATTCATTTCTTTAAAGTATGTTTATTTATACATTCTTTTATAAATGGAATCACAGCTCATTTTGTATTTCTTATTGGGATATCATTTAAGCATTAGTCAAGCTCTGCTACATACAGTCATAGGGTTTAATAGAAAAGATTACTTAGATACCAAAATAACTGATTAAAAGAAAGCCCTGGTGGACTCGTCAGTAAATATTTTTAGAATATTACATATACCTTATAGTGTTAATAACTCTTTTGTTAATAACTGTAGACACCGTGGGCAAAATAAATTCCTGAGCCCAGACGCCTGTTTACATAGACCAGAGCCTTTATTCACTTTTTCATTCATTGTCAGGACCTGCCATATCAGTTCATTTTTTGTTCCTTTCTGAATATTCCTGGAATTTCTGCTTTTCCAGATAGTAAACTAGACTCCAAGCCCATGTGCTAGACAGTCAGAAAACTGCAAAATTGCCCTACCAGTTATAGCTCTAGGGAAAATGAACATTCAGAATGGGGATGTGTGACGCAAGATGACTCGTAAGAACACAGACAGCTGCAGAGCAAGGTGGTACAGAATGTGTAGGTACTCCAGCTGGTTTCAGAAATACTCCCATGTGATAACAAAATCTGCGGCCAGCCCAGAAGGAAATCATTGAGCAGGGTTATCCATGCTGATTTCAATGCTGGTGAATAAACTTTCCAGAACACATGATCTGTTGAGCCTTTGGCTGGAAAATTTGTCAAAATATACCCTCAGTCTTCATGTTTCAAGGTTTGTCTTCAATTCTTTTATCATTTTTTATGTACAAAAATTACTATGGACAGCAAAGAAGAAGAAAATTACTAATTAAACTGAGAAGAAAATACGTATACCCTTTAGGGATGTTGTTTTACAGATGGCTGAATACTGTGCAACAGTGTACCCAGGTGACCAAGAAGGCCAATGGCATCATGGCTTGTATAAGAAATAATGTGTCCAGCCGGATCAGGGCAATGATTTTCCCCATGAACTCAGCATGATGATGCTGCACCTGAAATTTTGTGTTCAGTTTTTGGTCTCTCGTGACAAGAAAGACATTACGGTGCTGGAGCATGTCCAGAGAAGGACAATGGAGCTGGGGAAGGGTCTGGTACACATATTGATGAGGGATGGCTGATTAAATTGGGGGTGTTTAGACTGAAGGAAAGGAGGCTCAGGGGAGACCTTACCTCTCTCTACAACTACCTGAAAGGAGTTCAGGTAGCCAGGTGGGGGTTGGTTTCTTCTCCCAAGCAGTAGATGATAGGATGAGAGGAAATGGCCTCAAGTTGCACCAGAGTGGGTTTAGTTTGGATATTAGGAAAAATCTCTTCACTGAAAGGTTTGTCTAGCAACAGGATGCCCAGGGAAGTGGTAGAGTCACCATCCCTGAAGGTATTTAAAAACACATATTTGTATTTGTGTTTTTTTTTTCCTTTAGTGTATTAGTACAGCCTCACGACCTTTCCTTGGAGACTTCAGTGACTTTGTAATGATTTGCACGAGTATACTTGGTAATGATTTGCACGAGTATACTTGGAAGTTCATAGTGTAGCAGAGAGCTCCAGAGCAAAGACCTTAATTTGTCTAGAAAGCAAGAGAAATGAGTTCAATGACTATGTGAAGGGAAGATGTAAAACCATGACAGCCTTTCAAATTGGCTAATGAGTTTTGTAAATCTTTATGTGAAAACAGACATCATCATGCATGCACAAAGGAAGAAAAACAGAAAATAAGAGGTATAGGATTTCTGTACAGACTTTGTAGACACCTCAGAGAACACTGAAATTTTCTCGTATTTAGACCTCATGACTTCAAAAAGGAAGAGAGACACAGAGCTGCTGAGAAAACATGATTATTTTTAATAAGTTTGGATGGTGTCTCATCAAAACCTTGTCTTCTAAAAAAATATAGGAGGAGAACAAATTCTTTTTTTTCTGATGATATTTTTCTGATGTTTACTTTTATGGTGATACAGATTTTTAACTACACAGTCCCCTATCCTCTGTACAATTAGAGCTTTTACTTAGCTTATGAAAAACTGGGTCTACAAAATCTACTTGGCATGAATGAAAAAACTGTGGATGTATTGACGTATAGAAATATATTATTTTTGCAAGGACTACATTAAGGTTTTTTTATTGACTTATTGGAAGGGTAAAACTATAATACTATATATAAGTGAGAAAATTTGTATTTCTTTTTATTAGTAATGTAATATAAAGTATTGTCATAGTAACATAACACTAGTAATGCAATAATTAGAACCAATATAAACTTGATAGATGAACAATTTGAAAAATGTTAAAATTCTATTTTTTTAGCATTAACCAAATATATTTTAAAAAATTGGAAAAGGAAGAAATATATACAGACAACATATGGAAATAAATAAATAAATAAAACTCTTCAAAGTCTCCTTCAAGGCTATATTTAATAAATCAGACAGTAAATATGAATGTAGTTAGCACAATTACAGTGATTTTGTCCTCTTCCTATTTTATGTCTTTATTGGATACATCAGATTTGATTTAATAAAAACATAGATTGTTTACTGAAGTAGCCCTTTGACTTCCTCTAATAACTCCCACATAACCGGTTAGATATTCATTTTGCTAAGTAGTAAGTGCTTAATTGGCTTTATCTAATCTGAGTATAATCAGACAGTCAACAGAGCAGAGGATTCTTTTAAACAAAAGATCTCCTAAAGAAGGGATTGTCTGTGCTTCAGTGGCAGCCTCATTAAGGTTACCATGAGAAAATTTCCTAGTATGGAGATGGGCTTCTAGTTAGGGTAGAAAATAAAAGAAAATGTATTTTAAAAGCTCTCTAATTAGAAAATAAGTGTCCCTGAGCTGAAGGCTGCAGTCACAGCCAAATAAACTGTTACAGAAGTTCAAACCTGTTTCCTACAAGCAGAGCAAGTAATTTAAAGTAGCTCTGGATACTGGTTTAACCAGTTGTTTAGAGGTTTTGGCTCAGAAGAAATCTTCTTTTCTCTGGTATACATTTCCAGAGAAAAATTTCCTTCTTCTAGTAAAACTTTTTTTTCATTTCACTAGGAATGGTGGGTTTTTTTCAGGCTTAACTACTAAACAGCTATGCCATAAGAGGAAAACTCCCAGGTAGAGTGGAGTGGACCTGTCTACTGATGGTACCAGAGGCAGCAGAAGTGTTAGCTTGAGCAGCTCAGGGAACAAGGCTGTTTCAGCTGTGTTAAACTGTTACTATTATCTTCACACCATCCTCTTTTAGTGAAAGAATCATCTTTACTGCATGCAGAATTGAAAAAAAGATGCGGAAAAATGGTACAATACTTGTGTTAGGTTGCATCCCATTGAATGTAACATAACAAGAACACAGAAAATGAGCAAAAATCAGTACTGGAGTAGTGCATGTGCTAATCCTTATTCTCTGAGAAAAAGAAGCATATGTGGATTTGACAATGCCATTCTAGGTTCAGTTGTGAATCTAACAGAGTCCTCAATTGAGATAATAAACTAAATGCTTCTAATACATGTTATCTGATGTGCAAGACTTGAATTTCTGAATGCAAACTTCCAGATCTGATGATGCTTGACAAAAATTACTGGATCTACTTTTTTCCCTATCTCTTTTGAAAGAACTCCATGTTAGTACTGCCCATTTAGCCTGAGTACTCACCTCTTTGACATGAGGGAATGAAATTTCAAAATCCTCAAAACTTCTGAAATACATGAAAGTATCCTGTGAAATACTTACTGCTACCTTACACAAGCTTGTTCCCAGCTTGTAAAGCTCTGAATACTGACTATCCCCTTAGGGGAATCCTTATGATATTAAATACATAAAAATCAATAGAAATATTAATTTGTTTAAAAAGTTGTTTATCTGATACTGTAAAATCATACGGACCTCCAAGTCACTAGGAAAATGGTGTGAGGGAAGTGAGTAACACATGAGAGCTCAGGGATCTCCTTTCAAAACAAGATCAGAAGTTTGTATATTTGTGAATTCTGTTTTACTGTATCAAATGGCAAGTGACTGTGAGTCTCAGAAGACCTATATGATGATGTTTTCACAGTATATTTCCCTAGTGATTTCAAATAATTTATACCTTGCAGAATTTTTTAGCTAGTGCTATCTTTTGTTTATTAGATCTGGAGAGATTCCTTTTCCTAAGAATTTAATGCTCTTTTCAACTTTTTTTTAACACTAACTACCGGCATAAGTTTCCATGGTACCAATGTTCCACAGCTACGCTATATATTTTGTAACAGCACATAGTAAAATCACCCAGATGTAGCTATTTTACATGCATATTTCTATATTCATTATGATTTTGTGATACTCCATCATGCACATACTCTATGGGCTCATCCAGTCTGGAAAACTGTGGTCAGTTTAGTCCCTTTTGATGGTTCACTACTTACAACTGGAAGCTATTCAGTCCATGTTAGCTTTATCTGAATTTACAAGGGGGCATGAAGCATCCACAATGTCTGTCACACTAATGAGTTCAGTAAGGCGCAAGAAACGAGGAAATTTTATTGTAATACAAAACAGAACTTTCAGACACTGGCAGATGCATAAATATAGACATAATAATGTATAAAAATACACAAACCCATACATACACCTAAATATTTTGCAAGCAGATTAAATGGGACTTCAAAATGCATCACGTAGTTCCTAAGTTTTGTAAGACCAACTAGACCCTCTGATCTGCTCTTCACTGCAAAAAGCTTACATTTTCTCTTTGTAGTGCCTTAAAGCCGCTCATATTGGCTAAAATACAGACACCTTACCTTGAAAGGCAAATCATTTAACTGTGATGATTTTTATTTTAATAAGGGATGCTGAAGAATGGAAGTTAAATGTTTTTATGACTAACTTTGGACCTGAGTTTAGACTAACTCTTGAAGGAAAATCCTGACTTTAACTCCTTATTCATCTTGCAGGTTCATGGAATGAAATTCAAGAACAACAGAAATATGTCCAGATAACAGCAACAGGGCTGGTGAAGGAACTCGAGCACAGGTCCTATGAGGAAAGGCTGAGGGAACTGGTGTTGTTTAGCCTGGAGAAGAAGAGGCTCAAGGGAGACCTCATCACTCTCCACAACTCCCCGAAAGGAGGGTGTAGCCAGGTGGGGGTTGGTCTCTTCTCCCAGGCAGCTATCAGCAAGACAAGAGGGCATGGTCTTAAGCTGTGCCAGGGGAGGATTAGGTTAGATATTAAAAAGAAATTCTTTGCAGAGAGGGTAATCAGACATTGGAATGGGCTGCCAAGGAAAGTGATGGATTCTCTGTCCCTGGAGGTTTTTAAGATGAGACTGGATGTGGCACTTAGTGCCATGGTCTAGTAACCAAGGTGGTAGTAGATCAAGGGTATGAGTTGATGATCTCAGAGGTCCTTTCCAACCCGGCTGATTCTATGATTCTATGTTTATTGCTCTGAATCTATTGAAAAATAACATATACTTGTCTTTTTCTGTACTGCTTCTAATCAGAACATTCGTACATGGACACTCAATTTTGAGCCATGTGGTGAGGCACTTATGAGATACTTGGGTTATCTCGAAGTTCACTGCGAGAATTTACCACAGCTGATGTAGTCACATGAAATGTGCCATCTGGTTTAACTCAGTATGAATTCAGAGCTTGTTACTGAATCTTCCCTTTGGGGGAAAATCAGAGACATAAAACTTGAAAAGGATTTATAAATCATAACAGATTTAAATATGACAGCAGGATTTATAAATGTGATTATTATGACAGGATTTAAGGGCACATTTATAGCCAAATCAGATATATCTCAAGAGGTTAATAAGGTGGGGTAGCTGAAATCTTTTATTTGGGATTTGTAACTTGATTCGTAGATCTCTCGTTGAATTTTTCTATCTTACTTGAGAAGGCAAAGAACGGCAGATGAGTCTGTGGATTTTTAAATCCACTTTGGAATGAGTCAACTGTTTCAGAAATTATTAAAACTAAATGTGGTCTTTAAAATAAAAGTCTGTAAATTAAAACACACTCTTGAAGATTTATTTATAAGATCTATAAATCAGAACTGAAGAAATCTTTAAGAAAATCATACTCTGAAAATATTCAATGTTTAAATGTTCCTATATTTAAAACTATCTGCCTTTTTTCTACGATCATCTTTTAGTTTGAGACATAAGTAAATCCTCTGAAAGATTAAGAATTTTTTAAACAGAAGTGGATTCACTCCTGGTACAGCCCAAACCATGAATGATGGCTTCGGTAAAACTGGATTTATGCATTAGGACCCTAATTTCACTTAACATTAATGGAACAATTGGAATGTTAGAGTAGAGAGACTAAATAATCTCTGACTACTTCTGCAAACACCTCATGCTGCCATTAGTATACAGACTTGAAGACTTTGCGTATAATGCATCTTTCTGTATTGATTCTTTCTTATGAAGGTGATGGACCGTATTCTCCAACAGTTTAAGGTCAAATCTACTATCTACAACCACATGAAAGGAGGTAATGCTGATGTGAGGGTCAGTCTCTTCTCCCTAGCAACTAGGGATAGGTCAAGGGGAAATTGCCTGAAGTTGCACCTGGAGAGATTCAGGTTGGATATGAGGAAAAATTTGTCACTGAAAGAGTGATTGAGCATTGGAATAGGCTCCCCAGAAAGGTGGTGGAGTCACCATCCCTGGAAGTGTTGAAAAAAGTTGTCAACATGCCACTTTGTGATATGATTTGGTGGGCATGGTGGTATTTGGTTGAAGGTTGAACTTGATGATTTCAGAGGTCTTTTCCAGCCTCAATGATTCTATGATTCTAAGTCTCATTAGAGTTATGATGAGGTGAGTGGCCTAAGGAGAGCTTAGGTCACCATGCATTAATTCTAATTAATCTGCTTTCACACTCTGGTCAAATGACTTGTACCACCATATCTTCTCATTTTTTATTTCTTTCATCTATTTGAAGAAAAAAAATCACTCCTTTTTTAGGGCAGAGACTCTTTCATGCATGTCTTGTCAGGACAGATATGTTCATACACACACCAAAAATCAACAGTAGTGTTAAACATTTTGCATTCAACTGAAATTTGAAATTGGTCGTAATCTTTGGCTGAGGAATTAATCTGCTACAGATAAGATCACTTTCTGCAACAGCAGATAATTCTTATCTTGAACAAGTTGGATGTCAGCCAATATTACCATTATCACATTTCAAAAATAGGAGATAGCTGAAAGAAAGTACTTTAAAAACAAATAAAGTGAACTTCAAAAGTATAACTAGCTTGAAAAAGTAATTATGAGGTTCTACAATCAATATTGCTTCTGTATATCTCATCTGTTTGATGAACTGGCAAAAGTTACTTCCATCATTATAAATCTAGAAATATTTTTATTTCGTAGTATACTTGGTATTGCTTCATTTGTGTTTCAAATTTCCTTTTTTTTTTTCTCTTGAGATCCAAATTTGGCAAAATAATTAACTATAGACAAAGGATTAAGTAGAATATTAATTTTTAACTTTGTTAATAAGGATGAAAAACACATCTGCAAAGCTGTTCTTGAGCAGAACTGGGTGGGAAATAGTTTCAAATGTAGCCAGCTAGTCTGGGTTTGGGGTAAAACCCAAACCATTCAGAGATGTCAGTAGACATACAGAAATAATCTTGATTTTAGTGATATGGATCTCAAGTTAGAGGTATCAAATATGGGTTCAAATCCTCACTTAAAAGACAAGAAAGGAAAAAAAAAATTAAAAAAAAAAATGTGAGTTTGCCTTCCCAATTGTGCAACCTCATTATACAGACATCTGGCACAGAGTGGGGAAGTAGAGGGTTATTTAAATTTTTATGTCTTCAAAAACCAAATTTAAAACAAAACAAAACAAAACAAAACAAAACCAAAGCAAACCACAACCTTTCACAGAAAATTATATTCTTCTTAAAAAAAAAAGTTGGTTTCCATAGAAAAATTATAATAAAATTAGTATATATAAAATATCCGATTTTATATTTAATTACCATAAAACAGTGTTGTTCATCAATAAAAAACAAAATATCTACCTCTTTCTATATATATTTGGACTGAGACAGGAAGAATGTTGATGCCTCACAAACTGGTTCTTAAAATGCACTGGGACACAGAGAAGTCCCAGCTGAGCACTGTTTGGTGAAGGAGCTGGGATTCCCAGTAGATAATCGTGGTCTGTGTGTATGATTGAGAAATATTTTGCAATTAGCTCTTTTGTGGACTTTACTGAATATGGGATTCTGTACTGTAAACTATTTCACAGTCAACATCTCATCCGAAGAAGATATACAAAGAAAACTTTTTAGTACATTAGTCATGTTTTCTATGAAAAGCAACAATGACAAAATCTGTGAGAAAATTCTAAATGTTTGGCTTCATTCTACGAGGAAATTATATGCACAAAAATCCAGAATAAAACAGACAAAAGAATGCCAGAAACAATATACAATGATTCTAGCAGCCAGTGGTTAATGAGAGATATTTTCTACAAAATTAGTTTCTGATTTCTCAGTCCTAATTCTCAAAGCAGAATGAAAAATTTCTTGAGAAGAAGAGCTGGAGAGCAAATAATCATAACTTTGACACTAAATATAATGAACCAAATAAATATATTTGTAGATGTATCCCATATTAGAATGTTTCCATGTCCCTCAATGCTAGGTATCCTCTTTTCCAGAAATACCAATTTTCACTTTTTTTAGCAGGGTCTATGTTATGGATGTGATTTTTTCAATCTGTAGGATGCGACATTTGTAGAATGTTGTCACACTGATAGGTGTGATTATACTGTTAGGGGTTGAAATTTTGGAGGCTACTGTAGTTAAAGAGAACTATTAGATGAGTAGGAATCTAAATATATTTTGACTGTGCAGCCAAACTGATACGAAAATATCAAAGAGTTTGAGGGGGTTTTGTGGAGGTTTTTTGGTTTGTTTTTTTTTTTTTAATGTCCTGTGACAAGTAGCATTAGCTTAATCTGGTGACATGGGAAGTGGATATAATTCAGTGGCAATATCCATAAAGAAAGAAGAAATGTCATTAGCCAATAGATGTTCTGCACTGGCTTGTGAAGTACAGAGGGTGTGTTTAAGCCTTTGGTTCATTGACTTGAAGATCATTGATTCTCAGCATGCCCCAAGTTTGTCAGCTGCAGAGTTGAGCCCATTAAAAATTCCCACTGCAGACACACACAATGCAGTAGACACAGGAATGAGCTGTGATGTTGATTGTTCTAAGGGAGTAAGTGCTCCTGCAGTGGGGACTGTCCAGTGGCTATCACTGAACTACATCTGCAAATGTAGATGTAGTTGAGTGAGAATCTTAGTGACAGTACTCATTTACAAAGTCAAAAGACAGCTTGCTGAAGTCCAGCTTGTGGACTTATGTTTCATTTGTTTGTTCTTCTCCTTTGAAAAATGTTCAAGTGCAATAAAGAAAATGCAGTTAAAAAAAAAGAAAATATTTATTTTCTGCAAAGTCTGATGCCCTTGTTCTTTCATTGCAGGCAGTTTGAAGTAATTAGAAAATTCTGTCAGATATTTGAAAAAATATTTTGCTTGATTTGTGGAAAAGTCTGATTTAAAAAGTGACATTTTAAAAAAAGTTTATTAAATAGTAATGAAATGTTGAATACACATGGTGTACTGCAAGATATTTTATTTTTAAATTTCCAAACTGTTTTTCAACTCCTGTAAGTTTTCAAAAATAGTGACAACATATCTTACAGAAAGTGTGAACAGCACGTGCTTCTCACAGATTTCTGTGTATCTTTCAGATGATGAGTATCTCCACACCAATCCATAGTTAATCAATCTTCCTTACATCTCAGTAGAATTTAGACACCTTTGGTTTTATCATTTTATTTTATTTTATTTCACTCTATTCTATTTTTTATTTTTATTATTCTCTTCTATTCTACTTGTTTTTTAAGCATGAACAGGGGATGTTGAAAGCCAGAGAAGGCCTTGCACATGGCTAGGTTGCTAATGTGGACATAGAGAAGACACAATACTCACCTGAAACAGATAAAGGTATCTGAGACTTAAAAGATAAATACCATGTGGCAGAGATTAGGCTAAGGACCTCTTCACAGATCATTAACACAACTTTCACAACACTGAGGAACTATGCACATTCCAGCCTCTTCCCCTTGAAAAACCTCCAGAATGAGATGGGACAAAAATGTCTCCTTGAAGTCTTAACCCTTCCATTAGCTAAAGACATCCAAGAGAACCTTTTCACTTTTTGCAATCGAAATCTGGGACAATAAAGTATCATTTTTTTCTAGTGTGTTTCATTTTCAAATTGATACCATAATTCTCAGCTTGTCCATGAAGAAGAAAAGTCTCATTATAATCATGCCCTTGCTTTCTTCTTCACCTGGGCACAGCAGGAACAAGGTTTCAGGGACTCTACCAAAATCTTATTTTACAGGGGCCTGATAGTGCCTCACAGAGCCAATCATTCACAGGCATCCTCTAGGGTGCTGTGTTCAGATTCCTGAGGTTCACAATTGGAAGGATACCAGTCTGGTGTTTTCTATTCTTAGCATCCACCATTGCTGTTTTACCTAGGTAGTTACGCCTCTCTCTGTTCCTCTTATCAAGCTTAAAGGTGAAATTTTCAAAAGCATTTCTGCACTGGCAGTGCACTAGTGTAGTTAAGCATGAAATTTCTGCATTGTTACGATCTACTTCCTTTTAAATTGTCCTGTCAAACTCACTAGACCTCCTTGTGCTCCCAAACTGAGGAAACTTTAAACATATTTTTCTGAAAAGGGAGAAAGAGAACAAGGTTATATCTAAAGAGTGAATGGTGAAGGCAGTTACAAAGTTTGTTACACTTGGCATGTTTTGAGTGTTTTTTTTTCCTTTTCTCACTTAGCTTAATATGACATTCATCCTTTGGGATTGCTTGCATTACAGAGCAAACTTCTTTCCGTTCTATTTTGTCATCTAAGGCAATAATGGTGTATTTAACACTTGAATGGTGGGTAATCTCCATGGATGAGATACAGACAACAGGACATGATCTGAAGTTGCTCACATAAAATCCAACTGTATGATTAATATAAAATAATGCATATTTCTTAGCAGTAAAGACACAAGAGATTTAACTTTTTAAGCTGTAATGAGGTGAAGTTTCATTCTCATCTGCCATTTCCTAGTTATAACAGCTAATAGAGGGAAAACCAATTTAATTAAACTTTAAGAAAGGCTAATCCAATAATGTTGTGAAGTAGATTCACCCTGACTCCATGTCAGAAATCTGCTCCCAGACTGCTCCTTGGAAATGAATCTGAGGTTAACATTTCTACAAGTACTCTTACTGGATTCACGCAGGATTCAGACTGCAGGGTCCTGCTGATTCACCAATTTTTATGGATAAGCACATATGACTTCTCAGGAACATGTGGCCACGGAGACTTTTCTAATGAGAAGGAATGACCCTTGCAGAGGTGCAACACAAAAATGGGTGAAGTGGCACAATCTTTCCTGCCCTGAAAATATAGGCTTTGAACTTGTATTTTTAGGTAGAGGTACACAACTATCCATATGGCTCTTTTGTTCCTCAAGATTGCGTTATATCTATCTGTGACATCTGTCACTTTTTATGCAAATAGTTTTGTTGTATCTGCAAAGAGTTTCTGTATGTGTAAAAGATTTCATAAACTGAGAACGTAAAGTCCACTTATGTAGACCTGTTAGAATGAGTCCAAAGGAAGCCATGAAGGTGCTCAGAGGGCTGGAGCCCCTCTGCTGTTGAGAGAGGCTGAGGCAGTAGGGGTTGTTCAGCCTGGAGAAGAGAAGGCTCCAGAGAAATTTTAGAGCCCCTTCTAATACCTAAGGGACATCCAAGAGAGCTAGAGAGGGACTTTTGAAAAGGGCATGAAGTGACAAGACAAGGGGAAATGGCTTCGAACTTAAAGAGGGTAGGTTTAGGTTACATATTAGGAATAAATTCTTGACTGTGAGGGTGGTGAAGCACTGGCACAGGCTGCCCCAAGAATCTGTGGAGTACGCATCCTTGGAAATGTTCAAGGCCAGGTTGGCCCCCAAGATGGGGCTATGAGCAACCTAGTCTAGTGGAAGGAGAATTGGAACTAGATGACCTTTAAGGTCCCCTTCTAACCTAAACCATTCTATGATTCTATATGAAATCAATATATGAGTATTTTCAAAATCCCACCATTGCAAACATGGAAATAACATAGCTGGTTCTTCTATTGGTATTAAAAAATTGTGTCCTTCGTCTGCCCCAATGTGAATGCCACAGTACTCAAATGAGAAGAAATAACTAGCAGGCAGTTTTGGAGGCAGTGATGTAAGGACAGCGGTTAAGCATTGACAAATAGATTTTTAGGCTTGTATTGGCTGGTATGTCAAACCATGAGCAGAATGAGAGAAAAATCGTATGGCATCACTGAGAATGTGTGAGTGGAGAAGCACCAGGTCCCCACTGATATGTTACAAAGACAGATAAGATGCTGACAATACTAATAAGATTTGCAAAGGAAAAGAGAGAGAAGAGAAAAAGAGACAGAAAAGAGAGAGGAGTAAAATAAAGTTGGAGAACGTACTGAGTACTGTTTATTTCAATTGCAATGCTACTCAGAAAAAGAAGAATTTATCTGAAACTGCAAATGAAACCTTTGAGGGAAGGAAACATGCATGTTTGTCATCTGCTATTTTAAAAGCCATAGTATTTTTTTTTTTTAGAAATCTAAAACAGAAGTTCATCTATGATTAAGGTCTACAAATGGTGGCAAATTTTCTAAAGGCCTTCATTCATGGTTAATTAACTAAATAAATTAGGGTTGTATTAGATCAATTAAAACAGTATCTATGAACACATTTTCAAAGTTATACAGCAAGGCTTATTTACATCCAACAGTTCCATTTATGATACCAATATTCAAAAATAGCTTAGATTCTGGATGATGAGTTTATCAAACTTTAAAATAAAATAAAATAAAGATTACAATACTGATAGATACTGTATAGTTGAATTTATATGAAAAACTAGCATAGTATCACATGGCATCATGATTAAAAGTTAAATTTTATGCAAGACGGATGGCTAAGTCCTAAGATAGAGGGATTAAATGTGCTTCACTAACAGATTGCAAAATGCAATTGTTAATTTTGTGCAAGAACTCATTACACAAGGTCACCTAATAATAACACTCTTGTCCCACTGCTATTTAATATTCCTAGTCTTGATTGAGATGAAAATAAAAAGAGACTTCTGATTAAGTTATGGGGACTACACAGAAAACCAGTGGTACTGTAAAACATGAAAGACGTTTGGTTGCTGTTATGAGTCAACCTGAACTGCCAAGCTCAACAGTTACAGTCTAAGGAAACACGATGATAAAGATTTGGTAAAGGAATGCATTAGGAAACGTAGGAAAACTCGGAGATTATGGCTTGGACTGAAAATATTCCACGGGAAAAAGAATGCAATCATGACTGGAGACAACTTGAAGTGCCAGTATCTGATGCCCATAAAGTGCTGTTGGATGAACACTGCACTGTGTGCAAATTACTCCCTAAGAAGAATGAGACTTTATCACAGAGGATCATAGAATAGTTTGGGTTGGAAGGGACCTTAAAGACCATCTAGTTCCAAACTTCCTGCCGTGGGCAGGGCCACCTTCCACTAGACCAGGTTACTTAGGGCCTGACCTGGCCTTGAACACTTCCAGGAATCCCTTCCTGAGCTTCAATGTCTAAAACCAATAAACCTTGTGTAAGTAGTATGTTCTCTCTTTTTGCACGAGAAAATGTAGCATGAACTTGTTTGGATTTCTTAGTTTGTTCATTAGGCTGTAGGAAATATTTCTGTGATGATTTTCAGATTATTCACAACTGCACACCAGATGGGGTATCTTTCTAAGTTTCTTGATACATAAAAGGATCTATTTGCTGCTTGAGATGTAAAAAAAGATTGTTTAAAGAGCTGATAAGACTCAAGATTCCTGTGACAGGGACTAGAGGGAATTGCAACACATAGACGAAGTAATAGTATTTTTCTTTCCACTGCTGAGGAGTACATAAAAATCTATATGCATAGAAATTTCATACTGAAATATGCATCCAGTATATTTCTGATTACAACCTCCTCTGAAATGTTTAAAATTCACAGTGTTTCAATACATTATCTTTAATATTTTTGGAATAAGCTCCTTTGCAAAAAGTACTTCTCCAAAGGAAAAAAAACCAGACAGGATAGAAGAGAGAACAGGGTTTTTTCTTCTAAATCATTTACCTTTGACTTCTATTAAAAGATATTCTAATTTTCAAATAACCATGAAATGCCCTCTGTTTAATAAAGAAATTTTTTTTTCTACTTGGAGGTTTTAATGATGAGTTTAAGGATTCATTTCATTGAAACAAAGGTCCTTGTTTCCCCGAAATCTTTTCTTGAACTGACATCCTCTTATTCAATAATGCTTTCTATAGCTGCACTACCATCAGTATTTTTATTCAGAGTGGGAAACACTGAAATTAATTGAGCAGCTTCAGAGTACCATAGATTAATATTTTTTATTGACTTTTATTTGTGAATTCAAATCATATACTGTAAAGTTCTTGCTACCTATTTACTGAATTTATCTTTCATTGTACTGAAATGTTTTTTAGCTCATGTGTATTGATGCTTGCATATTCCTAAAGATGATGGCAACCATAAGGTTGAAATACTGAAGATCATCAAAAAACCAAATACAAAATGCTCATATCTTCAAGCACTTTGAGCACAGAACATACCAAACAAGCAAGAAGAAAGCAACCAGATGCATCTCTGCAAATGAGACTGAAAACAACACTGAAGCTTACAAACAGGAAAATTTGGACACTGAAAGCAGATATACTGTTTTATACTGAAACTGTGTGTTTCAATGGAACAGACTGATTTGTAGAAAGCAGGACGTGGTTTTTACAATTTTTTTTTAAAGGCACTTATTTTTCAGAAAAGGTCTACTGGCACTACCTTTGGGAAGTGGGAGGCTGATCTTGCAAATCACAAGCACATTTCAGCATTACTGTAGATGAATACTTTAACCGTGTGCTTGATGACGTCCTTTTTAACGTGTAATTTAGGTCTCTACCTTTTGGTTCACCATTTAAATTTTTGCCTTTTGTTTCCAAGAACATTTCCTTATGTTAGGTATCTTGAACATCAACAAAATAACTACCATGCCTCTGGTACAGACCCATCTGCTACCATCTATGTTGGACAGATATCATAGGAATTGTCACCATTCAGACATGAATGTCTCAGGGCTCCAAACTCATCTATGAGAGCAAGCTTCTGATAATCATTTTCCTAGGGCAAGTTTTGTTTATCAGTTCTAAGGTGAGTTATTAAACAATACTACACCTAAACTGCCTCAGTCTTCTGATTTCTGCTCTGCAGGGAGAAAATTGTTTGCATAGAGATCATTACAGACCTTTGGGATACTGAGTACGCACAGATAAGGGATGTCCAAACAGATGTTCTCGTTATTGAAACATCAACCTTGAATGACATCTGTAGAGAAAGACTGGAGCTGTTGGGGCTATCTCAATACATTTAACAATGGGAACCTGTTGCAGCTCAGAGTATATCAAATCCCAGTTACTTTAGCAATGCAAACACCATAGTCCACATGGAAAATTTTGAGTCAAGTGTCCTATGACTGAAGTTCACTTATTGCCGCTGTGAATGTCTTCTAGAAGATACTACACTGCTATCAATACTTTCAGGCCAGCAATGGTGCTACTAAGGTGGAAAAAGAATGTAAGATATGATTATTATCACAGCTCCCTAGTTAAGCAGGTTCTGGATTGCAAAGTAATTCTAAAGTTTCTGGCAAACTAAATGACATCTTAGTTTGTTCATTCTTCATCTTTGTTCAGAAGATAAAGATATAGATTCCTGATGTTCAAAATTTCTTCTGTACTCGAGTGTTTCTTTGAGAAGGTAAGACATATAAAGGTTAGAAAGGATAGTCTAGAAAAACTAGTTCCATAGTGCTATAATTTCAAAGCTCAATAACTATTTGCAAAACTATCTGGAATACTTTGACTAACGCTGAACATGGCTAACTGTGAGACTAGAGAGGATATCAAAGTGTTATCAGTGTCCATATCTTAAAAGCACTTTGGTCCAGAGAAAATTATTTCCAAACATGAAGAAACTCTAGTAATTTTTTTTGGTAAATAAGGACTTCTAAGGTTTCATTGTCAGTGTTTCTCTATTGTTGGGAAACCACCAGTACTCATCTCTTCACTGAAATACCTTGAATACTTCTCAATTAATTTATAAAGATTTCTGTGGTACAGCACTCATTTACTATTTTCTGTAAGCACCTTTAACAAAGAGAAGTACTCTCAAGAAACTTGATGAAGATAATAAACCACAGACAAATATAATCATTACATCCATAAAACTGTTAATGACTTCATTACCAACTATAGGACAGGAACTGGAAGACTCGTGTCAGCTCAGAAAATCACCAACTGCCCAGTAAACCAGTGTTGGTTTTACGAGAGAGAAAGAAAGCTTTAACTCTGCAATACACTTGTAACACAGAGGAGAATTTATGCTGTGTGACAGGTTTCTAATTACTGTAGTGTTCATTCTGAGAGAATATAGGATGTGATTCTTTGAATGTTATGTGTCAGATGTCAAAGCATTTTCGAATACTAAACACTTCTTTTCCATGCATTCTTGGATGGAAATCCTCCCTCTCTAAATGATGAAGTTTTCACACATTTCTTTTATGGTAGAATGAAGAAAGATTAGGGATTTATGGTAGCAGAACTTTTGCTCCATGGGGAAGCTAGGCAATTGTTTTAAACAGAAATATTTTGCCCCAAATGAAAATATTTCGGTTTTGTATGTTTATTTTCTACACAAGGAAAATAGAACTTTGGTTTTCCTTTAAAAAAAGCAGGAAAACATTTGACCACCTTATTCTATTTTGTGCAGCTATTCATAATGTTTATGGTAAGCAATGGCAAGTATAAACGGAGAAATTACGACAAAGTTAATTTGTGTTTGAATGCTAAATTCAGACACATTTATAGAAATAATGACATAGTCACCTAAAAGTGAATGAAAGTATGGGTCCATTCCTACCAAATATGTCAGAAAAAGCACAGCAACACAGAACCTACTCTCTGCCAGAACTTTAAGTGAAGATATGACAAAAAGCAGAGGCACCATGCCATGAGTGATGTCCTTTCAAGTCCTGCAGTTCTGTTCTTAACCAGATTATGAAAAAATGCAGGTTTAGTCTCTTTGCTCCTATGTACTATGTATGCCCATGAAAAGGGCTTCTAAGAGAATCACAAGCATTAGTAAAATAAAATGCTAGCAATCTGTCCTCTTGGTGGTAGAATCTGACTGATTCATCCCTTGAAACTCAAGTATGGATTATTTCAAATAAAACTGACAGCATCAGCCATCTGTGAACAATCCAAGTACGTCTAACTCCTCTGACCTTTTCTCACAGTACCAACTGCCTTGGCAACTCTAGTCAAACCTCAGCAGACCCTGCACTCAGTTCCTGCACATGCTCTAAATCAATCAAATACTGTAAGGGCAATGTTTCCTTCTCTGATGTTCTAGCTGCTTCTCTTAGTGCTTCATCCATCATTAGTGCATACATTGCAGAGAATATTGGGTAGCTCTGAAGGTTATTAATGAGCGACTGAACTTTTTAGGTCAGACAATATGACAGATTTTCAGAACAGATTAGGGATTTTGGCAGTTCAGCTACAGAGGAAGAAAAGAGTAGTTCTCCAGATCACGTATATTGCATGTGCTTTGCAGTGTAGAATCCTCCCAGGGATCCTAAAGTAGGTGAGGCAAGGCTGGCAGGAAGAAGTTCCATTTTCTGGTAGAATAGCTAATAAGTTTGGGAGTAAGAGACAGGTTTTCAGAAGCAGTTCTTCAGGGGCAGGTTTCCACTAATCATTTTGTAAAATACAAATGATTGTTGTTTACACTTTCCTATAATTTCTTTTCACACAGCCTTGTCCAGCATAGTGTGTGGTTTGATTACAGACTCTGAGACATATAATTATGAAATAGAAACAATAAATATTTTAGGGACACAGCACTCTACCAGTTACTAAGAAGAAAATTAACTCTATCCCAGCTGAAACCAGTATAGGTCACTTATGTAAATTAGATATCACTGACTAGTGATTGTTTTTTGCCCAAATGATGGTTTCAAATTTAAAGAGGAGCCTCACATCCATTTGCCCACACAAATGTAACCGTTTTATGGATGCAACAGTGAACTTGAATAACATGCTTGTAGATCAAGAGTGGCATGCACTCCTGGGGAAAAATGAGAAAATCTAGATTAATCTCATTTGTAAAACATTTCTCTTTAAAAAATGCCTAGACATAATATGTTGATATTTTTGTTGAAAGCTCAGATAATTCTTTTTACTAGATGTAATTGATTTTTATATTTATTGATTTTTATATTTTATTTTTAAAAATATTCATAAGTAAAGTATTTTACAAATATGACAAAAATTCAGCTTATAACTGATGCATGAGTGAATGCACTTTCACACATGAAAAGGTAATTATATATAATGCATGTGTGTAAATCTACATTCTCATGCAGATAAGTAAGCATACATATCCTATAAAATTCTGTATCTGTGTGCTTACATGTGTGTTTATAATTGTGAAAATATTCCTCTGAAATACATGTTTACTGGACAAGAATTATGCAAATTGACCCATAACCTGCTGAATTGGGAGGTGACCACTCAGGTGTTTCCACTTTACTGTGACAGATCCAGATTTGTGCTGATCTACAAATTTGCCCTTTCATTCTCTATTCATTTGACTCCTATACAAATAGTTGAAGAAATTCAGATAGGATAACAAGGAACACATGCACATGGAGGAAAATTGTCAAAAATGTTATATAATTAGGTGGGTTTGGGTGAAGATTTATGATGATAGTAAAGACTAGGATAATTAATCCTTTCTCAACACATATATAAATAGAAACCAAAGAAAACCAGACATAGACATTCCAGGGCTTTTCCAACAGTGCAGAAATTTTTTCCAGAACAGAACATTTTCAACTTCCCCCCACCTCCCCCCTGCGCCTGCTAGGTGGTTTATAATTTGTAAAAAAACCCCAACTGTTCTGTTTCATTTCAGTAAACTTTCTCTACCCTAATTAATGCCATTATTCAGAGCCTGAGCAGTAAGAAACTATTAATTGTTTCAGTGGTGCTTCTCTGGTGCTCATCACCATAGTATCTCAGTCTCACAGACATTAATGAAGAATAGGATAATACAATGGTTTCAGTTGGAAGGGATCTTAAAGATCATCTAGTACTAACTCCATAATAAAGCCCCTTCATTTTTTAAACCATCTTTTGAAAAGGTTTTTACTCATTTTAAATATATAAATCACAAGCATCCACCTGTTTCCTAAAAAGCAGTGACTATTCTAGTGACACATGGCCACTAAACATTCACTGAAGGCCTTTACTTTATTTGTCCACATTAGCCCTCTAAAATACAGAGGTACTACTTTTCTTATTTTAGGAAGTATTAAAGTGGCCAGTTCAAGGTGACCCAAGAAACCACTATGTAACTTTTACCAAAGTTGGCTTAACAGATCCTTAAAAGAAGGAATATGGAGCAGTTTTGAGGAGATGGTGCATGAAACCATAACTGAAGCATTACTTCCAATAATGGTACTGACCTTTTGTAAGTGCTGCGATAAAACTGAGCACGATCTGGAACATATCGATGAGAACCACAAGTCACTTGAGAATACCTCTTCTAGATATCCATTATCTATATTCTAATGTATGTCCCTATTCAGAACAAGTTGCCTCCCAAAAAGGATACAGGGAAGAGTATGACAAGTATGGAAATCGGTCGACTTAGTATATGAGTATGAAACCTCTCTGTGAACAACTCCTTGGGATCCCCTAAAGATGCTCATCTTACTACATTATTTCTGCTTGGAGACAATGTGCTGAAAAAAACTGGTTTGAACACTACATAACAAAAAAAGTCCATAATGGCAGACTGTGCTCAGAGGTATGGCTATGGACCTGTGACTTCATGTCCCTCTTTTTTATGAAAAAAAAATGATAAGTCTAATATGAGGCTTATAGTTTGGTTTTGCTTTTTTTCTGCTGGGATTTGGTTCTTTTTTTCCTGTAAGTCCTTACCACTTCCTTATAAAACAAGAGATCTCTTTTCCTGGGTATTTCCTAGGCTTTAAAAACTCAAGAGCAAAGAAAGAGCAGGGAGATAAAGGAAATTTTGTGGTTACACAAGTTGCACTCTTTATATCACCTTATTATTTCTTCTATAAAAGGACTGTTGGGCTTTTTTTTTTTAGCATTGATAATATAAATTGTTATTTGAATGGTTTAATGCAGCAGACATTTTAAGTCACTCCAAGAAGAATTTCTTATACTTCTATTTATTTAACACCACAGTTATTTTTCTCAAAGTCTACTGTACTCTTCTATAATGTTTTTCTTAGAATGAGTTTGGTTATGTCTCCTTTCTTCTCCCTCAGAGAACAGTGCCTGATTCAGACACCCACTTTCTCTACAATAGCCTAAATATACTCAGAGCAGAAATCACAAGTTAATATTTTCTCTTCTTCTCCTGTATAACATCTTCACTGCGGGGATGGGCGTGGAGGTTTTCTTTGCTTTGGACACTGTACAGAATACATATAACAGAAAAGGTGGAGACACATCTGCCATAAAATACCTGAAAGAATTGGTGTTACCTTCTGATATCAGCTACCTTTTGATATCAGCTCTGTGCAAGGGCGCATGAAACCTTATTCCAGCTCTACCACGTGGGAAGGACATGGACTGTAAGAGACATGCCATTATATCCAAATGCATAAGTTCATACAAAATCTTTTCAAATATAGTTAATTTCTGATTTAATGAATATTTCATCTGACAAAAAATAATTATTTTTGTAATTCACTGAAAGCTCTTAATTTGTTGTGTCAACAGGGCTGCTCTTATGTAAACCATTCAGAGTTGGTGTGGTTGGTAGACATGCTTGTGATTATTTACTGAATTGGAGCTAAGCAAAGGGAAAGAATAAATTGAACTTAATTAAAAAGTTTAATCAGATGCATAAAATGCATTTGCTAAACTCACTCTTAGATTTCTGTTTTCTTTATTCATTTAAGGAAGAAAACACCTTAAAAACTATCATTAAATAGCTTAAAAATATTTATATTTAGAAATATAAATACAAAGTGACAGCACCTCTTTAAAGAAACCTGGATTGGAATATGAGATTTTATGTCAGAACAAAAGTTTTGCTCTGTTCATCAAAATGGGTAACACTTTCAAAATGGGTTCATTTATGTCAGAACAAAAGTTTTGCTCTGTTCATCAAAATGGGTAACATTTTGCCTGCATGAGCTTTAATTCATATAGATCTAATTCCCTTTCTGAGCTCTGTGAGCTAATTTTTTTTATTTGCACATGAGACTGGGCTATAGATTTCATTAATGAGGTCTGAGAACTTCTGTTATTCTGGAAAGGAAAATATTGGAAAGAGCTTAGACATCAGAACATGACATATAGCTGCGGTGTGCAAAATCTTTCGTGCATTTTTATCTTTGAAATTATTCTCTCTGTGCTCTCAAGGAGCTACAAATTCCAGGGCTGACAGCCTAATATCAGCCTTGATAGCCTTCATTCTGCCACACTCTCATGGACAGGGTACTTAATGTAAGCATATGAGATACCGTAATTGACACTCTGATCAATAAAGTCTGCCTGGCAAACTTGCAAAAGTCATTGATGTGGGTTCCCAGGAGCTATTAAAATACCAGCAGAGGGGTATATCACATGCATGCCTTCAGCCACTCTGCTGCACAACACCTCAGCGGTGGTACAGTAGGTCATTAAGTTTCAAACATTTTAATCTTCTGTTTCTTAAAAGCAATAGTGGGTTTCTCTCTGAAGAAAACAGCTCACAAATGTTTTTTTTTAAAAAATAATATGTAGATATATATTAGTATAATGAAATGGGATTAGTTTGTCATTAAACTTTGGGTTACAACAGCCAAACTATAAAGAAGAATCATTAAAATAAGGAAACATTCTATCTGAAAAGATAATCTTTTCTTCCTTGGTACCCTGTTTTTGGCTGGGATAGAGTTAATTTCCTTCTAAGATGATACAGTACTGTGGGATTTGAATTTAGTACAAGAATAATGTTGATAACACACTGATGTTTCAATTGTTGATGAGTAGTGCTTACTAAGTCCAGGAATTTTCTGCGTCCCATGTTCTGCCAGTGAGCAGATGCACAAGAATCCGGGAGGGAACATGGCCAGGACAGCTGGCACAAACTGGCTAAAAGGATATTCCATAACATGGAACACCATTCCCAGTATGTAAACTGGGGGGAGTTGGCCAGGAGCCGCTGATCACTGCTGGGGGATGAACTGGGGCATCCATCAGTGGGTGCTGAACAATGGTATTGTGCATCACTTGTTTCTCTTGGGCTTTAGTAATCTCTCTTCTTTTAATTATTATAATTATTGTTGTTATTATTATTATTGTTTAGTATTTTCTATTTATTATTCAATTATTAAATTGTTCTTTTACCAAACCATGAATTTTCTTTTTTTCTTTCACTGTGAGTGAGCAAGTGACTATCTGGTATTTAGTTGCTGGCTGGAGTTAAACCATTCACTGAGACAGTGAATTCCCAAATACTACAGCCACTATATCCCATATAGCACCTATTTTAGTCTTGACTCTGACCATAAAAGTTTAAAATAAAGGCAGAAACATTCATTATTAAGATCCAAGGGAGACATATAATTCTCATGCATATTTTTCATCAAGAATATTAACTCAGTTTAAAAAGGAATGAACTACTGTTTAGATTGCTAACAAAAATAATTTCTGGAAGAGTGGGATTAAAAGGTGAAACAAGGATGTGTATAGGTAAACCTGAGTATTGATATGACAGCATTAACTAATACAACCCTCTTTTTTCCAGGTAAATTACGGCAACCAACAGATTTGAAATTCTGATCATTGTGAACAAGATATTCACATATTCAGAACAACTTCAGTGTCTTTAATGAAGTCATGCTGAAAAAAAAATTCAAAGGTGCTGTTATTCAACTTTGTAGGGATTATGACTTAAGAAAAACACAAGTATGTGATAAGGCCTTCCTTGGTAAGTGTGCGGGTCTCTGATAGGATGGTTAATTTTCTTCATAGTAGCTGGTACAGGTTGTGTTTTGGATTTTTACTGGAAACAGCATTGATAACACAGGAATGTTTTCATCGTTGCTGAGAAGTGCTTGCACAGAGCCAAGGCCTTTTCTGCTTCTCACCCCACCAGCCAGCGAGGAGGCTGGGGGTGCACAGGGAGTTGGGAAGGGGGCACAGCTGGGGCAGCTAACCCCAACTGACCCAAGGGATATTCCAGACCATATGGTGTCATGCTCAGCGAGTAAAACTGGAGGAAGAAGGAGGCAGAGGGGATGTTCAGAGTGATGGCGTTTGTCTTCCCAAGTCACCGTTATGTGCGATGGAGCCTGGCTTTCCTGGGCATGTCTGAAAACCTGCCTGCCCATGGGACGTGGTGAATGAATTCCTTGTTTTGCTCTGTTTGCATGCATGGCTTTTGTTTTGCCTATTAAACTATCTTTATCTCAGCCCATGAGCTTTCTCACTTTTACTCCTCTGATTCTCTCCCCCATTCCACTGGGTAGGAGTTATCGAGTGACTATGTGGCACTAAGTTGCTGGCTGGGTTAAACCACTACAGTAAATGCACCAAAATGTTTGTGGAATCCAGGCCCTGACTGATTTGCTCAAGATCACATTGTGAATAAATACTCAGCAGGGAACACAGACAGAACAATAACTTAATTGCACCTGAAACAAATGAATAATGCTATAGACTCTTCTCTGCTGTGGAATTTGCTATGTATAACCATGAATAGAGATAAACATCTTTTCTACAGTGCATGGTAACACGGGAGCTCTGTAATTTGCTGGGCAGAGATTTTATGCTCTTAGTCTGTAATTCCAACACTTTATGATGTACAGGATTGCCTTTTTTTTTTTTTTAATTTATATACATGTGCATTCTGGGAACAAGTGGATTTTTTTTTTCAGAACATAAGGGGAAACTCAGTAAATGTAATAAATCATGTAATAAATGTCAAGTCTCAGGCTGCTTTTTAGCAGCAGAACAGGCTGAGGGCACAAGTTCAATGAAAGCTGTGCACAGTAAAGACATGCTGGTGACTTGCATAGGTTGCAGTCTCAGCAGCTCTCTGCTGAGACTCCATTGCCTGTCCTTGGCTGTTTTGCTTTCCATACAACCTCATCTCCAGCCTGGTACGAAACATAAAAATGGTCAAGAAAGCAGCTGTTTTGGGGATGGTAAAGTCAGACAGGATGCAAGTAACAAACAAACAGATAGAGAATACACATTAAAGGATTTGGCTAAAAGTACAAGCTTGCTTTGAAACAGTCTAAGGAGATATGGGAACAGGGGAATATAAAGTCACAGTTAAATAGACACTGGGGATTCCTCCAAGTGATGCACTGGAGACAGTTCAAGCTCTAAGAATTAGAACTGGTTGCAGAAAGGTAGACCAGGAAACCACACAAAAAAAAAGAGAAAAGGAAATCAGAGCCACTTAGTAGGCACAAATCCATGTCTCAGAAGGTCTGCTGGCCTTCCTGGCATGGGGAGACCAAGACCTTCTTTTCCCTTGGCTTGTTACTGCAAAATGGCTGATGTCTCAACCTTTTCAGGGCCACTAAGTCCTATTCCCTGAGTCTACTGCTTGAGCTCTTAAATTCCAATAAATCAAGAAAATTGACATTTCTAAAAATATCTCTTTTACCTATCCTGAGATAATTACAGCCCAGGAGTATTAGAAGCATACATAAAGGCTTGTGAAGCCCCTGAGGTATGATTCATCTCACAATAACCACCTCTGTCTCATCCCATCTAATCATCAAATATCTCCCAGTTTCTCCGCCTCCCTATTCTTCACCTCTCTTCCCTTCCCTGTAAAGGATGTCTGTGAAACACAAAGCTGATAT
Organism: Lepidothrix coronata; assembly: GCF_001604755.1. NCBI lineage: Eukaryota > Metazoa > Chordata > Aves > Passeriformes > Pipridae > Lepidothrix > Lepidothrix coronata. The sequence goes on along the minus strand of NW_016690341.1, from coordinate 762,626 downwards.
AAATAAATGGGAACAATAACTTAAAAATTCCCATTGTTCTGTTTCTAGTGGAAGAGTTTCTGGGTCTTGTAGAGTGAGAGAAAGCCAATTCCCAAATGCTCGTTGTTGTCAGTCTCACAGTGCTGAAACAGTTCAGCCATGGCTGGGAGTAAATACAGAAAGTGGTAATAAATGAAGGCTTGAAAAAAGGTGGTGTAACAGATGGAGAAAACGAGCTGGAGTTATGTTTTATGGAGGGATGAGTGGTTATTCCAAGGGAAAGCTATGGAAATAAACACTCTTTACACTAATTTGGTCTTCAGAGGGGCTGAGTTTCTTCTGAAATTGAAGACTTCCTAGGAAGTAGATGGTATTTTTATTTTTGTTACCTGATGAAAACCTATAGACTTCATTTTTCAGCACACAGGAAAACTAAAACATGGGCACTGGTCTTTAAGGACAGTTCCTCTATGTGCTGGCACATGGCAAAGTATTACTTCAGCATCTTATACTGCAAGGGCACATATGACTGAGAGAAAAATTAATTGCACTGATTTTTGTGACTACCAGTTCCACGTACGGAGTTAATCTACAGAAAGACATGATATAACTTTTGTCTACTGGTCAGCAGCATCAGCAGTCAGTTAACATTTATTTCTCTGAATTGTTTCAGAGAATTGTTCAATGGGTTATGAAGCCGACTGTAATGATATCTGCCATAAAGTGCCAGTTGGGGTGTTACTCAATTCTGAAAGGATAAGAGGAGGAAAAAAAAGTGCTTTTACAACACGTAGCATAAAGATTTAAGGACAGGCAGCCTTATCTTCAATATAGCAGGATATATATCTTTATATATATCCTGAACTGGAAATCCACAATTGTCTTCTATGGTGGTTTGGTACTTGCCTCTGAACTAGTTGCCAATGGTCATGGCTGGAGGAATGGTACTGCATTAGTTAAACCCTTCATCACATCCACAATGATGATAATTTTCCTAAGAAAAGTGAGTTTTTTACATAATCATCAGTTCAGCTGGCTGCAAGAACTTAAGACCTCATTATTACTGTACTATTACAATATAGCTAATTAATTCCATCCAGTCTTTAATATCACATATAATAATTACTTTAGTGCTGCATAAAATTGTTACATTTTTGAATGTTAATCTAAGAAATAACTTTTGTCTTCCCCTCTCATTCTTATCTTCACCCACATGTTTATGAAGAAGTCTTGGCAAAGCGTTTCTCTAGGTTGTTCATTAGACCACTGTGTACAGAATATTACTCCTTCATTATAATAAATTGAAAGTTCTTTTCTAATGGAGACACTAGAGTGACTTCAATGCACGCTTTCCTCTCTCATTTGCTGTAAGAACAGTTTTCAAAGCCCACAGGAACCAGGAAGCAGTAACATTGACAATGCAATGACTTTGTTACAGTTGGACCTGAATAATCAAAAAGCTATTACTGAACTCAAACTGAGACTTTGTCAAATCTGTTCAATAGCCACCTCAGATGATTAACTTTATATCACCAGTCTAGATGGTCTGACTTTCAACCAGAACAGTTAAATAATGCCACTCCATTAAATTAGGAAGATAGACAATTCCTATTTCTGGATTCTCTTGCAAGTCTTTGTGAATAAGTCTGTGAGTAAGAGAACAACTCTGAGATATTGGCATTTAAACTAACTTCGATATCTAAAGGCAAAATATTGAGTGCAAGGGAGGCTCCCTTCGCTGACAATGGAAAAGACAGTAAACAAATTCCAATTGGTGAAACCATAGACAAAGAAAGGTCTTCAGTATAGATTGATTCTCTTCACAGGTCTGTTAAAAAAAAATAAATAATAAAAATCCTTTCTAAAAGTCATTATAAAATCTTTCCCAATAACACATG